>NC_135889.1:59786891-60249194 GCF_964194155.1 Cetorhinus maximus
ATCAGTACTATTGCCAGAATGTTGTCAGGGCCCAAAGCCTTTGCAGTATTCAGCCGTTTCTTGGTATCAGGTGGAGTGAATCGAATTGGCTGGGGACCTCCGGAGGAGGCCGAGGTGGATCATCCACTCAGCATTTCTGGCTGAAGATTGTTGTGAATGCTTCAGCCTTATTCTTTGCACTGCTGTGCTGGGCTCCTCCATCATTGAGGATGGGGATATTTGTGGAGCCACCTCCTCCAATGAGTTGTTTAATTGTCCACCACCATTCACGACTGGATGTGGCAGGACTGCAGAGCTTAGATCTAATCCGCTGGTTATGGGATCGCTTAGCTCTGTCACTTGCTGCTTATGCTGTTTGGCACACAAGTAGCCCTGTATTATAGCTTCACCAAGTTGACACCTCATTTTTAGGTATGCCTGTGCTGCTCCTGCCATGCCCTCCCGCACTCTTCATTGAACCAGGGTTGATCCCCTGGCTTGATGGTAATGGTAGAGTGGGGGATATGCCATGATTTCACAGATTGTGTTCGAGTACAATTCTGCTGCAATATAGTTAAAGCAGCAACTGTTTTACACACACACAGATCTTGGAAGCAGAAATGTCTTGTTAACCTAGCCATGTTTCTGTAAGTTGAGGGTTATCTTGGTTAGACGGCTACCATGTGGATCAAATTAACACCAACAGCACAGGGCTTGATCCCTGTCTGGCTGAGGTAGACTCAGGGCCTGCCTCCTCACCCTTCCCACCGTAAAAAAAATCATAGCACTTGCCATGGTTCGGTGAATAATCTCCAAGGACATACGAGCATACGAACAAGGAACAGCAATAGGCCATTCAGCCCCTCGAGCCTGCTCCGCCATTTAATAAGATCATTGCTGATCTCATAGTAACCTGAAATCTGCATCCGACCTACCCCTGATAACCTATCACCCCCTTGCTTACCAAGAATCTATCTCACTCTGCCTTAAAAATATTCAGACTCTGCTTCCACCACCTTTTCAGGAAGAGAGTTCCAAAGACTCTCAACCCCCTGAGTGAAAAGAAATTCGCCTCATCTCTGTTTTAAATGAGTGATCCCTTATTTTTTTTTATCAGTGACCCCTAGTTCGAGATTCTCCCGCAAGAGGAAACATCCTCTCCACATCCACCCTGTCAAGACCCCTCAGGGTCTTATATGTTTCAATCAAGTCGTCTCTTACTCTTCAAAATTTCAGATACAAGCCTAGTCTGTCCAACCTTTCCTCATAAGACAACCCACCATTCCAGGTGTTAGTCTGGTAAACCTTCTCTGATCTGCTTCCAACGCATTTACATCCTTAAATAAGGTGACCAATACTGTACACCGTACTCCAAATACGGTCTCACTAGTGTCCTGTACAATTGAAGCATGACTTCCCTACTTTTGTATTCAATTCCCCTCGCAATAAATGATAACATTCTATTAGCTTTCCTAATTACTTGCTGTACCTGTATACTAGCCTTTTGTGATTCATGCACTAGGACACCCAGATCCCTCTGAACCTCAGAGCTCTGCAATCTCTCACCATTTAGATAATATACTTCTCTTTTATTCAAAATGGACAATTTCACATTTTTCCACATTATACTTCTTTTGCCAGATTTTTGCCCACACACTTAACCTATCCATATCTTTTTGTAGCCTCCTCATATTCTCTTCACAACTTACTTTCCTACCTATCTTTGTGTCATCAGCGAATTTGGCAACCAGCAAATTTGGACCAGCCTTTGGGAAGGGAACTCAAGAAGAACAAAGGAAGAGTGTCGCCAGGACACAAGGAGGGTTCCTGTTCTTTACATAGTGTCATACAATCCTTAACACCAATATAATCCACCAAATGTGTAGAGCTGTGAGAAGGAATAACATTTGCACCACACAAGTGCCAGGCAATGGCCATCTCCAATAAGAGAGAACCGAACCATCTCCCTTGATGTTCAACAGCATTATCGTTGCTGAAACCCCACCATCAACCTTTAGTTGAGCCCATGTGCTCAAAAAGCGTCTGAAACTCATTTTTATCCCATTGTATCTTTTAACTCACTTCTGAGAATGACATTGGAAATCAGTTAGTGTACAGTACAGTGTTTTTCTGTTTAGTGCAAATACTGTTATGTAAATGCATCTCCGCTATTCCTTGTTCTGTGTTCTCCCTCCAGAATTCTGAACATTAACGACTCATGATGGTGATACTTTGATTTGAAACATTCAATTTTTCCTTAACTTTAAGTACTAACTCACATCTCTAGCTATTTTTAATAATAAAAAAATCTAAATACCGTCGATTGCAGCGCATAAGTCAACCTTTGAAGCCTCAAAAAACCCTTCTAAAAACCTGGGATCGACTTATACACCAAGTATAAAATTCTCTGGGGTAGAGAATTCCAAAGATTCACAACCCTTTTGAGTGAAGAAATTTCTCCTCGTTTCAGTCTTATTTGATCAGCCCCTTATCCTGAGACTTTGCCCCTGTGTTTTAGATTCCCCAACCAATGCAAACAATCTCTTCGCATCCACCTATCAGACCCCTTCAGAATTTTGTAGGCTTCAATGAGATCGCCTCATTCTTCTAAACTCCAAAAAATATAAACCCAGTTTACCCCTCTCATTATAGGACAACTCCCTCATCCAGGGACCAATTTAGTGCAGCTTGCTGTATGGCCTCCAATGCAAATATATCCTTTCTTAAATGTGGAGACTCAAACTGCACACAGTACTCCAGATGCCATCTGTCCAAAACCCTGTACAACTGTAGCAAGACTTCTTTACTCTTGTACTCCAATCCCCTTACAATAAAGGCCAACTTGCCATTTGCCTTCCTAATTGCTTGCTGCATCTGCTTGCTAACTTTGTGCTCCTTGTGCCAGCACACCCTAGTCTCTTTGAACATCAACACGTACAAGTTTCTACTTTTAAAAAAAAATCTGCTTTTTTATTCTTATGCCAAAAATGATAACTTCAAATTTCCCTATATTGTACTCCATTTGCCATCTTGTTGCCCACTCACCTAACCTGTCTATATCTCTTTGCAACCTCTCTGTGTCCTCCCCACAGCTTACCTTTCCACCTTTTTGGTATCATCAGCAAACTTGGATACATTACTCTCCAGCTCTTCAACTACGTCATTATTGTAGATTGTAAATAGCTGAGGCCCCAGCACTGATCCTAGCAACACTCCTCTATTCACTGCCTGCCAACTTGAAAAATCCCCGTTTACGCCCATTCTCTATTTTCTATCCGTTAACCAACCCTCCATGTTAATATATTACCCCCAACTCCATGAGCCCTTATTTTGCTTATTAATCTTCTGTGCGGTACCTTATTAAATGCCTCTTGGAAATCCAGGTATGCTACATCTACTAGTTCCCCTTTATCTTCCCTACTAGTTACATCATCAAAAAACTCTAATAAATTTGTCAAACAGGATTTCCCTTTAGTAGAACCATGTTGACTTGTTCTAATCATACTATGCTTTTCTAAGTGCATTGCTAAGACTTACTTAATAATAAATTCCAGCATTTTCTCACAACTGATGTTAGGCTAACTGACATGTAATTCACTGCTTTCATTCTCCCCACCTTTCTTGAAAAGCGTTTTGCCAACTTCCAGTCTTGTGGGATTATTCCTGTATCTAAAGAATTTTGATCTAAGCACATCCACTATTTCTGCAGCTACCCCTTTTGGAACCCCAGGGTGTAGGCCATCAGATCCTGGGAATATATCGGATTTTAACCCCTGAAATTTTTCCAATTCTTTAACTCTGCTGATATTAATTTTTCTGATTTCCTCTTTTTAGCCCCTGGGTTATCATCTATTTCCAGTGTAGAACTTGTGTCTTTTACTGTGAAGACAGACGCAAAATATTTGTTCAGTGCCTCTGTCATTTCCTCATTCCCCATGATAATTTTTTCTGTCTCTGTTTCAAAGAGATCAGTGTTTACTTTAGCTACTTTCTTCCTTTTTATATACTTACAAAAGCTCTTGCAATCTGTTTTTTTTATTTCTAGCTATTTTACTCTCATATTCTATTTTTTCCCTTTCTATCAACTTTTGGCTCTGCTGGTTTTTAAAACATTCTTAATTACTAGGGGACATAGATTTAAGGTGAGAGGAGAAAACTTTAAAGGAGATGTGCGGGGCAAGTTTTTTACGCAGAGGGTAGTGAGTGTCTGGAATTCACTGCCAGAGGAGGTGGTGGAAGCAGGTACGATAGTGGTGTTTAAGAGGCAGCTTGACAAATACATGAATAGGATGGGAATAGAGGGATACGAACCCCAGAAGTGCAAAATGTTTTAGTTTGACAGGAAATATGATCGGCGTAGGCTTGGAGGGCTGAACGGCCTGTTTCTGTGCTGTACTTTTCTTTGTTCTTTCTTTAACCCTCAGATTTGCTACTGTTTTTTGCAACATTATAAGCCTCTTCTTTAAATCAAATACTATCCTTAACCTCCTTAGTGAGCCATGAATGGGTCCTTCTTGCTGAGCTTTTGTTCTTTAGTGAAATCTATTCTTGTTGAACATTTTGAACTGTTTCTTTTAATGTTCCCACTGTTCATTTACTTCCATACCTTTTAGTCTATTTACCCAATTAACCTTAGCCAGTACTCTCCTCATACCTATGTAACAGGCTTTGTTTAAGTTTAAGATTTCTGTTTGCGATTGGAATACGTCACTTTCAAACTTAACATGGAATTGAATGGTCACTATTTCCCAGTGGATCTTTTATTATGACATTACTAATTGACCCTGCTTCATTGCACAATACTAGATCTAAAATAGCTTTATCCCTAGTCGGTTCCACCACGTACTGTTCCAAGAAACTATCATGAAAACATTCCACAAAACTCATCCTCTAGACCATTCTTGCCAATTTGATTGTCCCAGCCTATATGAAGACTAAAGTCCTCCACAATGATTAAATTTCCTTTGTTACAGGCTCCAATATTTCCTTGTTTAATGCTGTGCCCAACGGTATAATTACTGTTAGATGGCCTATAAACTACACCGACCAGTGTTTTCTGACTCTTCCTATTCCTAATTTCCACCCATCCTGATTCTCCTTCATGATCTTCAGAGGATCCTTTCTCACTAATGTCCTTATGTCATCCTGTACTATAAGGACTGCCCCAACTCCTTTGCCATTTTGTCTTTCTTTCTGATACATTGTGTACCCTGGAGTATTTATTTCCCAACCTTGATCACCCTGTAGCCGTGTTTCTGTAATGGCAATTAGATCTAAATCATTTACCTCTATTTGTGGCACCAATTCATCTATCTTATTGCAGATGCTTCGTACATTCAGATGAAGAACCTTTAATTTCATTTCTTCTGCTCCCTGCAATGAACTTATTCACTGATATACATTTTTTTGTTCAACTCCCTGTCCCACGCTGTTTGTCTTTATCCACATCACTATACTATTCTGATACCTCGACCTTTCTCTTTGGATTTCTAAGGGGAGAATTTTCTCCCCGTCGTGCGGGCTGGACGGGAGCAGGTGAGGTGGGCGGGTGGGCGGGCGCGCAGATGATTGTCACCTTGAATCAGCTGCACGCAGCCATTTTACATGGGCGGGCCAATTAAGGACCGCCTTACGCGCACGCAGAAGTGCTCAGCATTCCCTGTGCTGGCGGGGAAAGGAGGGAGAGTCGTAGCCTGCGCGTGTGCGCTGGAGCTGCCTCAGGGAGACTAATTTCATTATCAAAAATTGAAGAAAAGAATAGAAAAATTATTCAGACATGTCCCCTCAGCTGACAGTGTCACATGAGCTGGGACATGTTGATGAATTTTAATTAAAAATTTTATTTAATTTATAAACCCTTCATGAAACCTCATCCTGTCCGTGGATGTGGTTTCATGAGAAATGGGAAGGCTGCCTGGGCTCTTCGCCTGCCCGCCAACCTTAAGGTTGGATGGGCAGCCCAGACAATCAGTTTAATTAGTTGTTAAATGGCCTTAATAGACCTTTGACAGTTCGGTGGACGTGCAGCCGATTCTGGTGCGCACCCGCCGAACTGAAGATTGGAATGACGCGTGGTAACATCGGGACGCACTCCCAACGTCACCGCGCATCATTTTATGCGTCGGCGATCGGGGTCTGCCCCGCACGCCAACCAGAAGATTCAGGCCTAAGTCTCCCTTCACCCCAACATTCCCCCTCCAAGGTTTATTGAATGAATTAATTCTACAAGGATACCTCTAACCACAATCAAAACGTTATAAAAACCCATTAAATTCATTGCCTTCGGCATCCGATGCAGAGCTCATCAGATTCGTTCTGAGTCACTTTGAGTATGGCCTCATCGTCAGGATCCCAATCTGGCTTAGATTTGGTATTTCCGGGCTCAGAATCATCCCGCCGCAACAAACTACCTTTCTCTCCATCCATTGAATTTGATATTTCACATTTTTAAACGATCTAATGACATTTTGTGCATTAATAGCACCCCACAATTTGATGGTGAAACCACACAAAACATCAAGTGGGACAGTACGCATATTTCTATTCTTTATGAAGGTTTTTCTCCATTAATCATCCACCTATTCCATTTGGCCAAAGATGATCCTTGAATGGATTATTGAGGCATGCATCCAAAGTTTGAACTGCAGACGTTAGATCCTCTGGTGTAACTGCAATGTGAGTGTTATCCCTTTGCAGGCACCTCTTGATCTCATCGGTTATATTGGATCTGAACATGCCCCACACTAATAAGGAGCCTATTCCACACATAATCAATCTACAACTGCACTCCATTCTCATTCATCCACCCATTATCATGGACATGCACAAAAATACCTGTAGGGAACTTGATTTTCAGCATGGTTTATGTTTGAAAATTACCATAGGCTTTAGTTTTCTTCCATCGGCCATACAGGCTAGTACCACCATGAACTTTGTCTAATTATGCCCTGTGGTTTTCACTAGAACACTTTTCAAAATTCATGGACATTTCATCCAAGTTGCCAAAGTGAAGTAATGGGTACTCATGTTTTTGCCGCTGTCTGATGAGGAATCTCTGGAAGCTGGTAATTTTGGTATTGAGGCCTTTTGGTCGTCTCTAAACGACCTTGGTCTTCTGCTGCGACAGTAGACATTTTCGTTTCATTCTACACCAACTTGCTGTTGGTCTGAAATCTTCGCTGGACTTGGCTTAATTTAGCTCATTTAAGTGCATATATATGCATTGCATTTCTTGTAAAGGTGTAACCATTATGACACATGCTTCTCAAGATTAGGCAAGTGGATGGTCCCAGTTCTCATGGGCATTTGGTTTTGGGCATCTTCTTCAGGGTGGATTCCTTTTTGTATCATTCTTGCACTAGTTTTTTTACGAACACTGAATTCTCTCACTACAGCACAATTATTTCTACTTTTTGTGAAGATTTTTCTCCATTAACCATCCACCTAATCCATTTGGCAGAAGATGACCCTTGAATGACTTGAGTAAGCAAACTTTATGACTTTGAGCTTGAAACCAGCTTCATACTTAATTCTTTTTGCTGGAGGGGCCATTTCTGTTCGTCATTCGCCACACATGGCCTGCTCTGTGTGGGCGTGTGTTAAACCGCCACACTTCATATTGGTAACAGCTCGTGTCGCCTGCTTGATCCCATGTGCTGACTTATAAGGTGAGTAAAACATGCATCTCTGAGGTGAAAAATTGAGGCCGATTCCTAGCACAAGTGTAGCATTTCTTAACAGAAAAGGAATGGTTGACTGAAGTTTAGACATGTGAGGGGTAACTTGATTGAAATATGTAAGATCCTGAATGGTCTTAACAAGGTGGATGTGGAAAGGATGTTTTCTCTTGTGGGTGAGTCTAGAACTAGGGGGCACTGTTTTAAAATTAGGGGTCGCCCTTATAGGACAGAGATAAGAAATTTTTCTCTGAGGGTTGTGCAACTTTGGAACTCTCTGCATCAGAAAGCGGTGGAGGAGGGGTCACTTATTATTTTTAAGGCAGAAGTAGATAGACTCTTGTTAGGCAAGCGAATCAAAGGTTATCGGGGGTAGTTGGGAATGTTGAACCCAAAACACAAAGAGATCAGCCATGGTCTTATTGAATGGTGGAGCAGGCTCAGGATGCCGAATGACCTACTTCCCCTATTTTGCATGTTCATTTTGTTATAGCACAGCTGATGGCAAATGCCAAGCTGCCCAAATTCCATAGGGAAACTTGAAACAGCTGCCAAAAACGGTTTTTGCAATTTGTATAGCATGAGAAGAGGTTCTGATATCAGGAAATGACGTCCATGACTACTTGTGATGATTTTATAGTAGAGTAAACATTTATTAAAAGAAAACAGTGGAAAAAAAAACACAATTACACTTGAACACAAGAATGGCTTCACACAGTAAACATTACTTTAAAACAGTTCCACAAGATCTTAACTTAGCTACCCTCAGAGCTAACCTTCCCTTTTTCTGTTCAACTATCCTTGTAGATTTTCAAAATCTATAGAATTCCAGTAATTTTTACCACACAGTGCCTTTTTCCTTGGGGTGTCCGCTGAGGCTGACAGCGACTGGTCCCCCAGTCTGGCCTTGTTCTTCTGGGAGTTCTGCCGAGTTACCCTGCTGCCTTCAGAGGGATCTGACCAGCTACCCTGCTGTCCTCTGGGAGATCTGACCAGCTACCCCCACCTAGGCTTCATTATTTCCTTAACTGCATTCCTTCCCTTTGATCTCTCTATTGTCTCAACCAGTCTCTTCAGAAATGCTTTCTTCCCAGAATTATTTAAACTTGTTTCGTTACCCTAACTCTTAGTCTTGGAAAAACAAACTTACCCTATCTTTACCGTACTTAACCTTTTACAACCTGCATATATTCCCCTGTTATGGCACAGCCAATGGTAAATACTGAGCTGCTCAAATCCCAAAGGAAAACTTTCCACAGCTGTTTTGCAATTTGTATAAATTTCGCGATGCGTGCCTTGAATTCAGTAGTAATAAGACCAATGAGTCTTATAGGTTTCTTACAAAACTAAATTAAACCTTTTTAACAGAAGAAATTATCTTAAGCACACACACACATCTACAAATTACTACCATGATGACTTCTAAATTCCCTAGTTAAATCTAGCTCCCAGTTACACTTTCGTTAAAGCAACAGTAAGATACACAGATTTTAAAAGAGCTAGGCAAAGAAACCCGATAGTATAAATTTAGAAAAGCAACAGCCATCAGTGTATTTTGAAACATGATTGTACATTCACACAGTGTACAGATTGATGGATTTAAAGATTGAAGTAATTGCATATAAATAGAATGGTGAGTCATTCTGTAGGCTGGTTTGCATAGCATTCCTCAGCTTTAGGTTTAATTTTTGCCATAAAATTTCATTGATCTTAATTAAGAATTTAGATCTGCCTTTTGAAAATAATGAGAGACATTAAAAACCACCTTTGGAAAAAATTACATCAAGGAATGTTAATTGTATTCAGTTAAAGAAAAAAACACTTGCAATGTCTTTTTACAAGGTCAGTACAGTGGATGACAATATCTGTTTGAGTGTTCTTGTTTTTACATACGGTACAATGCTTTTATTGTGGTTATCAATAATAGTAATGTGGGGATTTTGCTTTGCTTGGTTGTAAAGTCTAAAACACCTCTAATCCCAGACCAAAACAAAAATGCATTATTTTTATAATACGCATATAATAATTAGGTCAGTTATTATGTATGGATAAGTATATCACCAAAATAAACCAAATGTGTTCATTGGCTGAAAAGGAAAATGAATATCAAATTATAGTTCACCATATACAATCATAAAAGTAGGCTTGTTAATTTTCATTTTAATGTATAAAAAATAAAACTTAATTAAATAATAGTAAATCAAAGCACAGCCTTTTATAAACACCATCTCTACTCATTCCATTTTTTCATGAAGCAATAAATAAGAATTGTGGGAGTAGAAAACTGTTGTCCTTTGTTGTCTTGCCTTTTGTTTTCTTAATTTAGCAAAGTCATCCTTCACAGTTTCAACAATTAAAGTGTACTGGTATTTGTTCTGGTGTTTTGTAGAGGTTTCAGATTTCAATTCTAATTGTAGATCTAAGGGTTTTTGTGAAGCTTTTGTGTAAGCAGTTGATGGAAATTGTTGTGTTTAAAACTAAGGGAGCAGCATTGGAGGAGGTTAAAAAACAATAGAGGTACCAGTACGCTACTGGATGCTGAGTGCATCCAACTAGTGGGAGAGATATAGGGGATCAAATTTGCATGGAAATTACAGAAAAATGCAAAAGCTATAGAGTTTTATATAGTGGGGGCTTCAGTTATCCTAATATAGACTAGGATAGACTGGCAGGGAAGGGAAAGAGTTTTTGAAGTGTGTCCAAGTGAATTTTGTTGATCAGTATGTTTCTGCTTACAGGGCAGGAGGCATTGCTGGATCCGGTTCTGTGGCATGAGGTGACTCAAATGGATCAAGTGCAGTAGGGGAACGTTTAAGGAACAGTAATCATAGGAGCATAAGGTTTAGGCTAGCCACAGAAAAGGACAAGGAGCAATCTAGAGTAAAAGTACTTAATTGGAGGAGGACTAATTTCAATAGGGTACGAATGGATCTGTTCCAGATCAATTGGAATCAAAGGTTGACAGGAAAAACTGTAATGGAACAATGAGTTGCCTTTAAAGAGGAAATAGTTCGGGTACAGTCAAGGTGTATTTCCACCAGGAGGAAGGGTAGGGCAACCAAAGCCAGAACTCCCTGGCTGACGCAAGAGTTAAGAGAGTAAGATGAAGCAGAAAACGGGGATCATGACAGATATCATGTTGATAATACGAATGAGAACCAGGCTGGATATAGAAAGTTGCCAGGGGAAGTGAAAAAGGAAATGAGAGGCAAAGAGAGAGTATGAGAGTAGACTGACAGCTAACCTAAAAGGGAACCTCAAAAGTCTTCCATAGGTCTATAAGTAGTAAAAGGGTAGTAAGAGGAGGGGTGAGGCTGATTAGGGATGAAAAAGGTGATCTATGCATGGCAGCAGAGGACATGGCTGAAGTACTAAATTAATATTTTGCATCTGTCTTTACTAAGGAAAGTTTGCTTCCAAAGTCGTTGTGAAAAAAGAGCTTGCTGCAGTACTGGATGGTCCAAAAAATAATCAGAAGGTATTAGAGTGGTTGTCTGTGCTCAAAGTTGATAAGTCACCAGGACCAGATACACCCGAGGATACTGGGGGAAGTAAGGGTGGAAATTATGGATGTACTGTCCAAACTTTCTTAGACAGAGGATGGTGCCAAAGGACTGGGGAGTTGCAACTATTACAGCCTTGTTGAACAAAGGATGTAAGGATAAACACAGTAACTACAAGGCAGCAGATTAATCTCAAGGGTAAAAAGGCTTTTGGAAACACCAATTCAGGACGAAATTAACAGTGACTTGGAAAATGTGGCTTAATTAAACTCTAATCCAGCACAGATTTTTGTTAAAGGCAAGTTATGTTTAACTGACTTAATTGAGTTTTTTGATGAGATAACAGAGCATTGATGAAGGTAATGTAGTTGATATGGCCTAGCTGAATTTCCAAAAAGCGTTTGATAAAGTGCCACATAATAAATTTGCCAGCAAAGTTGAAGCCCATTGAATAAAAGGGAAAGTGGCAGCATGGATGCAAAGTTGGCCAACTGACAGGAAATAGACATCAGCAGTGAACAGTTGTTTTTCAGACCGGAGGAAGGTATGTAGTGAAGTTCCCCAGATCTCAGTTGTAGGTCCACAACTTTTGTTGATATAAATGACCTAGGGCAGTATATTACAAGGGGGTGGACAACGGCCTCCCCCTCCCCCAAGCACTAGAAGCAGAGTCGGCATGGTGGCAACTCATTGGACAGCTGCCCGCCCCACAGTCATAACGCACTGTGAGTGTTATAGGCAGCTAGTGCCCCTCACTGCAGAGGAAGTCCTGACCTTGGGATGCCAGCCTATCGAATTGGCCGGCAGCCCCAGCAGTCCCGGAAGCGCCAAGAGTGCATTAGTGAGTACTGCCAGGACTGCAAACAGGCCCAGGAAGAGGGCCTATTGATCCCGGATCAAGCTAGGTCCCGGGTCTTGAGTGGGAAGGAATTAGGCAGTTTAGGGAGGTGGGGGCGGGGTGAGTTTGATATGTTTTATAGAGCAGGCAGGTAGAAAGGAAGGGGGAGTACTATGTTTGGGGGGCTGCCCACCCACCAATGCACAAAAGGCACCCCCGAAGATAATAAACCCCTCCGTTCCCACCCTTATAAAAAGTTTGTTTAAAAAGACAGCCTGCCCACAGCTGCCCGACTGCCCACGCCAACCATATTATAGCATGGGCATTGTATTATCAGGCTCAATTGAATTGTTAAAAAGCTCAGTTGACCCTTGATTATCTATTTAAATATGGTGGGCAGGCTGCCAATTTCAGGGGTGAACCGGGGGTGGGTGGGAAGGTGGTGGGATTGGCACCTGCTCTATTTTATATCCCCCCACACCACCCCCAGCCCAGCTGAAAACACACCTGGTGAGGGCACATAAAATTAAGCCCCTAGACTTGGGTGCGCAGGACAAAATTTCAAATTTTGCAAATAATACAAAATTTGGAAGTTTTGTGAACTCTCGGGCTCGTGGTTGACTTCCAGGAAATAGACAGTCTGGCAGAATAGGTGGACAAGTAGCAAATGAAATTCAATGCAGAGAAGTGTGAAGTGGTACATTTTGGTAGGAAGAATTTGGAGAGGCAATATAAAATAAAGGGTACAATTCTAAAGAGGGTGCAGCAGCAGAGGAACCGGGGGGTATATGTATAAGTGCATAAATCATTGAAGGTGACAGGGAAGGTTGAGAAAACAGTTAAAAAGGCATACAGTTCCTGGGCTTTATAAATAGCAGCATTGATAGGCTTAAGAAATTCCTGCCTTTGGGCAGAATTCTGACTTTTCGATTATGGAACCCCACCCTTTGAAATATTTTCCTGACCTCTGCCTTCCCCTCTCTAGTTACTACAGAGGTGCATTTGAAATATTTCATGTTTTAAACATAAAAAGAGCAGAAGACAACTCTGAGCATATGAATGCAACAACAGAAAGAGAACAGACTGGCTATTGATTCTGGCAGAGGGGAATCTGTGTGTTCAGTGTGCCTGTCCCTGGCCGCCTGTGCAATATATTGATGTGTGGCTTTGTTGGACATATTGCCGGAGCACAGGCTGCCAGGTGAGGAGTGACCGAACGCAATGTGTGAATGTCACAAAAAGTTTGCCCAGGGCAGGCCTAACCTGGAAAGCAGATGCCATCGGCAGGGGAAAGGGTGCTTGTGAATTGCGCTCTCTGGAAGTTGACTGTCAGGCACCTTATTTCCTCCCAGCCAGCTCAGGGATGTCCGGCAGACTGCCTCATACTCTGGGCCACGTTCCATCTCTGAACTGTCCCTGAAATCCATGCTCTATTTTCTAAAGCTGCTTATTGACCAGCAAGGAAATTTGAAATGGACTGCATCATTGAAAATTAGCACAAACAATTGCGTTGACAAAAGCCATGAGACATTCAAATTGTAATTTTGTTTTAGCAAACTTTGCAAAATGAATCAAAAATATGAATTTTACAAACGTAGCTTCAATTAGTTTGGGGATTGTAGCACCCACCATTTGTTTAGAGAAATCAGTTTTACAGTGATTCCAAGTTCTTATGTTTATAACAGCAATTTATATTTGTAAAGGGCTTTAATGTAATAAAGCATCTCCCCAGAAGAGCATTATAAAATAAAGTATGATGGTAAGTCACAGAAGGAGATATTAGGTCAGATGACCAAAAGCTTGGTTAGGAAGAGGTAGGTTTTAAGGAGTATCTTAAAGATGAAAAGTGAGATAGAGAGGCCGAGAGATTTAGGAAGGGAATTCCAGAGCTTAGGGCCTTGGCAGCTGAAGGCACGGCCAATGGTGGAGCGATTAAAATTGGGGATGGTCATGAAGTAAGAATTTAAGGAACGCAGATATCGTGGAGGTTTATGGATAGGGAGGAGCAAGGCCATGGAGAGGGTTTGAAAACAAGGATGAGAATTTTAAAATTGAGGCATTGCCTAACCAGGAGCCAATGTAGGCCAGTGAGCATAGAGTTAATAGGTGAACAGGACTTAGTGTGATTAAGAATAAGG
Organism: Cetorhinus maximus; assembly: GCF_964194155.1. Taxonomy (NCBI): domain Eukaryota; kingdom Metazoa; phylum Chordata; class Chondrichthyes; order Lamniformes; family Cetorhinidae; genus Cetorhinus; species Cetorhinus maximus. The sequence goes on from NC_135889.1 coordinate 59,801,026, forward strand.
GTGGCAGAGTTTTTGATGACCCCAAGTGAAGGATAGAATGTAGCGGGCCAGCCAGGTGTGCGTTAGAATAGTTGAATCTAGAGGGTTTCAGCAGCTGATGAGCTGAGGCAGGGGCAGAGACAGGTAATGTTTCAGAGGTGGAAATAGGTAATCTTAGTCATAGTGCAGGTATGTGGCTGGAAGCTCATCCTGGGGTCAGAACAGCCTGGTTCAGCCTTAGAAAAGGATGAAATCAGTGCCTAGGGAGTGGAATTTGTAATGGGGACAGAAGACAATGGCTTCAGTCTTCCCAATATTTAATTGGAAGAACTTTCTGCTCATTCAGTACTGGATGTCGCATAAGCAGTCTGTGAGTTTAGAGCCACTGGAAGGGTTGAGAGGGGGTGATGGTGAGGTAGAGTTGCGCATTGTCAGTTTACATGTGGAAACTGACATGTTTATGATACATTATAATTGATCAGGGATGAGAAATTCCCACCCTTTGCCAGAATTCCAACTTTTTGAATATAGATTTGAAGACTTTAGAGAGGGTGCAGAAAAAAATTGCAAGAATGGTTCCAGGGACTTCAATTAAGTGGATGGATCAGAGAAGCTGGAGATGCTCTCCTTAGAGAAGAGAAGGTTGTAAAGAGATTTGATAGAAGTGTTCACTATTATGAGGGATCTGGTCAGGGTAGGTAGGGAGAAACAGTTCCTGTTGGCGGAAGGGTCACGAACCAAAGGGCACTGATTTAAAATAAATGGCAAAAGAACAAATGGTGATATGAGGAAAACCTTTTTTCTGTAGTGAGTGGTTAGGGTCTGGAATGCACTGTCTGAAAATGTAGTGGAGGCAGATTCAATTGTGGCTTTGAAAAGGGGATTGGAAAGCACCTGAAGAGAAAAATTATGCAGGGCTACAAGGAAATGGTGAGGGCGTGGGACTAGTTGAGTTGCTCTTGCGCACAGCTGGCACAGACACGCCCGGCTGTGTGCAAGTACAGCAAGTGATTAGGAAGGCGAATTGAATGTTGACATTAATTGCAAGGAGAATGGAATATAAAACTAGGGAAGTTTTACTGTAGCTGTACAGGGCATTGGTGAAATCACATCTGGAGTACTGTTTACAGTTTTGATCTTATCTGAAAAAAATATATAATTCCATTATAAGCAGTTCAGAGAATGTTCACCCAACTCATTCCTGGGCTTAGGGGTTTATCTTATGAAGAAAGGCTGAATAGGCTGGGCCAATATCCATTGGAGTTTAAAAGAACGAGAGGTGATCTTATTGAAATGTATAAGATCCTGAAGGGATTTGATAGGGTAGATACTGGGAGGATGTTTCCACTTGTGGGAGAGACTAGAACCAGGAGAGACAGTTTAAGAATAATGATCTTGTTGAATGGTGGAGCAGGTCCGAAGGGCTGAATGGCCTACTCCTGCTTCTAAGTCCTATGTTCCTATGTGATCATTTTATGAATCTATTCTATGATTTAATCCAGTGTTACAACTTCTGAGCTCTGTTTAACAAAAATAAATTAAAACATTTTTGTTAATTTTTAAATTTATAGCATTCTGTGAGTTTAGAGATCTATTAAGGTTGTATAAAGTTTCTTGTTCCCTTTTACTTTGCATTAGAAATGTATACATTTTTGAAAACCTAATATGAAAATATTTTGAAAGCTGCAACAAGAATCGTTACTTAGAGAGTTTAGTGGATATGCAATTGGCCTCCAACTTGTTTTGCCATCAAACATGTTTTATCCCAATCTTGATGCATATTTTATTTACAACATAATTCATGTATTTGCTGTAGCTGAACTTCTATTTCCAGCTGGTTCTGTTTAATAAACAGGGAGTAGTTTGTCCACCAGACATCGACAGTTGGCTTTACATAGACTTAAAATTCCAGAGGTATCATATTACCACTTGTTTTCTCTCCACTGAAAATATTGAATAGAAATTCACAATAAAAAATACAGAGCACAATATAAATGTTTTGACAGATAATAAAGCAAACAATATTTCATAAATTGCATTATCCAGAGATTTAAGAAATGTGCATAGTTGCCAAAATCTGAAGCTCAATTTGGACCTCAAACAAAAGGGAACTATTTTATTTAGATAGCCTGAATCTCAATATATGCTTTGAGTTGACCTGTAATGTCTGGTACATTCTGAATAGTTGCATATATTTTGGAATTAAATATAACTACAACAGCAACTCACTTAGCATGTACTACAGTATGCTATTCAAACCAGCTTTTGATTTTGCTTTTTTCAGTGTGAGCAACACTCCCTTTATTTTCAATGGGTTTGTATCCTTTGCTGCTCCATGTTTGGCCTTTGAAAACATGCTTTAAATAACAGAAGAAGGAACACAGCATATTTTCATGTTGTCACCAAAGGTATTCCTGATGATACTTGTAAAAAGAAACAGATACATGTATTTGCTTATGTCTGTAGCAGGCAACTGATAATTATGATGCTGATGTCTGCATCTTCTCAAAACCATTTGACTCATATATAAACAAGGAATGAGTTTTCTGTACCATTTTAGAAAAAAATATCACATTTCCTCCTTTTTGGACCATAAGCAGTGGAGAGCATGTGTGCTACCCCCAGGAACCTATTAATGCCAGTTATGATAAGTGCACTCAGAGATGTGAGAAAGTGACTCACAGCATTTCACCCTCGTTTTTAAAGCAGTAGGAAGCACCTGTCTTGCCTTATACTATTTATGTAATCGTAGTTGGGAACCCTGTTCTTCTGCATTGTGGCATGGCATGCTGCAGGACCAAGGTACAATGTTCCCATGCTCCTCCTCCTCCAGGTACTATACCCTAAGAGGGCATTGGCGACCTCCTTTGGATTGGTCTATGATTATGCTTGGCAAAGTGCTGTAGTGGTTTGTCGTCATCTGCAGTTTGGTTGACCAGGAAACTCTCCTGCTCTTTACTGCCTGCCATTAGGTGTATTGGAAGGATTTACAGACTGATAGTCAACCTGTTTGGCCACGTTATGCAAGCACCTTCCATGGCCATCAAGTCCTGAAGTGGGACTTGAACCTGGTGCTTCTGGCCTAGAGATAGGGACATTACCACTGCATCACAAGACCTCCCTGTCATTCCCATGTTACCTGTGGATTAAAGTTTAACATTAAAAATTATCTAGGATTAAAATGTCATATGTCAAAGTTTGTGCAGATGTTGATCTGCAAAATTAATTCCTTATGTTGATTTATTTTTTGAATATATTTAACTATATAATACAATATAACTGAGCAATAGAAATGCAAAAATATAGTGAACTAGGAACAATAGCAGCAATATGCTCTTTCAATGAGACATAGAGCGTGTAACTCCCTGGTATATATAAAAGATAGAAAGATGGTGATAAAGTTATATATATAAAATATAGATCTCAAGAGTTCATGAATAGATCTGATCTGTTGTCAGGTGAGTGGACAACATTGATGAAGTGGAGAACATTAACAATTTCTGTGGCTATGGGTAGATTCCCACTAAAACAAAACCTAGGTTAATAAATGCCATTCCCGATGAAACATTGACGTTGGTGATAAAACTGGTAAAGTTCAATAAATGTGGGAAGATATCAAATACATTTCAGACCATCATTTATGTCTGAAATTTATTTAATATGTTGAAACATTTATTAATTAAATGTGCTATTTCACTTCAGGGCTGGATGTCAGGCCACCAAAACTTTCATGTCATCAGCAGCCCTTTACTTGAATGCTTGTAAAATAGTGTTTTTATTAACCTGTGCAGGGTTATCGATGATCACTTTTATTAAACCCATAGTTGCCATAGTAGATGTGAGCTGGCAACCTTGACAACAATACAGATCAGACTTCAGAGGGCAAAATAACTGCAGCCTCACAAAATAACTGCATGGAAGAGCTAGCAGTCAGAAACAGGACGAGAGATGACATAATTGGAATATGTTTAGATCTCTTCCAATCAGGATTATTGGTATGCTTCTCAACAAAATTATTGTATGTCTGTGAAAATACAAACAAAATCATCTTAAGTTAATTAATTTATGTAATTTTGGAAGATTTAAAATTATATTAAAATTGCCTAGATATAATAAAGGAAATATGATAAAATGTTTATCCTGTTCATGAAATTTTCAAAATCCAATGGACAGAATTTCATAATTTCTGTGTTGTAAACAAAGTTTTGCCTGTGACACAATTTGGCATTAATGCAACACATAGGCACTTTGTACACCAAACTCAGCAATGAACTCTTAGCTTTCAAAAATAAAAGAATACTTTCTTTTGTGCTTTTCAGTCTTACTTTTCAGCTTCTGGCAGCAACTCTGCGTGAATGTGATAGTTGGCTTTAGGACTGAATAACATTCCAGATAGCCTGTTCCTTCTGAAATGATGGGGCAGAGAAGTCCAACTATTGCATTAAACTGCAGTATTGATATGTAATTAGAGAACACCATTATGAAGACAAATCAGAACCAGAAGCTAAGCAACCTAATAGAGATGCTGAAATTCACATAGAGATTCGAGTATTTTTGAATTTCTCCACAGCTGTAGCTTGTGTTTGAAAAGACTTGAAGAAAACAAAACGTTCACTGCAGCAATTTGCCAAGGTCTAACAGTGGTCTGGTGATCATTCTCTGATTTCCTTAATATTCCCTTCCCATCTGTGCAATCCAGTTTTATATTGCTGTTTTGGCGCAATACACAATGAATGCTTTGATAACTTGAAATTTTGGACACAATGAAATTCTGCTTTGCTCACTTTGTTCTAATTTCTGTTCTCAATTGAGACAGGTTTGGAACTCAGACCAGAAACTTTCGTCTTTACTATGATGGGAAACACTTTGTGGGAGAAAAACGGTTTGAGTCGATCCATGACCTGGTAACAGACGGATTGATTACATTATACATTGAGACTAAGGCTGCAGAATACATTGCCAAGATGACGATTAATCCAATCTATGAGCACATAGGCTATACAACTCTAAACCGAGAGTCTACCAGCACAAAATGTCTTCCAGCCCTTAGAGACATACAAGCAGAGCCCCAATCTGTTGGAGAGGGTGCCACACCAGAGGAGAGGGTAAGGATTCAAAAATGTTTCATTTCTTCCCCCTCCTCCACCCCAATATCTTTGTATACTTTAAATTTTACTCAAGTGTAAATGATTTTAGAGCCATTCTATTTGGAAATATAGACAGAATAGTTTAATCATGCATTATAAAGCAAGGCAACCAAATTGAAGTGCCCTAATTGAACTTAATTGAAGTGATTGCAGAGCTCTGAGGTGCAGAGGGATCTGGGTGTCCTAGTGCACGAATCACCAGAAGGCTAGTATGCAAGTATAGCAAGTAATTGGGAAAGATAATGGAATGTTATCATTTATTGCAAGGGGAATTGAATACAAAAGTAGGGAGGTTATGCTTCAGTTGTACAGGGCACTAGTGAGACCACATTTGGAGTTATGTACAGTATTGGTAACCTTATTTAAGGAAGGATATAAATGTGTTGGAAGCAGTTCAGAGAAGGTTTACCAGACTATACCTGAAATGGGTGGGTTGCCTTATGAAGGGACAGACTAGGCTTGTATCTGCTGGAGTTTAGAAGAGTAAGAGGTGACTTGATTGAAACACGATCCTGAGGGGTCTTGACAGGGTGGATGTGGAGAGGAATAATCTAGAACTAGGGGTCACTGTTTAAAAATAAGGGATCACCCATTTAAAACAGAGATGAGGCGAAATTTTTTCACTCGGTTGTGAGTCTTTGGAACTCTCTTTCTGAAAAGGTGGTGAAAACAGAGTCTTTGAATGTTTTTATGGCAGGGGTGGATAGATTCATGGTAAGCAAGAGGGTGGGAGGTTATCAGGGGTAGGTGGGATGCAGCTTTCAGGTTGCTATCAGATCAACCATGATCTTATTACATGGTGGAGCAGGCTCGAGGGGCTGGATGGCCTACTCCTTGTTCGTATGTTCTTCGTATGCCTTGAGTGGTAATGTAGTAATGTAGATAAAGGCACAACAACCTATTTATTCTGATTTTAATAAACTACAATAAAGTGTTCTACATATTAGTTTATTACATTGAACCCATAATCCTGCAATGGGGGATTAGAGAAGGTGCTAATGGTAAGCCAAAGTAGGAGGTCACTACCAGTAGGGAAATTGGCATGATATATAAAGTGCGTGTATTAAACCTTAACTGGGAGTATTATTTAGAAATAATTGTATAAACCAGAAGTGCAAAATGAAATTGTTTTGGAAATATAATCTAAACCATAAGAGCTTGCTATAGCCTTAAATGCACTAATGGGTATTTTATTTTAAATTAGAATTTAGGTTATTGTTTTGGATCTTTTTTCTAAAATTTAGCATTGGAGTTTGTATCTTTTAATGTTAACAGCTCTTATTTTGGTTACCACATGTTGCATTTCCACATTATATCACCACCAGATTGGGCATTCTACCAGGACTGATAGTAGATCAGCATTATAATTGCATCTAATTTGAAGCAATGGTTTAACAGCAAATCAGTAGATAGTATTATACATATCATAACATTTCTTCTCTTTTTTTGTACTTTTTGTCACTAACACAAGTAGAAGCAGGAGTAATCCATACACCCCATCAAGCCTGCTCTGCCATTCAAAACGATCATGGCTGATCTTGGGCCTCAACTCCACTTTCCTGCCTGCTCCCCATATCCCTTGAGTTCCTGAGGGACAAAAGATCAGTCTATCTCAGCCTTAAATGTATTCAGTAATGGAGCATCCACAACCCTCTCTGGTAGAGAATTCCAAAGATTCACAACCTTTTGAATGAAGTAATTTCTTCTCAGTCCTAAAAGGTTGGCTCCTTATCCTGATACTGTGCCTGTGTTTTAGATTCCCCAACCAGCGGAAATAATCTCTCAGTGTGCAACCTATCAAGCCCCTTCAGAATCTTGAATGTTTCAATGAGATTGCTTCTCATTCTTCTAAACTCCAGATAATAGACCCAATTTACTCAGCCTCTCATCATAGGATAATTTGGCTAATAATTCTGTAATGATATACTGTGGTCACTGGAAGCCACATTCTTTATATTACGGAACGACTTATGTATAAAGTAGTTTTGGTGCAACTTGTGGCTATTTATTGCCTTGTACCAATATTCATATTGACTGCAACACGGAAATGTGGGATGTACAATTGTGCAGGCAATGTGTTATTTTAAAATGACCGGCTCTTATGACAATTATTTAGTTCCATTCCTCTGTTTTGCCTCGGTAGGATATGGACTGGCCTCTCATTCTCTGAGACTACTATTTTTTAGGCAACCAGGGTCATGCAGTGATATTATCCAGCATTGTTTGACTGTAATGATAGCCAGATATCTGGGCCGAGAACGTGCATACATCCCTTCTACTCACTGGGCAGAATTTCACCCTTGTCGGGCAGGGGCGGTTGGGAAGCTTACCGCCGACCATGATTAGGGCCAGAAGGCGATTTCACGCCAGCGTGAAATGCAAGCTTCAGCGCTCAGTGCTGCCTGGGTGGACGGTGGAGGGGGGTGGGGGAAGTGTGAGTGGGGCGAGCGCGAACTTTGCGCATGCGCGTGAGTGCACGCTTGTGCCTCAGGGAGATTAACAGATTTTTTAAAAAGTAAAGATTTTATAAATGTCACAAAACATGCCCCCTCATCTGACTCTGTCACGTGAGCAGGGACATGTTACTGATTAAATTTCAAAATTTTTATTTCATTTTTACTTGCTTTTGGAAACATCATCCCGCCCATGGATGAGGTTTCCAAAAAAGTGCAAAGGCCTTTTTGCCTGCCCACCAACTGTAAGGTTGGACAGGCAGTGAAAAATATCTTTTAATTAACTGTTTAATGGCCTTAATAGGCCTTTTAATTGTCGGTGGGCACGCTGCCGACTCCGGCGCACGCCCGCTAACCAAAATATTGCACATCATTTTATACTTGGTCAGGCACGAGCCCGCCCGCTAAGCTAAATATTTTGCCCATTATAATGCCTTCAGAATAGATTTCTGAAAAAAGTATATATTAGTTGGTAACCAGAATAAATGAAAAAAAGTTAAAAGATCCCTGAAGAGCCATGATTCATTTGAGCAAATACTGCAACACCCTGTCAAAAATGAATGAAATATCACCATGGCCTGACAATGACGAGGCTCTTCAATCTCCTTTGTCTTGAAGATGTGATACAACAATCTGCTTCATCAAATGGAATTTGAGCAATGGCTACAAACTTAATGTAAGAATCTTCAACCTAAATGTGAGCTGAGAACACAGTAATCTTCAGCAAACAGTTCTAAGACTATACTCATTATGACATCAAAGAACAACTGCTGTAGCTGACATTTTGCTTGATAACAGCCAGGAAACAGAAACTTTGTTTTAATATATTGATGATTAAATGTACAAATTAAAACTTGGGGATTTCTTTATTGTCATTTCCAGCATGACCCTTGTTGTCCAAATATTATAATTTGACTGGGTTGGTGGTAACTTTGTTAACTGTTGGTAACTTTAATAGAAAAGAATTTAGAACTATGTTACAAAGTTTATTACATTTTTCCTTCAGTTGTCATAAATGATATGTAAAAGAACACATATTAGATTTAAATACTTTTTTATTTCTTCGTTCATACGAACGTGCATACATCCCTTCTACTCACTGGGCAGAATTTCACCCTTGTTGGGCAGGGGCGGTTGGGAAGCTTACCGCCGACCATGATCAGGCCGGAAGGTGATTTCACGCCAGCGTGAAATGCAAGCTTCAGCGCTCAGTGCTGCCTGGGTGTTCGGTGGGGGGGGGGGAGTGTGAGTGGGGCGAGCGTGAACTTTGCGCATGCGCGTGAGTGCGCACTTGTGCCTCAGGGAGATGAGGACGTCACTGGCTAGGCCAGCATTTATTACCCATCCCTAATTGCCCTCGAGAAGTTGGTGGTGAGCAGCCTTCTTTAACAGCTGCAGACCATGTAGTGTAGGTACACTCACAGTGCTGTTAGGAAGGGAGTTGCAGGATTTTGATCCAGCGACAGGGAAGGAAGAGTGATATAGTTCCAAGTCAGGATGGTGTGCGGCTTGGAAGGGAATTTGCAGGTGGTGGCATTCCCATGCGTCTGCTGCCCTTGTCCTACTACATGGTCAAGTTCATAGGTTTGGAAGATGGTGTTGAAGGGAGCGTTGGTGAGTTTGTGCTATGCATCTTATGGATGGTATACACTGCTGCCACCGTGTGTCCTTGGTGGAGGAGAGCATGGTGGAAGGGATGCCATTCAAGTGGGTTGCTTTGTCCTGGATGGTGTCGAGCTTCTGGAGTGTTGTTGGAGCTGCGCTCATCCAGGCAAGCGGACAGTATTCTATCACACTCCTGACTTGTGCCTTATAGATGGTGGATAAACTTTGGGGAGTCAAGTGGTGAGTTACTCACTGCAGAATTCCCAGCCTCTGACCTGCTTCTGTAGTCACAGCATATATATGGCTGGTACAGTTCAGTTTCTGGTCAATGGTAATGTCCAGGAAGTTGATAGTAGAGGTTTAAGCGATGGTGATGCCATTGAATATCAAAAGATGGTTAGATTTTCTCTTTTTGGGATGGTCATTGCTTGGCACTTGTGTGGCACAAATGTTACTTGTCACTTATCAGCCCAAGCCTGAATGTTGTCCAGGTCTTGCTGCTTATGGACACAGACTGGGTTTGAGTGTCTGAGGTGCCAAATGTTGTGCAATCATCAGCGAACATCCCACTTCTGACCTTAAGATTGAAAGTCATTGATGAAACAGCTGAAGATGGTTTGGCCTAGTACACTACCATGAGGGACTCCTGCAGCAATACCCTGGGACTGATTGACCTACAACAACCACAACCATCTTCCTTTGTGCCAGGTATGATTCCAATCAGTTGAGAGTTTTCCCTCTGAATCCCATTGACTTTGTTTTGCTGGGATTCCTTGCTGCCACACTGGGTCAAATGCTGCCTTGATGTCAAGGCAATCTCTCTCACCTCACTTCTTGAGTTAAGCTCTTTTGTCATGTTTGGACCAAGACTGTAATGAAGTCAGGAGCTGAGTGACCCTGGAGGAACCCAAACTGCACGTTAGTAAGCAGGTTATTGCAGAAGGCTAGAATCTATTGCTAAAGGATATAATCTTATAAAACAAAAGCCTGATGGTCAGATAAAACAAATTTATTATTAGCAATATCTGTCATCTTAGCTCACAGAACATGGTCACAAGGTTATAGGTTCCAGCCCCACTTTGAGATTTGATCACATAACTGAGGCTGACACTCCGGTGTAGAAGAAATCCTGCACCAGCAGATTTGTTCTTCAAGTGAGTTGTTAAATTGAGGCCCATCTGCCTTTCACTATTCAGGTGGATATTAAAAAACACATGGCACAGTTCCATGAAGCACAGGTCCTAGCTAATGTTCTTTCCTAAATCGCCATACTTTATGAATTGGTCAGTCATTTTACTGCCGTTTTTTGAGATGTTGTGTACAAAATGGCCGCTGCTTTGACTAACTTAAACAGATACTGTATTTCAAAATAATTCATTAGATGTGAAGCAAATTGAGAAGTTTCTGAAAGACTTGATAAGCAGCTGTATAAATACAAATGTCTTTTCAGTAAGCCTTGTTCTTGGATAATTTGCACTAACAGCAGTCTTTGTTGATTGGTTGAGGAGGCATTACTAAAACCAAGATTGACACACTTCACTTTAAAAAGTAGTTTTAGTAAGGTCCATTATTCAAGACCAGGGGCAGAAATTTTTGTTCGGTGGGCGGGAGAGTGAAATTATGTGCGTTGATGTTGGCTGAGTGTGCCAACGTCAGCGGGCAGTCGCGCAATAGTTCGGTCAGCGGGCATGCGACGGAGTCGACAGCGCGCCTGCCAACAATTAAAAGGCTTGCTAACGCCATTAAATAAACAATCAATTAAATTAATTTTTTCGCTGCCTGTCCAACCTAATGGTTGGCAGGCAGGCAAAAAGGCCAAGCGGCCTTTGCATTTTTTTGGTGCAGGATTTCTTCTGCACCGGAGTGTCAGCCTCAGTTATGTGATCAAATCTCAAAGTGGGGCTGGAACCTGTAACCTTGTGACCATGTTCTGTGGGCTAAGATGACAGACATTGCTAATAATAAATTTGTTTTATCTGACCATCAGGCTTTTGTTTTATAAGATTATAGCCTTTAGCAATAGATTCTAGCCTGTGGATGAGGTTTCCAAATAATAATAAAATAAAAGTTTTAGAATTTAATTAATAACATGTTCTGCTCATGTGACAGAAGTTCGCACTCGGCCCACTCGCCTTCCTCCCCCCGCCCGTACAGGCAGCGCTCAGCGCTGCCACTTGCATTTCACAATGGGCTGGCCTTAATTGGCCCGCCAACGTGAAATCGCAGTGCGGTGCCAATCGGAGGTGGCGGTCGGCTTCCCGACCGCCCCTGCCGGGCACCCCCGCCAAGGGCAAAATTCTGCCTTACGTGAAGTAAATATATAACAGAGAATCCGAACTTAGAAGGTAAGTGGAGAAAGGATAATTTCAATGTAAAGTACTTGTTGAAATAGTTAGTTTTTAAAAAGAATTGTTCACAATTTCTAAACGAAATCAGATTGTCATAAAACATCATTCTTACATTCAGTTGCAAACCTGCCACTTCAGATATCAAACTTTTGCCACTGAGCTAATGCTCCACATAGTACTATCAGTTGTCATAGTAGGTCCAACATATGTTGATATCCAAAAAGTTGTTCAGAAATTTATAAATTGGCTCTGAACATTGTAGAAGACTAAAAAGGATGCAGCATCACTGGCTGATTTAACTGTACCATATATCAGCTGAGCAGCTGTGTGGTGAATTTGCGACCAGATCTCTAGGAAGCTTCAAGAGTAACAAATGTAATTCTTCCTGATTTATTGAATTCTCACCTACAGACATATTAAATAGGAGCAGAAGTAGGCCATTTGGTCCCTCAAGCCTGCTCTGCCATTCAATCAGATCATGATTTTGTGTTTCGAATTCCACATTCCCATCTATCCTCGATAACCTTTGATTCCCTTGCCTAACAAGAATCTATCTACCTCCGCCTTAAAAATATTCAATGACCCTGCCTCCAATGCCTTCTGAGACAGAGTTCCAAAGTTGCACAACACTCTGAGAGAAAAAATTTCTCCTCATCTCTATCCTAAATGAGCAACCCCTAGTTTTAAAATAATGCCCCCTAGTTCTGGACTCACCCACAAGCGGAAACATCCTTTCCATGTCCACGTTGTCGAGACCGCTCGGGATCTTATACACTTCAATCAAGTCATCCCTCACTCTTCTGAACTCCAGTGGCGACAAGCCCAGTCTGCCCAATCTTTCCTTATAAGACAACCCGCTCATTCCAGTAAACCTTCTCTGATTCACCTCCAATGCATTTACATCCTTCCTTAAATAAGGAGACCAAAACTGCACACAGTATTCGAGATGTGGTCTCACCAGTGCCTTGTATAACTGAAGCATAACATGACTCATGCATTTGAACATCTAGATCCCTCTGCACCTCAGAATTCTGCAGTCATTCTCCGTTTAAGTAATATTCTGCTTTTTTATTCTTCCTGCCAAAGTGAACAACTTCACATTCCTACATTATACTCCATCTGCCATTCACTCAACCTATCTATATCCATCTGCAAACTCCTTATGTCTTCTTCACAACATACTCTCCTACCTATCTTTGTGTCATCTACAAATTTAGCTACCATGGCTTCGCTCCCCTCATCTAAGCCATTGATGTGAATTGTAAAACATTGGGGACTGAGCACAGACCTCTGTGGACTCGACTTGTCATATCCCGCCAATCAGACAAAAACCCATTTATGCATATTCTCTGTTTTCTGCCAGCCAGCCAATCTTCTATCCATGCTAAAATGTTACCCCTACATCTTGAGTTTTTATCTTCTGCAATAACCTTTGATGTGGCGCCTTATTAAAAGCTTTCTGGAAATCCAAGTACGGTACATGCTTTATCCAAAGCACATGTTACTCTTTCAAAGAATTCTAATAAATTGGTTAAACATGATTTCCCTTTCACAAAACATTGTTGACTCTTCCTGTTTACCTTGAGTTTTTCTAAGTGCTCAGCTATAACCTCTTTAACGATTGACTCTAACACCTTCTCCATGATAGACATCAAGCTAACTGGCCTATAGTTTCCTGGTTTCTGCCTCCCTCCCTTCTTGAATAGAGGGGTTATATTTGCTACTTTCCAGTCAGCTGGAATCTTTCCAGAATCTAGGGAATTTTGGAAAATTAACACCAGCACGTCTATACCTCAATAGCCACCTCTTTTAAGACATTCGGATGAAATCCATCAGGACCCAGAGACTTGTCAGCCCGCAGCTCCATTAGTTTGCCCAGTACTGCTTCCCCAGTGATTGTAATTTCACCAAGTTCCTCTCTCCCTTCCATCTCCTGATTTACAGCTATTACTGGAATGGTTTTTGTATCCTCTATAGTGAAGACAGAAGCAAAATATTTGTTAATTTCATCCACCTGATTTGCCATATATAAAGTCATCCTGGACTATACCCTAATTGTTTTTTTTTCCCTGTTGCCCTTGGTAGAGATTAACCTCCCACTTCAGAAAAAGCTCCTAATTGGTGCCTGCTAGTTCATCATTCTGTCTTAAACAATACAAACCCTCTCCCTGAATTTTGACTGCAAATAGATGATTCAGGTTTTCTTTGAATGTATTAAGTTGTTTCACTACTTTCAACTTAAAGTTTGGGCACCATTTTAGTACTATTAGGCCTATCTGTTTGTTCTAATTCTTGTTGAATCTATCTTACCTACCATCTAGTATCAGCTCCCCATTTTAAAATCTGCACGAAACTCTTGGAGTCTTCCAGTGATCAGCTTGCATAATTATTACCATATTTTCTTCCAACAGCGCACACATTTTGAAGTACAAAGCCTGGTCTAAACTCTACATCATGACTGATTCATTTGCTGAAAAGGGACCCTAGCCACAACGAGCTTAAAACTTGATAAATCCAGTAGCAGAGGTGCTTTGTGGTTAGCTGTTGTTATGACCAGGAGAGAAGGAATGAACTGGTTCCCCTCTATTCAGCCTTCTTGGTTGGTCACAACAAAGGTTTCTTTTTCACGAGGATACGCCTTTTCCAAATCCAAATATATTTAACAATTTAAGCTGTGAGCAATAAGGAGCCATTCAAACAAGATTTTCTTGAGTCAAAGAAAGAGCAAATTTATTAACCACTAAGCCTGAGGAAAAAAATAATAAAAACGCGATGTCACACACACAGGTATCAGAAATAAGGGAAGTTAGAGTCCAATGAAAAAAAGTTAAAAGAATATATGGTTAAATGTCCTTTGATTGTCCTGGAGGTGTGGATTTTTAAACGTTGCGGTTGATTTGGATTAGCTGGTTTCGTGGATGCGGTCATATGTAGAAGATGTTGCAATTATTATGAGATCTCGGTTTGCTGGTAGATTTCTAGTAAAGTTAGTTTCCCAACCAGGTAATACATTTATTCCAAAAGAGGGAGAGAAAAAGAGAGCCCAGCTTTCAGCCTGTTTCCTCTGCTGAAAACTTTCTTGCAATCTCTCTGCAATGGCTGCAGTCTGACCTATTATACTTCACCCTTTGTGTATTTGAAAGGGCTTTTGGGTGGTTCTGTCTGTGGTAGCCATTGTTTCAGTATCCAGCACTTTGCATTTTAATGTTGCTTCCTTAGTGATGAGTTTTGATGGGTCTTTGAATTATAGGAAATGCCTCTCTCTTCACACTCCCCTGAGGATGATTATTTGTTTTTCACCTTCAGCTTGGAAGATAGCCTTGCATTTTTAAGTAGTTTGTTCTGTCCCATTTCAAATTCAAAATTTCCAGTCAGTTGAAAATTGAAAATCATATTTTCAAAAATAAAGGGCTATAACCTCGTGACAGTATAGCACATATTTTGCTTATAGATCAAATAGTAAATTGAGTATTGGCAGAGAATGTTTTGAAAGGTACTGTAGCCGAAACCATGTTTTCTCATCCTTTGGTCCAGTTTGGGTCATTGTGGTAACATTCTGGTGGTTAGATTTTTCAAGTCATAAACATAAAGGGTTTTGTGCTGTATAGCCAGTCAAAGCACAAAGGAATAGTCAGAATGTAAGGTTAACAGATTGCTGGATAAGTAAAGAGATTTTTAAAGATTTGTTTATGCGATATGAGCGTTGCTATAAGGCCAGTATTTATTACCTATCCTTAATTGCTCATGAAAAGGTGGAGGTGAATTGCCTTCTTGAACCGCTACAGTCCATGTGGTGTAGATACTCCTACAGTGCTTTTAGGGAGGGAGTTCCAGGATTTTGACTTGAAAGAGAACTTGCAGGTGGTGGTGTTCCCATATGTCTGCTGACTTTGTTCTTCTAGGTGGTAGAGATTTGGGTTTGAAAGATGTTGTCAAAGGAGCCTTGGCAAATTGCATTAGTGCATCTTGTAGATGATACATACTGCTGCCACTGTGCACTGGCAGTGAAGGAAGTGAATGTTTAAGGTGGTGGATGGAGTGCAGATCAAGCCTTCGTCTTGAATAGTGTTGAGTTTCTTGAGTGTTGTTGGAGCTGCACTCATCCAAGCAAATGGAGAGTATTCCATCACACTCATGACTGTGCCTTGTAAATGATGAACAGGCTTTGGGGAACGAGGAGGTGAGTTAGCCACTGCAGAATTCCTAGCCTCTGACCTGCTCTTGTAGCCACAGTGTTTATATGGCTCGTCCAGTTAAGTTTCTGGTCAATGGTAACCTCCAGAATGTTAATGACTGAGGATTCAGAAATGTTAATGCTGTTTAACATCATGGGGAGTTGGTTAGATTTTTCCTCTTGTTGGAGAATTGCCTGGCATTTGCGTGGCATGAATGTTACTTGCCACTTATCACCTAGTTCTGAATGTTGCCCAGGTCTTGCTGCATGCAGCATGAACTACCTGAATATCTGAGGAGTTGTGAATGGCACTAATCACTGTGCAATCATCAGCAAGCATCCCCACTTCTGACCTTGAGGTAAAGGGAAGGTCATCGATAAAGCAGCTGAAGGTATTTGGGCCTTGGACGTTACCCTGAGGATCTCCTGTAGCAGTGTCCTGAGGCTGAGATGATTCAACCATCTTCCCTTGTGCTATATATGACTCTAGCCAGCTTTTGCCCTGATTGCCAATGACTTCAATTTTTCTTGCGCACAATAATGATGCAGTCAAATACTGTCTGATGTAAAGGCAGTCACTTTCATCTCACCTCTAGAGTTCAACTCTTTTCTCCATGTTTGAAACAAGGCTGTAATGAGGTCAGAAGCTGAGTGAACAAATATGTTTTTCCCTCTTATTGGTTTTCTAACCACCTACCTCAGGCCCACTTTGTCAGATATACCCTTCAGGACTTGGCCAGTTCAGTCAGTGGTGCTCCTGAGCCATTCTTGGTGTTGGGCTTGAAAGTCCCCAGCTAGAGTACATCCTGTGCCCCTGCCAACCTCAGTGTTTCTTCCAATGGTGTTCAAAGTGGAGGAGTACTGATTCATCAGCCGAGGGAGGGAAGTAGGCGGTAACCAGCAGAAGGTTTCCTTAACCATGTTGGATCTTATGCCTTGAGCCTTCTTGGGGCCAGAATTCAGTGTTGACGACTCCCAGGGCCTCTCTTGCTCCTGACTGTGTACTGTTACATTTACCTTGAAGAGAAGAACATATCAATCACATGACAAGGATTGGTAAAATAATGTGTGTTCTTTATTTGAATTTAGGACTATATATAAACACTGTTAACTAGAAGGCTAAGCATGGTACGTTTGAACTCTACTGTTGCTGCTTGTAGGCTGAATACAAGTCATGTGACTATTACATCACATCTATCAAGGTCTTAGTGATTGACAGCAGTTTAAGCTACGTACCCTTAAAGGTTCATATACATCACATCATAACATCCCCCATTTTTCTAAGTAAAGGTTTACCTTTAAAGTATCAAACTATTTATATGATAACAAAACAAAATAACATTGTGCCTGAAGAAACCATTATACAAAGTAATAAATTTACAAGTCTCTGAAACGTATCGGTGGTTTCCTTATTCGTCCAGACTTAGTTCTGGTGATCTTTGCTGAAGGCTGCTATACGTTTTCAGAATGCTGGTCTGGGTGTTCTATTTGTGTTACATCTTAGACCATATTCAATGCGCAGTAGGACGGCTAGGTGTTTCTGGTTGTCATATTGTTCTGATTTGGCATCTATTTTGTTACACCGTCATCCCATTTAGTGTTCATACTTGATACAATCTTGGTTCTGGGCATATGCTGATAATTTCTGCTGGATTCCATGTGCCATCAGTTGGATGTTGTACTTGAACTTTTTGTCCCATGTTCTTTGTACCCAGTCATGGGCATCTTTCATCTTCCCCTGTTTTTTGAGTAATGCATCTTGTACGCCTAGGAGCATCAATGCTCATGAAAGCACAGGTGAGGGAATGATCGTACTGAGCAGTGCCACTCTAAGATACAGTGTGGTCATGTATAGATTGTGCTTTGTTTGACAACACTTAATGATTAAGGATTTTACGGTTTGAACCATACATTCTGACATTCTATTGGACCTGGGGTAATGCGGTGACAAAGTGATATGGTTGACTCCCCACTTTTCATACACAACCTTAAAGGGGCATCCACTGTATTGGGGTCCGTTGTTGCAAACAACCTCCTGTGGTGCCCTGAATAGACCGAAGATTGAATTCAATGTGTCTGCAGTAGTTGCAGTAGGTGTGTCGTGTAATTGATGGATAATGTGAAATTTGGAAGTGTAATCCATTACAATCAAGAAATCATCTCCATGAACACTGAAGAGGCCAGTTGCAAGTCTGGTCCATTGATCTGTGAGTACCACGTGAGTAGCAGTACTTCTTTCTATTTCATAGGCATGAGGGTTTGACATGTCCCGCATCCCCTCATGGCCTTTTTGATGCCTTGATGGATTCCTGGCCACTATACCGAATCTCTGCCCAATCTTCTGGTTCGATCAATTTCCATGTGTGTTTGGTGTAACTGTTGGAGGATAACAGGTCGCATGGACCCAGGGATGACAACTTGCTTTCCATTAAAGATGAGTCCTCGAGTTATTCTGAGTTCACCTCTATAAGGCCAAAATGGTCTTTACAGCTCTGGAATGTCCTGGAAGGCCTTTGGCCATTTGCCAGTCACTATATTCCATAGTTGTACAGGATCGTTGGGCGTTTTCTGCTGCAGCGCTTGGCACTTAGATTGCCCAACATGCAGAATGTCTTATATTTCAATGTCCACAAGATCTACTTGTAGATCTAGGGAGATATCTGCAGTTTTTGATGATTTAGGTAGACAGCTTATGGTATCAGATGTGACCATAGAATTACCTGGCTTGTAGTAAACATCACAATCGTAGCCTTGTATTTTGACCAGTAAGTGCAGTAATCTTGGTGGTGCACAAGTTAAGGGTTTGTGCCAGATCAGTTTAAGTGGTTTCCACAACAAACTTCTTCGCAATTAAGTAAGTGTGGAACTGCTGGATGCCAAGTACCAGTGCCGAAGTTTTGCGTTCTATATTCACATAATGAGCTTGGGCAGTGGTCAAACTCTTGGAGGCAAAGGCAATAGGCTTCCCTTTCGGGAGTAGGCACACTCCAAGTCCTTTTTGGGAAGCATCAATCTCAAGTGTAATCTCCTCAGTCGAGTTGTAAAACTGGAGAGTTGATGGTCCTTCAGTTAATGACTTTTTAAGGTCAATAAAAATGTGTTGGTGATCTTCCTGCCAAACAAAAGGTACTTCTTTCTTCAGAAGTTGACGAAGAGATGAGGCTTTCTGGGTAAAGAGGTATAAAAGATGTAAGGAAATTAAACCAAGGCAACGTTGCAGATAATTTTTGTCTTGCAGTGTGGGCATTGCACTGATGTCTTCTAGCTTGCTAGGGTTACGGTGGATGCCTGTGTCAGAATAGTTGGATCCGTGAAAGTTGTTTATTTTTTATTCATTCACAGGATGTGGGCTTCACTGGCTGGGCCAGCATTTATTGCCCACCCTTAATGTCCTTGAGAAGGTAATGGTGAGCTGTCTCCTTGAGCCGCTTTAGTCCATTTGATCTGTGTTGTGTTGAAGTTGCATTTCTGGCTATTAAACCCAAGACCTTCTCTGTGTGCAGCTTTCATCAGAAGGTACAAGTTTCGATGGTCATCCTGTTTTGTTGCGCCAACAATGGTGATGTCGTCTGTTGTGCAGACACATCCTGGGATCTCGCACGTGACCCTGTCCATATGTTGTTGGAAAATATCCTCATTTACAGAAATCCCAAAATGTAACCTTTGGGAAAAGGTATCTCCCAAAAGGAGTACAGAACGTTGTTAGTTCCTGGGATATCCTTTCCAAATTAACTGACCAGTAGCCATTTTTAGCATTGAGTTTAAAGAAGAATTTGCCATTTGCAAAATTGGGGTTCAGCTCCTCAAGTGTGAGAGTTCTATGAGGCTGTCATTTTAGAGTCGCATTCAGATGCCTTGGGTCTAAACAAATGAGAATAGAACCATCTTTCTTAATGATATTATGATGGAGCTATACCACTCTGTGTGGTGCTGAACTTTTCGGACGATGCTATCTCTCTCCATCCTATCCAGTTTAGCTTTCATCTTGTTCTGGATGTGAATGCTACATTTGCACGATAGATCGATGAACGAAGTAGCATCTGCATGTAGATGCAATACCACACCGCCCTTGAAACTCCCAATCTTATCAAACCTGTCTGGGTATAAGAATGTTAGGTGGGGTACTGAAGTGATTGGGGTGTCCTTGTGTTCTGTTGTCTTCGTCATTGAGTTGTCGACACTGTGGACAACTAACCAGGATTAGGTCCCTGCATGCTTGTGAGGGCTGGACGTGTGGTGTCCACAATATAAAATATCTGGGGTGACCAGGGTGAATCGTTGTAGTAACACTTGAGTGTAATAGATTCCAAGGATGGAATCTCCAAGCCATTGTAGACGGTGAGTTTGGCAGTGGCAGTGGCTGAATCATCACTTGCCACTTCTGTGGGTACATACATTTCAGTGTATGAAGTGGAAGGATGTTTGCACCTTCACCAGTATCCAGTTTTGCATATAGGTTATGCTGACTCTGCACCTGTGGGCATATAATCTGGACAGTGGCAAAAACCACTGTAACCAAAACATTCTTTGATGTTCATTGTGCCGAATGTCATTCCTCATCGTCGGACTGCATACCTTGACTTGACATTTCGTGGATCTTGCCTTGATACTGTTTGGTACAGGCTTTTGGTTGGTTATAATACTGTAACTGTCTGGCCTCTGGTTGTGGCTTCTCATGATGTCAAACCACATGTTCTGGCTTTCGCTTTTTGCATAGGCATTTCCAATAACCTCTGGTGCCCCATGCTTTGCATATTAGCTGGGCAATTTCTGGGTGTATGTATGAGACCACACTGTCCGCATTGCTTACTAGGCCTGCCTGTATTGTCTGGAGTGCGAGTGGTGAACGCATAGCATATAGACTCTGACTACCCAGTAGTATGGCTTTGTAGTTGTGCTTCCACAGTGTAACCCTTGGGTTGGTCCAAGAGGTCTTTTTGGAATGCTTTATTGGGGTAGTTATTATCATGAGCTCGATTTTTCTGCCAGCTAGCTCTGCCGCTGTAAAGTCTCAATCACGCCCCTTGTCTCTGCATCGACATATGAATTGATGAATGGTCTCTGTCAGTTGTCTAACCAGCTTCTTACTTCCCATCTTTCCTTCCAAATTCCAGACGGCATATTTGGATGTTAAGCTTCACTCGTAATTGGCCTTCAAGTGTTGACCATATTTTTTTGGGATTTTTCTGATGGTCGTTGGACGACCTGATATGTTCAGTCTGTGAAGGCCTTCATTGTCTAAAGCAATTTTAGTTTTGGTGGTTTGTTTATCTGATTTGGAAATATGAAGGTCCAGAAAACACAGCTCGATGCATTGTCAAAACAAAGTAAACTCAGATGGGAGGTCTGCTGCCTTCCAATTAAATGTTGGAAATCTTGTGGCTTTTTGCAGAGTTTTTAATGTCATCTGGAACTGTTGACAGTTCTTCTAAAGTTAATTTAGCTCAGAGTTGCAGTACTTTTAGTGTAGGGGAGAGGAACCTTTTTCTTATCAAGGCCCACTCACACATCGACAAAATCAGTTGCGGGCCACACACATAAGAGCCAACTTAATTTATTTTCTTTTTAAAGAGAATGCAGAAACGTTCAACTCACCCACTGCTTTAATGCAGTGGCTGAGTTTCCTTTTCCTTAATGAGCCTTGTTATGTCTGTTGGCACTGATGATGTTGCGACTCGCAACCGGCTTTCCAAATTCATGTCTACTAATCTGGCAAGCAGAGGGTTCTTTGTGAGAGAAAGTTTTGAAAAAACCGTTCACAGCAGTATGTAGTTCCAAACAGTGATGCAATTTTCAAGTTTGGAAATTCATCGGCACCTACATGAGTCTATAGAATTCTAGCAGAGGCAGGTTATTCTATTTAGCCTTAAGCCCAATGTTGCTTTGCAGTTCTATAACTTCATATTGAAGGTCTTCAGGTACATTGATTGCTTCAATATTGAGCGGTTTGGCAAAAATGTTTAATTCCAGTTCCCTCACTTTTAGGTCTTGAAATCGCTCACAAAATTTCTGAAATAAATTTGCACACTCCCTGGGGTACTCTACTGTTGTTGCAAGTTTTTGTTCCTGAGGGCTAGGAAAATGCACTGTGTTGCCCTTTTCCAGTTGCATTTGCCACAGCTTTAATTTGGCTTCAAATGATTTCACATTTGAAAGAAGCGAAGTAAGAAGCCCTTGCAATTTGACATTGAGCTCAGACAGATACTGCGTAATGTCAACCATGAAAGCCAAGTCACTCAGCCACTTGTCACTCAACTCAGCCACAGGTTTTCCCTTTGTCTCCATGAAAAGTTTCACTTCATCCCTCAGTTTGTAAAACCGCAACAGCATACTCCCCCAGCTGAGCCATCACACTTTTAGTAAAGTAAATTGCCGTATTCTGATTCAAGGTCTTTCAATAGCTCCTTAAACTAGCGGCTGTTTAACCCTCTACTTTTAATTAAGTTAATGCTTGATACTACTGTCGACATTACGTTGCTCAGTTGCATGGACCGCGTGCACAGATTTTCCTGATGAATGATGCAGTGACATATTATCAACTTACTTGGATCAAGGTTGAGGAGATTCATTACTTTCTTGATTAGAACAACTAATTCTTTTTGAGATCCAACCATAGCTGGAGTGTCATCAGTAGTAAGACCACTTAATTTTTCAAATGATAACTGGAGCCCGTGCATTGCCCATGTAACCTTGTTAAACATATCTTCATCTTTGGTGGTGTCATGCATTGCTACTAAAGCAAGCAAGTCCTCTTGAATCTCAAAATCTGCTGTGATTCCATGCAGAAAAATTGCCGGTTGGCATGTATTTGTTATGTTCATTGTCTCATCAATAGCCAGAGAGTAAAACTCGAAATCAGCCACAGAATCTTTCAGAAACGTTTCAATGTCTTGAGCCATATCATTAATTCAGTCTGCGAGATAAGCTCACACTCTCAAATAATTTGATTTTCTCTGGAGCCAATAAAGCTGCAGTCACAATGATGCACTCCTTTACAAACTCTCCTTCTGAATGAGGCCTAAGCTTTTTTGCGATAAGTTCACTCACCACATAACTGGCTTGCATAACACTGTCCATCACCTTTCTCAGCCTTGTGAAAATTGCTTGTTGCACACTCATTCTTTTTAAGTGCTTTAACTTTGTCCGCTTGCACTTGCCCTTGAAATTCTTCATAGCTGATGTGCTTCGTGCTGTACTGTCTCTCTATGTTGACTTTTTTCATGACAGAAATCACCTCTCCCCAAATCAGGCACATGGGTTTGCCTTTCACCTCCAATGAAAAATAATTGTCCATTTTTCATTAAAGACACGATACTCTGCATCCACTTTTCTTCTTTTGTTTGCAGTAGCCAATTTTTAAAAAAAACTGAGAACACCACATGGGACAAAACTCAAGCATGTGCATTGTGTGAGAACAGAGGATCCTGGACTAAATGTCAGGACAAAATAGCTGGAAGGAAACAGTGGGACATTTAAGAAATTCCATCTGTAATGAGGATTGCTCAGTATACCTGGCAGACTACTCTTAGGTTCCCCGAGGGATTTGCACTAACCTCGATTCTGCTGACCTTTGCTCCGTCAAAGGGGAATACAGCTAGTTGCCTGCCTTCCACAATTATGCAGAAATCTCCTAATGTCCCGATTGTGCTGTTTGAGAGAAGCACGGCCAGAAAATGAAGGAGCACTTTAAGGAGCACTTAGCCTCACAAAAAATATTTGAATATTGTACATACAGAATTGTGAAGTTGGTAGTTCTTTACAGTGTTGTTTATTGTAAGGGCCATATGAGACACCTGCTTACAAACCCCAGCTACAATTAAGTGCATTTTTTTCCAATTCTATTGGAATTTGTCATTTCAAAATTACAGAAGTTGAGAATGTCAATGTCTCTGATTTATTTAAAGCAGGATTCATTTCGATGACGGACCACAGATCAAAAATTGTTAGTTTTCCTGTACAGATACTTGTGGCTTAAGTTATTTTACATGTTGTCATGATCCCTGATGAGATCGATAACTTTTGAAGAGAGGTGGAATCCCCAGTGGCCGACAGAAATTACCAAAGGACAAGATTTCACATTTTAAGACTTTTACTGTAACAAACAAATTAAAATCAACAGGACTGAACATTACTTTAACAGACAACTAATACACCAAACTAAAGAAAAGGTACTTTAACTAGCTGAAATAGGCAAAATGTTCTTTATGACACATTTTTACTTTACATCACACTTTCAGCAGACACGTAGCCTTATAAGTTAAGTCCCATGATCCTTACAGCCTTTCAACAGACTCCCTTCTCCCTGTCATGCCAGTTTGAGTCTTCCAGTGGCCTTTGAAGTTGTTCCACTCAGTCTTCTGAGTATTCCTGAACCAACTTCTAGTAGCAAGGCCCACATCAGCGACTCCTTGTTCCTTAAATATCTACAAGCCTGTCTCTTCGAACAGAAAACCAGTTTTCTACAGCATCCAGCTTTCTAGCCAACACAAAAAAACTCTTCACATGTCTCTGTGTTCATATCTCTGCATCTATTTTCAGAAAAACAGCTGCCCTCTTTTATTTCAAAATGTGAAACTATCCCTTGATTTTCAACAGGTTTTGATTACAGATCACATGGCCCTTCTCCAGGCAGAGTTTAGTATAATCACCACTATCATTCTATTTCACCTTAAATTAAGGGAGACTGTTTAAACATTACTGCCTTATAAAGTCTCGCATTCCTAACAACGTAATGTTATGAAGAATTTAAACAAATCTATAGGTAAAGACATTTTATAATTAAATAAGACGCATAGGATTACGCAGCTAGTTTTTCATGTGTTGCCTGCGAACACCAATGATGACTTACTCTAGGTTTGTGCTGATGTCAAGCTGTTGAAAAAGTGTTCAGGCAGTTTGATGAAGCAGGAATTTTTTTTGGGAGTGGGCACTCATGCCTGCCCTCTTAAAACATTCAGAAGTGACTGGCAAATTCTCTTAGCACCATGTTTGATTTCCAGTTGCAGCATAATTCAGATATTGTTTGCTACAAATCACTTTGTTCAGTTATCAATTACAGACCAGGAGCTCAATATAACCACAACATTAGAGTAAATTAAAAGAAAATATTTTTTATGCTGGAACAAGTATCAGATCCTACTTTGTTGGTTGCAAGTGACCATCTCAAGGGTTGTAATGGAACCTCTTTTTTTCTCTACAATCAAATAATGATAAGAACTGAGCCTTGGATAAATTATCTTGTATTGCCATACATGGTCTTCAAAGGACCTCCCTCTCGTAGTCATCATCAAATGTCTAAATTTTTTCATCAGCTACATGATGAATGGACATTTCCTTTCAGGGAAGTGTAAGGACAGCTGACATCATGCCAGGCACCTTGGGGCTTCTAGACACCAAAGTCATTGCCACATATTGGACTTCCTTATCACCAACAGTGCGAACATCTTTATTAAGTATGCTTGTCTGCTATGAGGCTGATTTTGCCTTTCAGGATAGCCAGTATCATTGGTATTGGCCAAAGCCTGCCTTACCTGCAGGTGCTTCCATTTTTGCTACGAATTCAGTCACACCTTGGTCCTGAATCTCACTCATTTGCTGGAGGAAATGCTTCTATTGCATGCCTGAACCATGATGGGGAACTATTTGGACACAGTTATGATTGCAGACCAGACCCCCCCCCCACCTCCCCAAAGTTTGGTATGAACCTGGACGAAACACCCAAATTGCATTCCAATCGAGTTGGGGACCAGTAACCTTTTTTGCTAAGGTAGGTGAAATTTGAAATCCCAGTTACTTACGAATAGTAAAAGCCACAAGATTCCAGGATTTAAACAAACAGAAGACATTTTACTGTACAAAAATCAACAAAGCAAACACCCAGTACTCTTATCTTACACTGTAACGTACAGAATTAATGTGAGATAAACACAAACTAACAGGCAAACTGTGGTTGTCAAACCATAAACTGCACATTAAATGGCAGACACCATCAAGACAGGTTCCCCGAATTTCTCAGCAACCCACCTGTGTTTAGAGGCTAGAGTGTAGTCTGACCAACACGGGGACGCATCCTTGGTAGCAGTTCAGCTTAGCTGGAAAAGAAGACCAAGGAAGCCTACCCAGATGACAGTCATAAAATTCTTTTAAAACTCTGCCTTCCTCATGAGGGATTTCAGCTCCTCTTCTTCCAAACCTAATCTGATCCCCAGCTGACAGCAGCTCTACTCCACCTGAATTCCACAGGTACAATCTTAAACCAAAAGGCACACTATTCCAGATTTCTCTCAAATCTGCTCCCAGGTCCAACTGCCTTGGTCTCCTTTTCCAGCTGATCTGACCTCCTACCATGACTATGTCCCCATGTGTTGGTCAGATTACACTCCAGCCTCTAAGCACAGGCATGGTCCCAGCTTTTCAGCCACGCTGCTGCCAACTTCTGTTTCTGGGCTTCCCTGAGCCCCAGCTCTTAGCAGCATGAAGGTACCAACAGCTCCCAAGGCTTTCCTGAGCAGCAGCCCTCTCAACAGCACCGAGCTAACGGCAACACTTCAGCTGCATGGAGCCGTCTCTCCTCTCCATCTACTCCCCATGGGATGCTATTCCCTCTGTCTTTTGAACTTATCTATGTGACCTGCTAATATCTCCCAATGAGGCTCCACCCCTGTTTCTAGGCAGGGTCTAATGTATTTAATCTGGGTACATTCTGGATCTTAAATGTTACAATCTCTAGTCCGCTAGAGGCCACCCCCAAAGGTGCTTAGAAAAACACAGACAAAAATCCAAAATTATAGATTCCTGACAGCACACACCTGCTTTGGCACAAACATTGCACTCTGCTGCTATTGGGGAGGAATTTATAGTCCAGAAGAAAAAAGAAAAAGAAAGACTTACATTTATATAGGGCTTTTCACAACCGCCGGACGTAACAAAGCGCTTTACAGCCGATGATGTACCTTGTGAAGTGTAGTCACTGTTGTAATCGATAAAGGGCAGCAGTTAATTTGCACTCAGCAAAGTCCCACAAACAGCAATGTGACAATGACCAGATCATTTGTTTTTTGTGATTTTGATTAAGGGATAAATATTGACCAGGACTCTGGAGATAACTCTTTTGCTCTTCTTCGGAATAGTGCCATGCGACCTTGTACATCCACTGAACAAGGAGAACGACTGTGGTTTAACGTCTCATCTGAAAGATGGGGAGAAGTTTATCCAGGCTGGCAAGCACTAGGATTCCTGGTACCAGTGTGAATCAGCAGTTAGAACAGACATCCCTTCTATCTTCCAATCTGCCGTTGAGCTGTGAAAAACCACAATATTGTATTTGGAGGCTCCTAACATTATATACTACAGATTAGCCCATTGTTCAAGATGATAGTTAGAGGGCAATGTTTTCTGAGGTGAATCCTCCAACAATACACTTCTAGCTAAAAAAAGGAACAAACACTGCAGTATTTTCAAAAATGTCTGGAATAGGCTCTCCAGGTTGATCCTTAGGATATCATTTTGATGAAGATGTTGAATAGGATACATAGCAATAGACAATCTTTCTCACTCTTTCTGTCAAATCAGTCACGAATCAAATTGACAAAGGTAGCCTTAAGGATGAGTTCATAGAGTGTATTCAGGATAGTTTCTTAGAACAATGCATTCTGGAAACCAATCAGGAAACAGGCTATTTTAGACCTGGTAATGTGTAATGAGACAGGATTAATTAATGACCTTTATAGTAAAGGATCATCAAGGCAAGAGTGATTATAACATGATGGAATTTCACATTCAGTTTGACAATAAGAAACTCGGGTCTAAAACTAGTGTCTTAAATTTAAATAAAGGCAATTACAAAGGTATGAAGACAGAGTTGGCTACGGTAGACTGGGAAAATAGGTTCAAGGATAAGACAGCTGAAAAGCAGTGGCAGATGTTTAAGGAGGTAATTCATAACTCTCAACAATGATATGTTCTGTTGAGAAAGAAAGACTCTACCAGAAGGATGCATCATCTGTGGCTAACTAAGGAAGTTAAAGATGCTATCAAATTAAAAGAAAAGGCATACAATGCTGCAAAGATTAGTGGTAGGCCAGAAGATTGAAAAAATGTTAGAAACCAGCAAACAATGACTAAAAAAGAGAAATTACAGTATGACAGAAAAATAGCAAGGAATATAAAAACAAATAGTAAGGGCTTCTACGAGTATATAGAAAGAAAGTATCTAAAGTAAACATTGGCCCCTTAGTAGATGAGACTGGGGAATTAATAATGGAAAACAAAGAAATGGCAGAGATTGTGAAGAAGTATTCCTTAAGTATTTTATAACTGTCTTCATAGTAGAAGACACAAACGCAACATGAATACAAGAATTAAGAGCAGGAGTAGGCCATTTGCCCCTCAGGCCTCCTCTGCCATTCGATAAGATCATGGCTGATCTGATTGTGGCCTCAACTCCACCTTCCCGTCTGCCCCCCCATAACCTGTGACTTCCTTGTCGATCTAAAATTTTCCTGACTCAACCATGATTATATTCAATGACTGATCCTCCATTGCTGTCTGGGGCAGAGATTTCCACAGACCAATGACCTTCTGAGAAAAAAAAACTCTCCTCATCTCAGTCTTAAACCCCTAGTTCTAGACTCCCCCACAAAGGCAAACATTCTCTCAGCATCCACCCTGTCAAATCCCCTCAGGAATTTATGTTTCAATAAGATCACCGCTCATTTTTCTATACTCAAATGAGTACCGACCCAACCTGCTCAACCTTTCCTCATAAAATAAGCACTTGATCCCAGGAGTCAGTCAAATGACTCTTCTTTGCACTGCTTCTAATGCAATTATACCCTTTTTTAAGTTAGGATACCAAAACTGTGCACGTGATCCAGATACAGACTCACTAAGGCCCTGTACAGCTGTAGTAACACTTCCCTACTTTTTATACTCAATTCTCCTTGAATAAATGTCACTATTCCATTTGCCTTCCTTAGCACTTGCTGTACCTGAATACTAACATTTTGTGATTCATGTACCAGGATATCCAGATCTTTATGTACCTAGAATTCTGAAGTCTCTTTGTATTTAAATTATATATTACTTTTCTATTCTTCCTGCCAAAGTGGACAAGTTCACATTTTCCCACATCTGTCAAAATTTCGCCCACTCACTTAACCTATCTAAATCCCTTTGTAGACTCTATGTCCTGACAATTTACTTTCCTACCTATCTTTATGCTATCATTAAATTTAGCTACCATGCATTTGGTTCCTTCAACCAAGTCATTGATGTAGATTGCAAGTGGTTGAGGCCCCAACACTGATCCTGTGCCACTCCAGTTACAGCTTGTCAACCCAAAAATGACTCATTTATCTTGACTTTCTGCTCCCTAGCTAACCAATCCTCTTTTCATGCTAATATGTTACCTCCTACACCGTGAGCTCTTATTTTTTGAAGTAACCTTTGATGTGACACCTTGTCGAATACCTTTATGAAATCCATGTACACCACATCTACAGATTCCCCATTATCCACCTTGGTTGTTGCATCCTCAAAGAACTCTAATAAGACCATAAGACGTAGCAGCAGAAGTAAGCCATTCGGCCCATCGAGTCTGCTCTGCCATTCAATGAGATCGTGGCTGACCTGATGATCCTCAGCTCCACTTTCCTGCCTTTTCCCCATAACCTTTACAGGTTAAAAATCTGTCTATCTCAGCCTTGAATATACTTAATGACCCAGCCTCTACAGCCCTCTGCGGTAAATAATTCCACAGATTAACTAGCCTCTGAGAGAAGAACATCCTCCTCATCTCTGTCTTAAATGGACCCCTTACTCTGAGATTATGCCCTCTGGTCCTAAACTCTCCCACAAGGGGAAACAACCTCTCAACATCTACCCTGTCAAGCCCCCTAAGAATCTTGTATGTTTCAATAAGGTCGCCTCTCATTCTTCTAAACTCAAATGAGTATAGGCCCAACCTCTCCTCATAAGAAAATCCTTTCATACCCGGGATCAACCTAGTGAACCTTCTTTGGACTGCCTCCAATGTCAGTATATCTTTCCTTAGATAAGGGGAACCAAAACTGTTCGCAGTATTCTAGGTGTGGTCTAACTAGTGCCTTATATAGTTTTAGCAAGACTTCCCTGTTTTTAAACTCTATTCCCTTTGAAATAAAGGCCAACATTCCATTTGGCTTCCCTATTACCTGCTGAACTTGTATGTTAGCTTTTTAGGATTCATGCACGAGGACTCCCAAATCCCTCTGTGCTGCGGTTTTCTGTGGTTTTTCTCTATTTAAATAATATTCAGCTCCTCTATTCTTCTTGCCAAGTGCATAACCTCACATTTTCCCACATTATATTCAATTTGCCAAGTTTTTGCCCACTCCCTTAAGAACATAAGAACTAGGAGCAGGAGTAGGCAATTCAGCCCCTTGAGCCTGCCCTGCCATTCATTACGATCATGGCTGATCTAATTTCGACCTCAACTCCACTTTCTCGCCCTCTCCCCATAACCTTTCAACCCATTACTAATTAAAAATCTGTCTATCTCCTCCTTAAATTTATTCAGCATCCCGGCATCCACTGCACTCTGAGGTAGTGAATTTCACAGATTCACGACCCTTTGAGAAAAGTAATTCCTCCTCATCTCTGATTTAAATCTACCACCCCTTAGCCTAAAACTATGGCCTCTCGTTCTAGAATGCCCCAGAAGGGGAAACATCCGCTCCACGTCTACTTTGTCTATCCCCTTTAGCGTCTTATATACCTCAATTAGCTCTCCTCTCATCCTTCTAAACTCTAGCAAGTGTAGGCCTATACTGCTCAATCTCTCCTCATAAAACAAGCCCCGCATCTCTGGAATCGATCTAGTGAACCTTCTCTGAGCCACCTGCAGTGCAACGACATCTTTCCTCAAGTAAGGGGACCAAAACTGTGCACAGTACTCTAGATGCGGTCTCATCACTGCCTTGTACAGTTACAACAACACTTCCCTATTTTTATACTCTATTCCTTCAGCAATAAATGCCAAAATTCCATTTGCCTTCCTTATTACCTGCTATGCCTGCATACTAGTTTTCAGCGATTCATGCACGAGGACACCCAGATCCCTCTGCACTGAAGCATTCTGAAGTTTCTCTCCATTTAAATAATAAGTCGCCTTTTTATCCTTCCAACCAAAATGGACAACCTCACGCTTATCCACGTCAAACTCCATCTGCCAAATTTTGGCCCATTCACCTAACCTGTCCATATCCATTTATAAATTTCTTATTTCTTCATTGCAACTTACTTTCCCACCTATTTTGGTGTCATCTGTAAATTTAGCTATAGTACCTTCTATCCCTGAATCCAAGTCATTAATATAGATTGTAAATAGTTGGGGCCCAAGGACCGAACTCTGTGACACCCCAGTAATTACAGCTTACCATCCAGAAAAAGACCCATTTATCCCGACTCTCTGCTTTCTGTTGGTTAGCCAATCCTTTAGCCAAGCTAATATATTACCCCTAACTCCATGTGATCTTATCTTGTGCATTAATCTTTTATGCGGCACCTTATCAAAGGCCTTCTGGAAGTCCATCTATAGGATCCCCATTGTCCACTTTGCTTGTCACATCTTCAAAGAACTCTAGCAAATTAGTCAAACACGATTTACTCTTCATAAAACCATGCTGACTCTGATGGATTGCATTTTGACTTTCCAAATGTTCCATTACTACTTCCTTAATAATGGATTCCAACAATTTCCCAACGATAGACATTAAACTAACTGGTCTATAGTTTCCTACTTTCTGCCTCCCCCCTTTTTGAATACGGGCATTAACCTACCTATACCCCTCTGTAGATTCTTTGTATCATCCTCACCACATGAGTTCCCACCTATTTTTGTGTCATCCGCAAACTTGGTAATAGTACATTAACTTCACTCATTTAAGTCGTTAATATATATTGTAAACAATTGTGGCCCCAGCACTGATCCCTGTGGCATTCCTCTAGTTACAGGCTGCCACACTGAAAATGCCTCCCTTATCCCAATCTCTGTCTTCTATTAGTCAGCCAATCCTCCATCCATGATAATATACTACCCCCAACACAAGGGGCTCTTACCTTATTATGTAGCCTTATGTGCTGTACCTTATAGAATGCCTTTTGTAAATCTAAATATATTACATACACTGGCCCCCGTTTATCTATCCTGTTTGCTACCTCCTCAAAGAATTCTAATAAATTTGTCAGGCATGATTTCCTCTTCATGAAGCCATGCTGACTCTGCTTGATTATATTATGCATTTCTAAATGCTCTGCTATTACATCCTTTATACTGGACTCTAACGTTTTCCCAATGACGGATATTAAGTTAACTGGCCTATATTTACCTGTTTTTTTGTCTCCCTTCCTTTTTGAATAAGGGTGTTTCATTGGCTGTTTTCTAATCTTCTGGAACTTTTGCAGAATCTAAGGATTCTTGGAAGATTACTACCAGTGCATCCACTATCTCTGTAGCTACTTCCTTTAATGTCCTAGGATACAACCCATCAGGTCCAGGGGGCTTATCGGCCTTTAGCCCATTATTTTCCTGAGTACTTTTTCTCTGGTCATAGTTATTGTGTTTATTTCCTCCCCCCCATCTTTTGCCCCGTGATTATTTAGTATTTTTGGAATGCTGTTAGTGTCTTCTACTGTGAAGACTGATGCAAAGTATTTATTCAACTCCTCTGCCATTTCCCAGTTCCCATTATTATTTCCCTAGCTTCGTTCTCTAAGGGGGCCTATGTTCACTTTGGCCTCTCTCTTCCTTTTTGTATATTTAAAGAAGCTCTTACTGTTCGTTTTTATATTACTTGCTAGTTTACCCTCAAAGTTTATTTCCCCCCTCTATTATTTTTTAGTCATCTTTTGTTGGTTTTTAAAACTTTTCCAATCCCCTGGTTTACTGCTAATCTTTGCCACATTGTGTGTTTTTTCTTTCATTTTGATACTATCCTTAACTTCCTTGGTTAACCATGGTTGGTTTATCCCCTTCCTAGAATCCTTCTTCCTCACTGGGATATATCTTTGTTGTGAGTCACAAACTATTTTCTTCAACGTCTGCCATTGTTCATCAACTCTCTTTTCTGCTAAACTCCTTTCCCAGTCCACTCCAGCCAACTCTGCTCTCATTCCTTTGTAATTACCCTTATTTAAGTCTAGCACAGTTGTTTCCGACCCAAGTTTCTCGCTCTCAAACTGAATGCTAAATTCTACCATGTTATGGTCACTGTTCCCTAGGGGATCTTTTACTGGAGTTCATTTATTAAACCTGCCTCATTACACATTACCAGATCCAAAGTAGCCTGATCCCTGGTTGGATCCATAACATATTGTTCTAGGAAACTGTCCCAAATACACTATGAATTCTTGCTCGTGTCTACCTCTGCCAATGTGATTTTCCCAATCTACGTGAAGATTAAAGTCAACCATGATTAATGTACTGCCTTTTTATATGCCCTCATTATCTCCTGATTTATTCTCTGTCCTACAGTATAGCTATGTTAGGGGGCCTATAGACTACTCCCACCAGTGGCGTCTTCGCCTTGGTATTTCTTACCTCCACCCATATGGATTCTACATCTTCCAATCCAAGATAATTTCTTGCCATCGTACTTAATCCATCTCGTACTAACAAAGTTACCCCACCACGCTTTCCTTCCTGCCTGCCCTTTCGAGAAGTCACATACTCCTGAATATTTAGTTCCCAGCTTTGATATCTTTGTTACCATGTCTCCGTAATGGCTATAAGGTCATACCCATTAGCCTCTATTTGTGCCGTTAATTCATTTATTTGGTTCTGAATACTACGTGCATTTAAGTAAACAGCCATTATGTTTGCCATTTTTTCATTTTTCCCCCCTAATAAATCAGTTAAACATGATTTCCCTTTCACAAAGCCATAATGACTCTCCCACATATTAAAACTAGTACACGTCAAAGCACCCAAACTAGCTGGCTTTAATCCAGTTAAGACACACCCACAGACTAAACCTCTATTATTAAAGAAAAATATTTTATAATAATATATACATTAATAGCTTCATGACTGTTATAATCTTCCAAAGTTCCCTAGATTCTGGAAAAGTCCCAGCTGGTTGGATAACTGCAAATGTTACTCCTCTATTCAAGCAAAGAGGGAGGCAGAAGATAGGAAATGATAGGCCTATTAGCCTAGCATCTGTCATTGGGAAAGTCCTAGAATCCATTATTAAGGAAGTAGTACCAGGACATGTAGAAAATCATATTAGAATCAAAAAGATAGTTTATGAAAGGGAAATCGTGTTTGACAAATTTATTAGAGTTCATTGAAGATGCAATAAACAGGGTGGATGAAGTAGATGTAGTGTATTTGGATTTCCAAAAGGCATTCGATGAGGTGCCACATAAATGGTTATGACACAAGATAAGAGATCATGGTGCTGGCGGTAATATATTATGGATAGAGCACTGGCTAACTAACAGGAAACAGAGAGTCAGAATATATGAGTCATTTTCAGATTTGCAAACTTTAACTAGTGGAGTGCTACACGGATCAGGACTTGGGGTCTCAACTAGCTACATCTACATTAATGACTTGGGTGAAGTAGCTGAGTCTGTTGCAGCCATATTTGCTGATGATATAAAGATGGACAGGAAGGGAAATTGTGAGAGGACATAAAGGGCTGAATTTTCCCAGAATTGCACTAAGTGTGGTAGCGGGCGGGTAAAAGGGAGTCCTACCCGCTGATGAAAATAGTGGGTTTTCACGCCGTATCTTCCCTAGCCCACCTCATTATATATTCACTCCCGTGAATGACGACATGCAGTGAGGTGTCCCTGTAGATCCTCATATCGCAGCTGTGAACGTTTGACTCCGGTCTGGCTTATCGCAGTGCCGCATACCAACTGCGCGTTCAGTGAGTGGAAGCCCTTGCAGTTGATGAAGTCCAATGAGTGTAGTGATGGAGACCTGAGCGCCACATGAATGCAGTCAATCGCACCCTGCACCTGTGGGAGTCCCAAGATCAGGGCGAATCCAATGGCCCTTGCATCCTGGCTGTCCTGGTCCCGGGTGAAATGCACAAAGTTGTGTGCCATAGAGAAGATGGCACCCTTGACCTCATGGATGCATTTGTGGGTGGCGGGTTGTGAAATCCCACAGAAGTCACCTGTGGAGTCCTGAAAGGAGCCATTGACGTAGAAATTGAGCGCCACAATCACTTTCACAGCCACTGGCAGTGGATGCCCGCCATGTCCCCTTGGCGCCAAGTCCTGCAGTGAGTGGCAGATGTGAGCCACCAGGTCCCTAGACATGTATAGTCGTCGGTGACACTGGTTCTCAATCATCTGCAGGAATGACAGGCGGCATCTATAACCCCCGGGCGTCGCTAGGCAGCTACCAGCCAAGGTTTGCTGTCACTCCTGGGCAGCGTGTGCGGAAACCCCTGCTGCCCCTTCTTCATGAGGTTGCTGCTCCTGCCTTGGCATGGTCTGGTCCCTCAGTCGCTCTCTCCTCTGTCTTCTACAGTCTCTGTAGGCCTTCAGGCATATAGCTAGGTCACCAGGATCCATGATCCTGACGTGGTCCTCCTGCAGCATGAAAGAGAGAGAGCGACGTGGTTATCATGGGTGTACTTAGCACCTTTCCTGGCCATGTGTGACCACTCCTTAATGCTTCCCAGAGAATGCTGGTCACCCCTCAACTGGCCAGAGATGAGTGCGCTGCATGGCTGCCCTGTCAACCTGCGTCATGGGGAACGCTGGTGCAAACCAGGATGCTGAGATCGCAAGGGGCTGTGAGAGCCTCCAGCAGTGACTGCTACATGGCAGCGTTGGCGAGGAGATTGTACAACGTGTGCAGTCCAGCTGCTGCGCAGTCCAATAGTGGTGGCGGATTCGAAGTCTGTGCCAGGGTGGGTGGGTGGGGGGTGGGTGCGGATGCGGGTAAGGTATGGAGTGCTTTGTGGCCCTTTGGTGCCTCCGCGTTGCTTGCATCGGTGGGCAGGCTAGGAGCCTGACCCCAATCATATCACTGTGGCTGCGCTTGATTTGTCTTTGTTGCTGAGGCATGGTCAGTTTATACAGATGTCCCTAATGCGTGGCCACTTCACTCGCTTACCCTGCCTTCACCTGTGCAGGGAATGCAGCGCTAGGGCCGCACTTGACCCACCCCACCTCAGCAGTCGCTTCTGAGGCTGGCCAGCCCTTGCCCCCAGACACCCCCCCACCCCTCAGTAGTCGCCTCCAAGGTGGCCAGCATTTGTCCCCTGGACCCCTCCACCCCTAGGCAGTCGCCTCCGAGGCTGGTCAGCACTTGCCCCCCGGACACCCACAACCCTCAGCAGTCGCCTTTAGGGCCAGGCATCAGTTTCCCCCAACCCACTTGCGCCCCTGAGGCCCGTAGACAACAGGCGAGTTGTGGAGAACGCTGCTGCTCAGTCACCTCAGTTCCACCAAATTGAAGGTCGCCAAGTGCACGTCGCCTGCGTGCTGTTGTGAAACACGTTGGCGGGAAAGCATGCCGACGTAGACAAACGATACGGCGGGTTCCAAGAGCCCGGTAGGGTGGCCTTTTAATTATATGCTGATGTATTGTAATTAGCTCCCCACTGACCGATGGCGGGAAACGCGGCCCGCCATCAGTGGGCTGAGCGGAAGATCGTGACCTGCCTTCATGCCGTCATGAAATGGGTCCCGCCATATTTTCCGCGCACACCACCTATCACGCCCACTGCCAGCAGGCTCGGAAAATTCCACCAAAAGGGTCTGCAAAGGATATAAATAGATTAAGTGAGTGGGCAAAAATTTTGCAGACGAAATATAAAGTCACAAAATGTGAGGTGTCCGTATTGGTGGGAAGAATAGAAAAGTGGAATATTATTTAAATAGCAAGAGACTGCAGAACACTGTAGTAGAATGCGTCAGGGGTCTAAGACATCATACATATGGCCAGGATTTTTAAGATGGCAGGGTTTCCTGTCCCACCATCCAAAGAATCGGCGGGGAACACATCCCCTGACCAGGTCTGCCCCATAACCATTTCACACTCCAAGAAGCATTAATTGGCTACAGGCCGGACTTCCACCCCTCACTCGGGAGGAAGTCCCGCCTTTGAGAGTTGCCAGCCAATCTGATTGGTCTGCAGCTCTCTCGTCCCAGCAGCACCAAAAAACTGCAGTGAACAGGACAGGGACCACATCCAGTTCCTGGAGCCTAAGTCCCGGGAGTCCAGAAAAGGGGCAGTAAGGGTAGAGGAGGTCTGGAGCAGTGGACAGTCGGGGATTGGGGTGGCGGGGGAGAGGGTGAGATGGGAGGGAGGTCCTGAGGCTACCGGACCTAAGCAGGTGGTGCCTGAATTCAAAAGGGGGCTCTTGATAGAGGCGTCCCACCCCACCCTTCCTGCCCGAGGCCTAAACCCAATATTTTCAGTCTTCCTCCATTCCCGGGAGCTCCTGCCAACCAAAAAATTGAGGCTGGGCGGGAAACAGCCCTTAAGAGGTCAATAATTGGCCACTTAAGGGCATCAATTGGGGCAAGGGTGGGCCTCACCTGCCTCAGCGTAAAATTGCTCAGAGATCAGGGTGGACTGGAATCCGATCCATGATATTTCATGCTCATCCCCCCACCTGCCTACAAACCTGCCAGCAGGGGAGTATAACATTCAGGCCTGTATTTTTATAAAACATGTGTAGATATATATCCTCATGGCAAATGTCTATTTTAAAATTTTAAAAAGTGGACAAAGACTTTTAAAATGGCTGAAGCTATGTCTGTCTGCGACCCTCAAACAATAAGCACTATTTAGTAATACCGAAAAGATTTGCACCTCGTTATCTCTGAAGAGACCCTAATGACCCCCTGTGGGCTGTAGAGACCAAATTCAAAGGGAACTATACAAAGACCATCTGCATTTCAGAACCCAGGCTGACCAACTGGAGTCCACTAGTCTGCAAAGAGCCCTGCAACCTTCGTTTCAATTCTTAATGGGAGGGACATTTAATACTCTCGGGAACCAGACGAGGAATACACATCCTTTGCCAAATGTGGTGTGGGGAGATGGGAGCCAGCTGGTGGAACCAGTAATATTGCCTTGTGGAGCTGCAAAGCTCAGTCTGTTATGTTTCTATCTACCTAGCAGCAGCACAGAAGAGGGGTTTTGTCCAGGTTTGAATGCCTGGCCCCATCTACACTGTTTCAACTGGAACTTCTGTCCCATCGCCTATAAGACTCATCTTTGTGTGCCTATATAATCATGGATGTCAACTCTACTGGAAAAATGAATTATCCGGGATCAGTTTAGCCTGCTGGCCAGCCTGCTCTAGGAAGGATGCTGGACTCACATGAAACAATAATTCTTTTCTTAGTGTCTTTGCCCCGTAAACCTTTCTTTCTCTATCCCTCTTTTATTGTATGAATGCACAGGGGGACTACGCTGTGACTCTTCTCCCGCTTTTGAGTGTGTGCAAATAAATAACACTGAATTTACCCTATCTCGAGTTTGCGCTGGAGTTATCAATAGAAATTAGATCACACCAAAATTGAGGGGTTGGGAAATACACCACCGCTTATAAAGGGGGAAATCAAAATCAGAACACCTTTCTGTTTTCAGACGGGTGCTGAGAGGAGAAATCAGGGCTGTTTAAATTAACCTCCTTTCAGTAACAAAAGAGATCTGGGTGTCCTCCTACGTGAATCACAAAGTTAGCATACAGGTACAGCAAGTAATTAGGAAGGCCAACGGAAAGTTGACCTTTATTTAAAAGGCGACGGAGTATAAAAGTAGGGAAGTCTTGCTACAAGTGTACAAGGCATTGGCAAGACCACATCTAGAGCATTGTGTCTCCTTACTTAAGGAGAGATCCCCTTGCATTGGAAACAGTTAAGAGAATGTTCACTAGGATGATTCCTGGGATGAAGGGGTTGTCATATGAGGAAAGGCCGAGCAGGTTGGGCCTATACTCATTGGAGCTTAGAGGAATGAGAGGTGATCTTATTGAAACATTCAAGGATCTGAGCGGTCTTGACAGGGTAGATGCTGAGAGGATTTCTTCCCCTCTTGATAGAATCGAGAACTGTGGGACACCGTCTCAAAATAAGTAAATAATTTTAAATTATCCCCTTTTAGATGACGATGAGGTGGTATTTCTTCTCTCAAGGTCATTAATCTTTGGAATTCTCTATCCTAGAGAACAGTGAAGACTAGGTCACTGAATATAGCCAAGGCCGAGCTAGACAGAATTTTGATCTACAAGGGAGTCAAGGATTATGGGGAAAAGGCAGGAAAGTAGAGTTGAGGCCACAATCAGATCAGCCATGATCTTATTGAATGGGAGAGCAGGCTCAAGGGGCTAAATAACCTATTCCTATTTCTAATGCTTTTATGTTCAAGAGAGTTAAGTTCAGTGAGTCTTTCCTTAGTTCACCCTTATACAGTGTAGTGTAACGCACTGAGTAAGACTAACATGAGTCGCAGAAGGCAACTTTAGAACAACTTTATTTACAATTACACCTCCCCAAAAGGGAAGGCAGTATAACAAAATGCTTGGCTTTTACAATATGTTACAGTCCCTCCCCATTTAAAAAAACACACACATTGAAATGTAAAATGATACATGTACCCAAGTTTGCAGAATACAATATGACTAAACCAACATCAAGAATACCTGAAATTTAACAGTTAGGTTGCGTATTTGATTTTACTGTAATCACAGCCAAAACACATATGACCAGAGTAATTTACCTGTTAAAAAAAAATGTCTTTCCTTAACACCAGTATGTGTTTGACAAAAATATCATCATTTGACAAGAAATAATGAAAAGAACAACTTTTTTCTTCCTCCTTCCCACATAATTTCACTTAATCTACCTGGCTTCATCTTCTGTCTAGGTACCTCCGTCCATTTCCATTAGCTTGACTCTGCTCTCTCAACATCTCCGACTATGTCAAGCCTGAACTTTGGCTTTGACTGCCAACTCCACGTAATGGTTGGGATTGTGACAGATTGATTGATTTGTCTCAATCAAAGACCCCGACTCACTTTGCTCCACTGGTGGATTCTGTGATACTGGCAAACTTTCAGTTTCTTTCTGATTTTTACTTTGGACTGTAGGAAGAAGTTCATTAGAGGAGGTTTCTCCTGCTCTCCCTTTTTCAGATTTTCTCTATCCAGCGAATCATCTGACACTGACGGAGTCTCTCTCCCATTTTCACTAGATATGTGAATGCATCTAGTCTCTTTATAATTCCAATCACATTCTTCTCCTTATCACCTTTTCACCATGACTTTCTGACCAGCACTGAACTGTCTAAGTTTCATGCTTGTTACCTAGCAGATACTTCTACAAAGACCTGTTAACAATCTGTGCACTTCTTTCTGCAGCACCATTTGATGTTGGGTGATATGGTGGTATTAGAATGTGTTTAATGCCATATCAGAAATGCCATACTCAGAAATATTTCAAACTCTTCTGACATAAACTGTGGACCATTATCTGACACTAACACCTCTGGCAACCCATAAATTGCAAACCAACTTCCAAAACCACAAAAGTTTTGGCACTTGTGGAATTAGGCTTAGACTTGACATTTATCCACTTGTTGTAGGTAACGAGCAAAACAAAGCACTCTTTCCTTTGCACTTCAAAGAAATCAACATGTACCCGTTCTTATGATTTTCTTGTGTTTGACCATGAAATGAAAGAAATGTTAGTTGGATGATTTCTCATTCTGAAACACACTTCACAGCCTTTCACCAACTCTTCAATATTGTAACACTTTTGGATCCCAAAAATAATTTCTTGCCACTGCTTTCATATGGATTATCCCTGTGTGCTCTTGAAGTTCCTGTAACAATCTCTCTCTAGCCTTGGTGGAATAATGATTCCTAAACCTCATAGGAGACAGCCTTGATCTACACTCCATTCATTTTGATGTTTGAAATACTCCTGTAGTTTCTCATCATCATCAATCTTTAGGCCAGCCATTCATGACATAATTGAGCACGCTACTGAGCACCATGTCCTTGCAAGTTTCTTCACTAATTTCTGTGGCAGATGTTGGCATGTAATTTGTGCATGTAAAGTAATTCACAGGTAACTGAGTGCCTAGAAATGAATCAGCTTCCATGGGAAGTTTCAAGACAACAATCGCGTTTACATGATCTGCTGATTTACACTGTTTAATATCATACTGATGGCTAATTTTATCATTTGGTCCTAGTTGCTCACAGATCACTTCCTCAATGACAGATGTTGTCTTATTGATTCCTAACTTGACCCAATTTAACCATATCTTCTTAAGCTAATTTCTTCTGTTGGGTCCATATGACATGAAAAGAAATCCAAACCTTTATTCTTTTGCCATGTTTAAAAATGGCTGCCACAAGTCACATGACCAGAGGACTGGCCCTTTGTTTTGGGAGCTACCACCAGGAATTAAAAGAACAAAATAATTCCTCCCTCAGCCTGTGGAATCTCACACCTCATTATACAGACCCCTTGTAATCAATGAAAGCAGAGGAACTGCAGATGAACTGGCTCCCCAACCTGAATTATCACAAAAGAGAGGTTGAAACACAATGGGCTGAATTTTCACCCCGTTGAGGGGGTTGTGTGGGGGCAATCAGGGACATGCTGCCATTTTACGTGGGCGGGCCAATTAAGGCCTGCCCAGTGTGACACTCGCCCGGAAACGCTGAGTGCTCCCTGTGTTGGGGGGGGGGGGGGGGATTCCCTTTGAGTCGCGCATGCATGCGAAAGAGTGCAGAGATCTTCCTAAGGCACCTCCGTGCCTCAGGGAGATCGGTTTGATGTATAAATTTAAATAAAGGGAAATAAAAACTTTTAAAACATGTCCCCTCTGAGCTGGGACATGTGAAAGAATTATTTTTAAAATTTTTATTCACTTTTAAAACACTTCATGAAACCTCATCCCGCCCATGGTTGAGGTTTCATGAAAAATGCAAAGGCTGTCTGGGCTCTTCGCCTGCCCGCCAACCTTAAGGTTGGATGGGTGGCTCAGCTAATTGAATTAATTACTATTTAAATGGCCTTAATAGGTCTTTGACAGTTCGGTGGGCGCGCAGCTGACTGAAAATCTGAATGACGCGCAGTGATGTCGGGGCGCCTGCTTGATGTCGCCGTGCATCATTTTACGTGTCGGCAAGCGGGCCCCACCCCCACTCGCCGACCAGAGAATTCTGCCCAATGCACCAGAAGAGATGCTAATTACCACCTCGTCTCTCTCCTAAGGAGGAACAATGGAATTCTGGCCAGAAGCACAGAAACCTATGTTAAGCTGCAGTTAATCATTCATGGGCCATTTCACATGACTCAAGCCTCTGACCTTTTGGACAGTTTTAACATAACATCTTTGGCCTCACATGCAGTCTGCTGTTTTACATCCAACCAGTGAACCACCAAGAAGCAGAACTCCAGGCAGAACAGCAGCCTGCTCCTAGAAGCCTGTCTCTACTAGATTTCCTACCATTGCCTGCAGAACTGACCCAGTCTCTGTATACCTACTTCATCTTGCAGTATCAGCACCAACTGTAAAGCACTTTACAATTCCTGTCTTCAGCCAGCTGAGCCCGAGTTCCTACATGAAAGAATTCTTCATTGGACTCTGGACTCTGGAAATCAAGTGAATTGTTTTTTACTGTTACTATCCTTTTTCTATCCATGTGCATACGTACGTAATGGGAAGTTTCAATGCACAGTTGTGGGTAAAATAAGGAGACTTAAACAGTGAAACAATAGCACCCCTAAGCACAGAACAACTGAAACTGTAGCTTGGGATGTGCAATTGAAACTACCCAATAAGGTGAAAAGAAGTGAACTGATCCAATTGCTGGTCAAGTATTTGGACCTCACTTATCTACCAGAGCAGGTAGATCAGGAGTTCAACCCTGACTCTGAACCCCTTCCCCTAGCCAAATTCAAGCTGGAAAAGCTCAGACTGCAGCTAGAGTTTCAGGAGAAAAAGGGAAAGGGAAAGAGAGAAGAATCCCATCTTCGAAAGTTAGAAATGGAGTTATCAGCTCAAAGGGAAAGAGAAACCAGACAGCTGGAAGCTGCGAGGGAAAACCTTCTATACCTGGTAACAGCCCCTATTCCTCTACCCCAGAATCAATTTCCGAGGTCCTTAAGTACATTAGATTAATTCTCAAGTTTGTATAGAATGCCACTTTTGAGATAGTAGCAGGACAGCTAAAATGGCCATCAGATACCTGGACCTCTTTAATTCAAGGGCATCTGCCAGGAAAAGCCCAAGAAGTATACTCCATGCTGACTCCTGACCTACCCAATAATTATGAACAGACCAAGGCTGCCATCCCTAGCACCTATGAGTTAGTCCTGGAGACATATCGCCAGCAATTCCGGAACACACATATGAAATCCAGGCAGACTTACATTCAGTTCAGATGGCTGAAGCAAATCACTTTCGACTGGTGGGTCCTCTCTCACGAGGGCGACTTAATATTGCTCGAGGACTTAAAAACTGCTTACCCTCCAACCTAAGGATACACTTGGAGGAGCAGAGATTCCTCACAGCC
This sequence comes from Cetorhinus maximus, assembly GCF_964194155.1. Classification (NCBI taxonomy): domain Eukaryota; kingdom Metazoa; phylum Chordata; class Chondrichthyes; order Lamniformes; family Cetorhinidae; genus Cetorhinus; species Cetorhinus maximus. The sequence goes on from NC_135889.1 coordinate 59,844,286, forward strand.
ATGGACGCAGCAGACAGCTATGACCTCACCCATAGGCCTAGAAACTCAGGCAGACCCTTTCCAAATCATCCCTATGACCATTGGAAATATAAGCAGGATGACCTAAAGTGGCCTGGGTCCTCCCTCCAGAAAGGAAAATACAAATGAGGGTGCAAGAAACCTCCCTCAAGCCTGAAAAGCAAACACCTGAGGACCGGTGTGTTCCCATTGCAATAAAATAGGACACTCCAGACCTGAATGCTGGAGGTTGAAAGGGAATCCATTGGGTCTAATAGGCTGCAGAAGAGTAGTCCCCAGAGGGACATGCCAAAGGATGGTGCAGCAGAACAGGCAGAGACCCTCGCTGTAGAAACCTGCCCCTCAGAGGACATAGCCCTATGTGTGCTGAACTGGACAAATTCCCAAAGAGTTTTCAGAGTTTTGTCCATTCAGGAACAGTGCCTTCTTACCCGTCCCAGGTTGTGAGCAAATCCGTTGTACTGCTCCAGGATAAAGGGGTCACCAAGAGCAGAACTCCAGGCAGAACCACAGCCTGCTCCTTGAAGCCTTGTCCCTGCTAGAAGATTTCCTACCATCACCTGCCAAACAGACCAAGTCTCTGTGTACCTACTTCATCTTGCAGTATCAGCACCAACTGTAAAGCGAACTCTACAATTCCAGTTTTCAGCCAGCTGAACTGGAGCTCCTACATGAAAGAATTCCTCATTGGACTCTGGAAATCATATGAACTAATATTCGTTTCTGTGGTTCTTGCACGGTTACTATCCATAGTTGATCACTCCTTTTTCTATCCCACCCTGCACTGTGTGTGTGTGTGTACGTTGTGAACACACCTCCTCCGGGCTCGGAATGTGCAATACAATAACTCTCTGAGCTACTCATGGCGTGAGTTTACTCTGAGCTATTACTCCATTGGATCACACACACCAAGGGAATAAGTACCTGTCTGTAACACTTCCCATCAGGGAGACTTTGTTGCCTCCTAATACTACCAATGACAAGTAATAGAATGCATCATCATGTGCTGTTTTTCTTACTCTCTGACTGAGTACAGCTCTTAATATTCCTGCTCGATAACATCAACTTCTGTTTCCACATCTATCATATGGATTTTGAGACTCCTGAACTAGCTTTTGATTGACCATGACCTCGACCTGGTGCATGACTGCAACCTAAAATCATAGAAAAGTTACGGTGCAGAAAGAGGCCATTCAGCCCATTGTGTCTACGCCAGCCAAAAAGAAAAAAAAGAAACTAGCCGCTCATTTTAATCCCACTTTCCAGCACCTGGCTCGTAGCCTTGCAGGTTACAGCACTTTTGATGCAGATCCAGGTACTTTTTAAAGGAGTTGAGCATTTCAGCCTCAGCCACCAACTTAGGCAGTGAGTTCCAGATGCCCACCACCCTCTGGGTGAAAAAGTTTTTCCCCATGTCCCCTGTAATCCTTCTACCAGCCACCTTAAATCTGTACCCCTGGTAAATGACCCGTCAGTTAGGGGAAACAAGTCTTGTCTACATTATCTAGGCCCCTCATAATTTTGTACACCTCAATTAGGTCACCTTTTAACCTCCTCTGTTCTAAGGAAAACAACCCTAGCCCAAGAAACCTCTCCTAATAGCTGCAATTTTCAAGCTCTGGCAACGTTCTTGTAAATCTCCTCTGCATTCTCTCCAGAGCAGTTATGTCCTTCCTGTAATGTGGTGACCAGAACTGTACACAAAATTCCAGTTGTGGCCTAACCAGCATTTTATAAAGTTGCATCATTACATCCCTGCTTTTGTTTTCAATACCTTGCTCAATAAAGGAAAGCATTCCATGTGCTTTCTTGACCACCTTGTCCACTTGCCTGCCACCTTCAAGCACCTGTGGATATGCACTCCAAGGTCTCTCACTTCCTCAACTCCTTTCAATAACTTCCTGTTTACTGAGTATTCCCTTGTTTTGTTGTCCCTCCCCAAATGCATTACCTCACACTTTTCCAGATTGAATTTCATTTGCCACTTCTCCACCCACTCAACCAAACCATTGATATGATTCAGGAGTCAACAGCTATCCTCTTCACTATCAACTACACGGCCAATTTTTGTGTCATTTGCAAATTTCCCAATCATGCCTCCCACATTTAAATCTAAATTATTAATATATCCAACAAACAGCATAGGCTCCAACACTGAGCCCTGTGGAACACCACTGGAAACCATTTTCCATTTGCAGAAACATCCATCGACCATTATTCTTTGTTTCCTGTCAGTGAGCCAACTTTGGATCCAACCTGCAACCTTCCCCTGTATCCCATAAGACCTCACTTTCCTGACCAGTCTGCCACGTGGATCTTGTCAAATGCCTTATTGAAATCCATTTAGACAACATCCACTACTCTATCCTCATCAATCCTCCTTGTTACTTCCTCAAAAATTCTATTAAGTTAGTAACACACAATCTTCCCCTAACAAAACCATGCTGACTATCCCTGATCAATCCATGCCTTTCTAAGTGACTGTTTATCCTGTCTCTCAGAATTATTTCCAACAATTTGCCCACTACTGAAGTCAAACTGATCGGCCTATAATTTTCTGGCCTATCCCTCGCACCATTTTAAAATAATGGTACAATGTTTACAGATCTCTATCCTCTGGAACCTTGCCTGTATTTAGTGAGGATTGGAAAATGATTCTCAGAGCGTCCGCTATTTACTCTCTGCCTTCCTTCAACAGCCTGGGATACAATCCATCTGGCCCTGGTGATTTATCCACCTTCAAGGATGGCAGTCCCTCTAGTACTTCGTCTCTCACTATGCTTATTGTATCTAATATTTTACACTCCTCTCCTTTAACTAGAAGTCTGCATCATCCCCCCCTTCATGAGGACAGAGACAAAGTGCTCATTGAGAACCCTGCCCACATCTTCTGCATCAACGCACAAGTTACCATGTACATCTTTAATAGGCCCTACCTTTTCCTTAGTTATTCTCTTGCTCTTGATATACTTGTAAAACATCTTAGGATTTTCTTTGATTTTACCTGCCAATATTTTTCATACCTTATCTTTGCTTTCGTAATTTCCATTTTTACTTCGCTCTTGTACTTTCTGTACTCCTCCAGGCTTTCTACAGTATTAAATCTTTTGTGACTGTCATAAGCTTTCTTTTTCTGCTTTATCTTGGCCTGGCTAAGCAGGGGCTCTAGATTTGGCACCACCCTTTTTTTCTTTGTGGGTACATGTCTACACTGTGCCCGTAGAATCTCGCCTTTGTCTCACACTGATTTGACAGTTTTTCCTTCTAATAGCTTATCCAATTTACTCTCACCAGTTCACCCCTCAGCTTTGTAAAATTTGTCTTCCCCCAATTTAGAACTTTTACTCCTGTTCTATCTTTCTCCTTTTCCATAATGATGCTAAATCTAACTATATTATGGTCACCATCTCCAAAATGGTCTCCCGCTGCTACTTCATCCACTTGCCCATCTTCATTCCCTAAGACTAAATCTAGAATTGCACCCCCACTCGTTGGACTTGCTACGTGCTGGCTAAAAAAGTTCGCTTGAATGCAGTTCAGGAATTTTGCGCCCTCTGTGCCCTTCATATTGTTCGTATCCCAATTGATATTAGGATAGTTGAAGTCCCCAACAATACTTTTGCACTCAGAAATCTGTCTACATTTTTGCTCTTCTAACTCCCTTCCACTATTTGCGGGTCTATGGTACACTCCTAGCAGTGTGGCTGCCCCTTTTTTATTTCTGAGCTCAACCCATATGGCCTCATTTGATGCTTTATTTAGTATATCTTCTCTTTATCACCACCTGAAGCATTACTGGTTCCTCTGCTCCTGCATGCCACCTGGATGTGACCAACTTTCCCAAAGGCATGGCACTTTGACAGGAAATTGGGGCATTCAAATGGTTGGTGACTACCATGGTAATGGTAGCATCTAAATTTCTGACTCTGAGGCTGTGAACTTGGCTGCTGTGGCCTAGTTCCCACTGAAATCCGGTGGGTCTCCCCTTCTGGCTCAGGAAAAGAATTCCCTTGCAATTTGCAACTATCTCTTTGAGTACTGCTAAAAGAAGATTCATGCTGAAGCTTTTCGTCGTGCACTCATCAGGGCACTATGCAAGAATACCAATATAAAGGGAAACAACAATTTATACTGTATGAGAAGAGAATGTTGATAGATTGGCAAGTGGACTCTGATTGGTAGAGACATGGCCATGGAGAATACACCAGTGATGGTGACTGACAGTTAACTGCCAAGCATTGTTTGAAATTTAAACCAGGTAACTTGATGCTGATTGGTCAAGGCATTGCCCTGAGGAATGAGTTAGCAAATGACGCTCACTTATTTTGTTTAGCTAAAACAGGCACAATGTGTATACATGTTCTTTCTGTCTGTAAAGAATAAGGCCCTGTGTATTAATTTATGTAGCTTCCAGCACACGCAAATGCGCCACATTGCGAGCCCGACTGACAATTTCAAATTGGTTATCAACAAAATAAGTGAAAGCCGTTCACTGATTCATTCCTTGGGGCAATGACTTGACTAATCAGAGTCTAGCTGCCTGATTTAAATTTCAAACAATGCTTGACAGTTAACTGTCAGTCACCATCATTAGCGCATTCTCCATGGCAATGCCTCTACCAATCAGAGTCCACTTGCTAACCAATCAACACTCTCTTCTCATATTGTATAAATTGTTGTTTTCCCCTTATATTGGTATTCTTACATAGCGTACTGATGAGTGCAAGAGAAAAAGCTTTGACATGTCTCTTTTTTCATCAATACTCAAGTTTTGTGCTACCAAACGAATATAACTATCTCTTCCTGTCATTTCCATGGTTGTGGCCTCATTGCAGACCTCCTCCCACATCAGCTTACTGCCTTTTCTCAAAAACTTGACCTGGATTTTATTGTTCTTTAAGCCTTTTTTGAACATATCTCTAAGATTGATTTCTAAGTTCATGCCATACCCACAGTGACGAGAGAGTTTCTTTAATTTGAGAATGTAATTTTCAACAGTCTCACTTGTCAATGCTTCCTTTCATGTAATGCAATTCTCAGTGCAATCCCATTTTTAGTCATGCCTTGAGCCCAGAATCTCATTAAATTCAGAATAGTCCATAGTACTGGGGTCTCTCAATCAGTATTGGTTAGACACAACCTCAAAGGCATCTGGCCCTTTCGTGGTGAGGAAAACGTTTGTTATATTCTCATCTCCTATTTTATTCACTTTCAGCCAAATGTGTAACTTTCGTTCGTAATTATATCAGACCTCTTTGTTAGAGTTGAGTTCCCCATTGTCCCTAAATACGTCTTCAGTGCCATTTTTTAAATTACATGCAGTGTTGATTCACTGTTTATTTGAATTTCATTGCACACAGAACAATGTTTCAAATTGCTCAAACTTCCTCAAAATCAACTTTAAGGGTTCTAAAAATGTATCACAGTGTTACTCAATTCTTAATTTCGCAAATGAAATTTAAAAGACAATTCCATCCTAGCCTCATCAACGTCTTTCTATATTGCACTGAGTAAGACTAACATGTGGATTCACAGCAGGCAGCCATTATTGAACAAGTTTATTTACAATTACGCCTCCCAAACAGAGAGGGCAGCAGAGGGGACAGTAAAACCGAATGCTCGGTTATTACAATATATTACACACACATCTTGGAACCAGAGTACATATCCTGAGTTTTAATGCTGGGCATGAGTTGGGTGGCAAACCGTCCTGATCTTGGCAATGTGACTCCCAGACTCACCTAGATAGTTTGTTAAGTCTCCTGCACAGATCTGGTGGCAGTTGGCAGGTGGCTATTTGGCAGAATGCAATGTCCGTATTAGTCAACAGCTCCTTTCTAGATGTATCCAAGCACCTACCAAGATGGTAGAAGGCAACATTGATGGGCCTTGGAACTTTTTTCATCTAGCATCCATCCTAATGTCGAGTGAAAGGAGTGGATCTCAACACCAAGGTCATTGCGGGAAGGAGATTCAGAAGAGCCTTAGGATCTGAGGGAGAGGGATGCCCAGGTCATTCCTGACTCCACAAGGAAATTTTTTTAACAAGTAGGCCAACTTGTTTTTTTAGGCTTCTTCTGGTCACACCTACTGTAACACATGCCTTTATTCCCACCAACTGCCTCATTTCCAAGCAGTTAACCCCTCCCTGCTTCATTCCTCTTCATCTCACCTAAATTCACCTCTACCTGCATTTCCTCCCCATTCCCATCCTAATGTTAAGTAAACACTTTAAAAAATCTTAAGAAAAACTAAAGAAATGCGAGCTGTTGCATCAGCCATGCTTCCGCCAAAAGATTTGTCCCAATTGGCTTCAGATGCCATTTTTGCCCCAATTAGTGCTGAATTATTACCAGGAATGATAATGGTGGATGTCCTTTCAAGTAGCAGCCAGTAGTGTCATCTGCAAATATTTAAGGCATATGGCAACAATTTTCAAACCAATTGATGCCTGTTAGAATAATTGAAAACACTGTTTTAAACTTCCTAAGTTATGATTAAAATTAATTAGTATAAAGAATAGAATAAAATACCTGTTGGGTATTCTATATTTTAAGTAAGCTAAACTGTGAACAATTTGTTATCCTTCCAGTTTTTCTAAGAAGTTAAATTTAAGAAATCTCTTAGCGATTGAAGCCAAAAAAATCTTATTACAATATATGTCAATTATGATGCAACAGATTCTGGACATGAAGCAGGAACTGACAGCATTATGATCCATTTTCAAATTTTATTCAACTAAGCATATATCTCAAGAGTCTGTTAAATAATGCAACAAAGAGAATAAGGAATTTACCCTTTGACAATATTGACAACAAAGATTTTTTGTTTTCATATGTGTATTTTGCAGGCAACTTAGCATTTTGCACTAAGAAATGGGAAAAAAAATCTTTGTTTTTAAGTGGAGGGAAAGGTATGTTATTCTATTTACTGTGATGCTGCTTTGGGAGTTCGGTAAGGAGGGAACGAGGTGATCCTTTGAGTACCGTGAGTACGGTCGGGTAAGTATTTACTACTTTTATCGCTTATAGTTTTTAAGGTCTTATTTTGTGGTTCATCATTTGTAAGGGCTATATTCTGTAACAATGAGGAGCAGGGAAGAAAGGACCTAGAGTAATTGATATTATTAAGTATCTTCCAAAAAGTTTAATTTAATTTAAAGGGATAAGTCATGGCCAGAGAGCTCAATGCAGTGGTCTGCTCCTCCTGCTCTATGTGGGAAGCCGGGAACATTTCCAGTGCCCGGAGCCAGCATGCGTGCGTGGGAGGTGTCTCCATCTGCAGGTCCTGGAAGCCAGGGTTTTGGAGCTGGAGCGGCGGCTGAGGACATGGTGGAGCATCCGCGAGGCAGAGAGTATCATAGATAGCACGTATAGAGAGGTGGTCACACCACAGGCTAAGAGTCCACAGTCAGGAAGGGAATGGGTGACCACCAGGCAGAGCAAGAGGACTAGGCAGGCAGTGCAAGAATCTCCTGTGGCTATCCCCCTGCAAAATAGATATACCGCTTTCGATATTGTTGAGGGGAATGGCCTCTCAGGGCAAAGCAACAACAGCCAAATTTGTTGCACCATGGTTGGCTCTGCTGCACGGGAGGAGTAAAAAGTGTGGGAATGCAATAGTTATAGGGGATGCAATTGTAAGGGAAATAGATAGACGTTTCTGTGGCCACAAACGAGACTCCAGGATGGTATGTTGCCTCCCTGGTGCTAGGATCAAGGATGTCTCAGAGCGGCTACAGGACATTCTGAAGGGGAAGGGTGAACAGCCAGTGGTCGTGGTACACATTGGTACAAATGACACAGGTAAAAAAAGGGATGAGGTCCTAAAAGCAGAATATAGGGAGTTAGGAAGTAAGTTGAAAAGTAGGACCTCAAAGGTAGTGATCTCAGGATTACTACCAGTGCCACATGTTAGTCAGAGTAGAAATAGCAGGATATATCGGATGAATACAAGGCTGAAGAGATGGTGTGAGGGGGAGGGTTTCAGATTGCTGGGACATTGGGACCGGTTTTGGGGGAGTTGGGACCAGTACAGACTGGATGGGTTACACTTGGGCAGGACCGGGATTGATGTCCTAGGGGGAATAATTGCTAGAGTGGTTGGGGAGGGTTTAAACTAAAATTGCACGGGGATGGGAACCTATGCAAGGAGTCAGAGGAGGGGGAATCAAGGACAAGAACAAAAGACAGAAAGGGGAATAAGAAAAGTGATAGGCAGAGAAATCAAGGGCAAGAATCAAACAGGTCCTCAGTGAAAAATTGTGGGAACAGGACAAGTAATGTTTAAGAGACAAGCCTTAAGGCTTTGTGCCTTAGCACGAGGAGCATTCGCAATAAAGTGGATGAATTAACCGCGCAAATAGATGTAAACAGGTATGATATAGTCGGGATTACGGAGGCATAGCTGCAGGGTGACCAGGGATGGGAACTAAACATCCAGGGGTATTTAGTATTTAGGAAGGACAGACAAAAAGGAAAAGGCGGTGGAGTTGCATTGCTGGTTAAAGAGGAAATTAATGCAATTGTGAGGGAAGATATGAGCTCCGACGATGTGGAATCTGTATGGGTAGAGATGAGAAACACTAAGGTGCAAAAACATTAATATAGACTCCCAAACTGTAGTGGTGATGTTGGGAATGGCATTAAACAGGAACTTAGAGATGCATGCAATAAAGGAACATCTGTAATTATTCGTGACTTTAATCTGCATATAGATTGGGCAAATCAAATTAGTAACAATACTGTAGAGGAGGAATTCCTGGAGTGTGTACGGGATGGTTTTCTGGACCAATACGTTGAGGAACCAACTAGAGAACAGGCCATCCTAGACTGGGTATTGTGGAATGAGAAAAGAATAATTGGCAATCTAGTTGTGCGAGGCCGCTTGGGGATGAGCGACCATAATATGATAGAATTCTTCATCAAGATGGAGAGTGACGTAGTTGATTCTGAGACTAGTGTCCTGAATCTTAATAAAGGAAACTACAATGGTATGAGGCGCGAGTTGGCAATGATGGATTGGGAAACGTTACTTAAAGGGATGACGGTGGATAGGCGATGGCAAACATTCAAAGAGCGCATGGGTGAACTGCAACAATTGTTTATTCCTGTCTGGCACGAAAGTAAAACAGGAAAGGTGGCCAAACCATGGCTTACAAGGGAAATTAGAGGTAGCATTAGATCCAAGGAAGAGGCGTATAAATTGGCAAAAAAAAACCAACAGACCTGAGGATTGGGAGCAGTTTAGAATTCAGCAAAGGAGGACCACGGGATTGATTAAGAAGGGGAAAATTGAGTACGAGAGTAAGCTTGCGGGGAACATTAAAACTGACTGTAAAAATTTCTATAGGCATGTGAAGAAAAAAAGATTGGTGAAGACAAATGTAGGTCCCTTACAGTCAGAAACAGGGGAAATTATAATGGGGAACAAAGATATGGCTGACCAACTGAATACATACTTTGGTTCTGTCTTCACAAAGGAGGACACAAATAACATACCAGACATGTTGGGGGACACAGGGTTTAGTAAGAGGGAGGAACTGAAAGAAATCAGTATTAGTAAGGAAATGGTGTTGAGGAAATTGATGGGATTGAAGGCCGATAAATCCCCAGGGCCTGATAATATACATCCCAGAGTACTTAAGGAAGTGGCCCTAGAAATGGTAGATGCATTGGTGGTCATCTTCCGAGATTCTATAGGCTCTGGAACAGTTCCTACAGATTGGAGGGTAGCTAATGTAACCCCACTATTTAAAAAGGGAGGTAGAGAGAAAACAGGTAAGTATAGACCAATCAGCCTGACTTCGGTAGTGGGGAAATTCTAGAGTCCATTATAAAAGATTTAATAGTTGAGCACTTGGAAAACAATGGCAGAATTGGATAGAGTTAACATGGATTTACAAAAGGGAGATCATGCTTGACAAATCTACTGAAATTTTTCAAGGATGTAACTAGTAGAGTTGATGAGGGTGAGCCAGTGGATGTGGTTTATTTGGACTTTCAGAAGACTTTTGACAAAGTCCCACATAAGAGATTAGCGTGTAAAATTAAAGCGCTTGGGATTGGGGGTAGTGTATTGAGATGGATAGAAAACTGGTTGGCAGACAGGAAACAAAGAGTAGGAATAAACGTGTCTTTTTCCGAATGGCAGGCAGACTAGTGGGGTACCGCAGGGATTGGTGCTGGGACCCCAGCTATTCACATCATATGTTAATGATTTAGATGAGGGAACTAAATGTAGTATCTCCAAATTTGCAGATGACACAAAGCTGGGTGGGAGGGTGAGCTGTGAGGAGGATGCAGAGATGCTTCAGTGTGATTTGGACAAGCTGAGTGAGTGGGCAAATGCATGGCAGATGCAATATAATGTGGATAAATGTGAGGTTATCCACTTTGGTAGCAAAAACAGGAAGGCAGATTATTACCTGAACAGCTATAAATTGAGAGAGGGTTATGTGCAACGAGACCTGGGTGTCCTCGTACACCAGATGCTGAAGGTAAGCATGCAGGTGCAGCAGGCAGTAAAGAAGGCAAATGGAATGTTGGCCTTCATAACGAGAGGATTCGAGTACAGGAGCAGGGATGTCTTGCTGCAATTATACAGGGCCTTGGTGAGACCACACTTGGAATATTATGTGCAGTTTTGGTCTCCTTATCTGAGGAAGGATGTTCTTGCTATAGAGGGAGTGCAGCAAAGGTTTACCAGACTGATTCCTGGGATGGCAGGACTGACATATGAGGAGAGATTGAGTCGGTTAGGATTATATTCGCTGGAGTTCAGAAGAATGAGGGGGGATCTCATAGTAACCTATAAAATTCTAACAGGACTAGACAGGGTCGATGCAGGAAGGATGTTCCTGATGGTGGGGTAGTCCAGAACCAGGGGTCACAGTCTGAGGATACAGCGTATCCATTTAGCACTGAGATGAGGAGAAATTTCTTCACCTAGACAGTGGTGAGCCTGTGGAATTTGCTACCACAGAAAGTAGTCGAGGCCAAAACATTACATGTTTTCAAGAAGGAGTTAGATATAGCTCTTGGGGTGAAAGGGATCAAGGGAGAAAGCGGGAGCAGACTATTAAGTTGGATGATCAGTCATGATCATGATGAATGGCGGAGCAGGCTCAAAGGGCCGAATGGCTTACTCCTGCTCCTATTTTCTATGCTTCTATGTTCAATATATGTAAAGGATTATGGACATCTATCAACATATAATTGATGTTTGAGTAATATACAAAAAAGGAAGTAAAGCCACGGCAATACAAAAGTATATTAAAGCATTTAAAATTCAGTATAAAACTAATTAGGACAAATTAGACTTGGATCAGACGTGTATTGAAACCAAACGGAAATTTATATTGGTATTCACTATATTCACAGTATGCAGAATAGCAATTGATTCACATCTAGAACTAAATGGTTCTGGGTTGTACTAAACTGCATTTTTCTACCTACTTTAACAGGCTGATTTTGAGAATGAAACAATATGTGCTAGAGATGCCCATGAATGTTGCTATTTCTGCTTCTATAATAGGCTTGTAAAAGGTATAGATCTGATGAAGAAATGGCATACCGGTTCTGTGAAATTATTTTCTTTTTCTTCTTCCTTTTTCTGCCAATTTACTTCTGTCTCCTCTTCTGAAGGCATTGAATCATAGAATCACAGAATGGTTACAGCAAGGAAGCCAAACTGCCTGCTTTGTCTGTGTCGGCTGTCTGCAGAAGCAACTCAGCTAATGCTACTCTGCTATCCTTTCTCCGTAGCTCTTTACATTTTTTCCTGTTCTGGTGCTTATCCAATTCCCTTTTGTAAACTATAATTGAATCTGTTTGCACAACACCTCCAGCCATGCATTCCGTATCATAACCACCTGATGCGTATATAAGTTTTTCCTCACATTGCCGTCAGTTCTTTTGCCAATCATTCTCAAATTGGTGTCCTCTGGTTCTCGACCCTTTTGTCAAAAGGAAAAGTTTCTCCTTATCTATTTTGTCTAGATCACTCATGATTTTGAACACCTCTGTCGGATCTCCTCTCAGTTTCTCCAGTCTGTTCACATAACCAAAGTTCCTCATCCTTGGAACTATTCTCGAAACCCTTTTCTACACCCTCTCTAAAGTCTTCACATCCTTCCTAAAGTGTGCTGCCCAGAATTGAACACAGTACTTCAGTTGAGGCCAAACTAGTGTTTTATAAAGGTTCATCTTAACTTTCTTGCCTTTGTATTCTGTGCCACTATTTATAAAGCCCAGGTTCCTATTTGCCTTTTTAACCACTTTCTCAAACTGCCTTGTCACCTTCAATGATTTGTGCACATATGCCTCTGGATCGCTCTGTTCGTTTACACCCTTTTGTCCTTTAGAACTGTACTGTTGCTTTCACATGTGCAGGGAACTCACTGGTATCTTGCCTAAGTGTTGTCAACAGTTCATAGGCTTGATTCTGTTCTCGGTTTCCACATTTCCACCCTTCAGTGAGGGGTTTCTAGATGATGATCTCTTGTAACTCTGATTCTTCCCTTACCCTTCAACCCTGTTCCTAATGTAAAGTTATTGAGGCCGATTGTGTCTTTACCACCATTCCAGCTAAGATCAGCCAGTAGAGCACAAACTGGTGATGGCACAGATATGTGTTGTAAGCAGACCAATGTCAGGTTTTACCTGAAACATATCATAAATCAGATAGATGCTCTAGTTACAGAAATTGAGACCTACAACGATTTTTTTGTACATTTGGAAGGTTATGTTGGCTAATGAAACAAAATCTGTGTGTGCAATATCTGCAAAGTTGTTTTGCAATGACAGGAGCAAGTGTGCATTTATCTGCAAATCCATATTGGTATCTGAAAAGTTACGATGGTGAAGATTGGTTTCCACATTTTGCTTCGAACCAAATATTTTAACTGTCAAGTCTAAGTCAGGGAGAGGACAATAAATTTTCAGTTTTATCGAGATGTATGGTCAGGAAACTTCTTATCTTAAGGCGATATAATTGCATAATTTTGACTTGTGCTGTTAATTTCTACAACAGATGATAAATGTCCTTTTCTTGATACTGTGTTACCTCTAGCTTTAACTTTCTGTTGGAATATGATGATTTGGAGATTACAAGAAAAAACATAGAACATGGTAGCATATAAATTGATTGATTCATTAAAGGAAATTATTGGGTTTTTTGAAGTAGCAACAGTATTTCCACTTTAAAAACTTGTGTTTGCACTTGTAACTGTTACACAGTCAACTTTGGGACATCAGCTCCCTGAACAGATGTTTGCTAAATTTTTTAAAGTTAATGCCAAGAATATTGTTTGTTCCATGAAAAAGATATGTAAAATATTCAATTTTTGAAGTATATATTTCTGCATATATATGTCCTATTGTCAAAATGGAAGGTTTACTTTTACCAGTTCGTTCTTGCTGATTTCTTCAGTTTCGTTTTAGAACAGTTTGATGCCACCTCTGCCATTTTCAACCTTACCACTCCAGCCACTGCCCTCTCTCTTAAATACACACAGCTGAACGACCTCTCCTACTAGTGCTATTTAAAGGGATCTCCAACCACTTTCACTTTGGATTGCTGATTAATTTCTACTGGGTTTGTAGAAGTGCTTAATAGTTTCACTGGGGTATGGTGTTGCGTTTGGAGATGGCCATAGTTCTGACATCGTGTTGGTTAGACCACTTGTTCTATATTATGGGTACCATCTCCCTTGGCCTGCAGCTTGAGAGGGAGATTGAGAAGAGAGAGCGCAAAAAAGAGCAAGTTGTTCACAGAGGGAGGAGATGGAGAAGGTCTCTCAGCAGGTGGTCTTAACCACTCAGGGTCTTCCAGGAGCACTTCTTTTACTCCCAACCTAAGCTAGGAGCAGCGTATGCATCATTTCTGTTTTACAAAGGAGGTGCTCACTGAAATCTGCCGCCTCCTACGGGCTGTCTTGTGACCTCAGAAAAGAGCAAGGATAGCATTGCTAGTGGCTGTGAAAGGCGAACTAGTCTTGATGTTTTGTGTCAGGATACAAGCAGCTTGGAGCAGGTGACATCTCCCAGTTTGCCATCCATTGCTACATAAGGGAGGTGACTGACGACTTTATGCCAGGAGAAGGGATACTATGTATTTCCTTTGACCACAGAAAAGCAGGCAATTGCGCATATGGCTTTGTCAGGATCGCAGGCTTCTATTGTGACGCAGAGTGTATCAACAGCACACACACGGGCCAGGATTTTCACTTTGTCGGGCAGGCGTGGCGGGCGGGCCCAGGAGCAGTCGCAAAGCCGACTATCGCCTGCAATCGAGCCCTGACATCGATTTCATGCTGGCTGGCTATGAGGAGGGTGAGCACGGAAGTTCACGCATGCGCGCAATGAAAGCTAAAGATTTATAAACTCAAAAATTAAAAACTTAAGCAATGTTAAAAACATCCCCCTGTCACATGAGCAGGGACATGTAATGAATGAAATTTTAAAAATTTTATTTAATTTTTATTTGCTGTTGGAAACCTCATCCCGCCCATGGATGAGGTTTCCTGAAAAATCCAAAGGCTGCTTGGCCTTTTCACCTGCTCACAACTGTAAGGTTGGATGGGCAGTGAAAAATTTCATTTAATTACTACTTTAATGGCCTTAATAGGCCTGTTAATTGTTGGCGGACGTGCTGCCGACTCCTACGTGCCCGTCTACTGAAATATCGCGCAAGTGCGCGATGATGGTGGGACGTTCACCCGATGTCATTGCACGTCATTATACGCTTGTTCGGGTTGGGCGTGCACCCACCCAACAATTGCAGTATTCTGCCCATGGCTTTGTGTGCACTGCATCTAACTGCAAAGGGTTCTACTCGATGAATGTGCAGCTGGTGTACGACCATGCTCAGCACATCATGCAGGCTATCCTGGCAGGAGTCATGATGGATTTTTTCAGTGGCAGTATGCTCTTCCCTCAATATTTGAACCATCCCATCAAACCAGATGGTGATTGTTTAACAAGTGTCTCATACTTTGCTGCTAATTTAACCACAGATGATCTGCATGCATATAATGGGAGCCACGCCACCACACAAAACACCATAGAGCAGACCTTTAGGGTAACCAAGCAATGGTTCCACTGCCTAGACTGCTCTGGAGGAACCTTGCATATGATTCCATTGATCACAATTCCAGATCCCCATTCTACAATCTACAACCGTCATACATCCACATGAATTCGATGGCTGAATGACCGCCTTCTGTGCTGCAATGACTCTATAATCTTGCCTTCCCTCTGTCACAGACAATCAGAATGCCCACTTGGTCACAATGCTGAATTGAAAGCCACCACAAAGCAGCCATTCCAAATCAGCTCCATCAGACAAACCATCCAATATTCCATACAAAACCAAGTAATTACACTTGTGCATTCCCTTAATGCCTGTCTTGCGGCTGCCTTTGCCTGAACGAGTGCTCCTACACAGTGCTGCCCAGTGTGTGCAGCATGGCTAGTGAAAGCCTGATGACTTTCACTGGGGGAGACTGCAGGTGGCCTTGCAGAATGTCCTTGAGTAGGACTGGGCCCAGAAGGACATTTGTACTTTGGACTGCACCACCTTAGCATGGGAGGTAGCAGGCTGACAGGCAATAGAAAGAGCACTGCTGGACGGACAAGGACTAATGTCATCTTGAAAAAGGACAGCAGGTTTGGGCTGCACATACTCCCCGAGACAACACCTCAGTAATCTTAGTAATTTGTTGGAGGGCAGGTTGCTGGACTGCTGTGAGACCCTGCAAGCCCCTTTGAGTACTCCAACCACAGCTATGATAGCCGCAGTCTGACTCTGGGTAGCATCAATCTATGTTGCATGGCAGCAATCTGAGATTTCATGACTTCGGTCATGACTTTGGCGTTTCCACTGCAGCATTCAAATGTTGAGTGGCTTTTGCTTGTGTTGCAATGGAAGCTGATACATCAGCCGTCAAATGCTGCATCATGGCTGGGTCCAAGGGTGCAGTCATAGAGTCGGCCACCACTTCCATGCTGGAAAGTATGGGTTTCAATCTCTGTGCAAATTGGTGCCAGACTCTTCTATGCACATTGGCAGTGGCTTCTGGTAGGCTTGCCAATGCACCAAGCATTTTATTGTGTACGCCCATCGAGCTTTTTTCTGTGCACCACCCCATCACAGTCCTCATCTGAGTCCTCTGCAGCAGACCTCATTTGTGACCTCACCCTCCAGGGAGTTGGCACCTATGCTACAGTCCGAGCTGCAGATCTTGCAGGGCATCAGAGAGGGAGAGAGTTACCTGGACACTTTGTTTCAGCAGGCAGTCACACCCCTTAGGTTAAGTTGAACTTTAAAGTTTGTCAATGATCAGAAGGGTGTGACTGCAAGCCAGGCAGTTATGGACATTCAGCATGTAGTGATGGAGGAACCTCCACCCTTGATTTTGAACAGGTATGAGGTACTTGCCACCTGTGGTGGATGAGAACAAGGACTGCAGGGTGGATGAGCAAACTGACCATGTCACCATGGTGCAGGATATCATTCAAGTGGGTGGAGTGAAAAGGAGTATGGTAGTGATAGGGGACAATATAAATGAGGGATAGATATTCTTGTCTGCAGCCCTGATTAAGAGTTCAAAGGTTGCCTTGCCTGCCTGGTACCAAGGTAGAGGACATCTCCTTGCAACTGGAGACAAACTTGGAGTGGCGGGGGATGGGGAAGGATCCAGTTGTCATAGTCCATGTAAGAACCAACAACTTAGGTAGAACTAGGAATGATTTTCTGCTGAGAGTGTTTGAGGAGTTAGGGTCCAAATTAGAACACAGAACCTCAACGGTTTACCTGAGCCGTGCACCTATTGGCATAGGGCCCAGCTGATTAGAGAATTAAATGTGTGGCTCAAAGGGGAAGAAGAAGCTTTAATTTATGGGGCACTAGCACAAATACTGGGGAAAGAGGGAGCTATTCCATTGGGATGTGTTCCACTGTTCTCCAGCTGAGCTGGAATCAGTCTCCTGACAAATTGTATAACTAGGGCTGTGGATAGGCTTTAAACTAAAAGAGGTTAGGGTGGGGGGCGGGTTCAGGTGAAGAGAGATTTAGAAATCTAAAGAGAAAATGAGGGACAATAAAATGTTGTAGCAGTTGGGTAAAACCAAGCAGAGTGCGACAGGTTGGGACAAAGTGTTTAATGGTAATGATGCATCAACAAATAAGGTCCACACAAATAATAATAGTAAAAGAATAAAATTTAAGGCTCTTTTTCTGAATACATGAAGCATTTGCAATACGATACATGAACTAGTGGCACAAATAGCGATAAATGGTTTAAACCTAATCAACATTATCGAGATTTGGTTAGAAGATGGCCAAAGTTAAGAAAAAAATATTCAAAGGTACACAACATTTTGATAAGACAGGCAGAATGGAAAAAGAGGAGTAGTCGCCCATGATAGTAAAGGATGACATAAGGACGGTAGTGAGAATGAACCTTGGCTCAGAAGGTCACAAACTAAAATCAGTATAGGTAGAGATTAGGAATAACAAAGGCCAGAAAAGGCTGGCAGGAGTAGTTGACAGGCCTCCTAATAGTAGCTACACTGTTGGATAAAGCATTAATTTTTTTTATTATTAATTAACAGGATGTGGACATTGCTGGCTAGACCAGCATTTATTGCCATCCCTAATTAAGCAAGAAATGATTGGAGTTTGTAACAAAGGCAATGTAATAATTTAGGGGACTTTAATCTTCGTATGGACTGGACCATTGGCAAAGGTGGTCTGGAAGATGAGTTTGTAGAATGCTTTCATGACAGTTTCCTGGAGCAATATGTTGTGGTACCAACTAGAGATAAAGCTAATTTAGATTTATTATTGTGCAATGAGGTAAGGTTAATAGTAATCTCATAATAAAATATTCCCTAGGAAAAAATAATTGTAATACAATTGAATTCTATATTAAACATGAAAGCAACATATTTCAGTCCCAAACAAGCTTAAACAAAGCCAATTACATCAGTATGAGGGGAGAACTGGCTAAGGTTAATTGGACAAATAGACTAAACAATATGGCGGTAAATAAACAGTGGGAAACATTTAAAGAAGCAATTCAAAATATTTAACAGTTATACATTCTATTAAAAAAACAAACTATCATCAAGAAAGCTGTGTTTTACTGAGGAAGTCAATGATGGTATTAGGTTAAAAGAAGAGTCTTATAATGCTGCAAAGGATAGCAGTAAGCCTGAGATCAAGAGTGTTTTAGAAACCAGTAAAGGGTGACCAAAAAATTGATAAAAAGTGAAGAAATAGAATATGAGCGTAAACTAGCCAGGAAAATAAGATCAAAGCGTAAGGGGTTTTAGAAGTGTATAAAAAGGAGAGTAGCTACAGTAAACATTGGTCCCTTAGAGGCAGAGACAGGAGGAATTATCATGGGGAATGAGAAAATGGTGGGGACATTGAACAAATATTTTCTGTCTGTCTTCATAGTAGAAGTCACAAGGTAGGCATCAGAAATAAAGGGTAACCAAGAGGCTAATAAGAGTTAGGAACTTAAGGTCATTAATATCAGCAACGGAAAAGTATTGCAGAAACTTAAGGGACAAAAAAAGCAACAAATCTCCAGGACACGATGGCCTATATCCAAGGGTCCTAAAAGAGATAGCTGTAGAGATAGTGATGTACTGGTTATGATTTTCGAAAATTCCCTAGATTCAAGAATGGCCCCAGCGGTTTGGAAGTAAGTTAGCATATGTAGCACTGCTGTTCAAGAAAGGAAGGAAAAAGAAAACAGGGATCTATACATATCAGTTAGACTGACATTAGTCATCAGAAAAATGCTGGAATCTATTATTAAGCAAGAGTTAACAATACACTTTGAGAATCAGAGTATGATCAGACAAAGACAACATGGTTTTGTGTGTATCTGTCTCTGTGTGTGGTGTTACGATCCAGTTAGGGACCAGTAATTTTTTGTTTAAACTAGACTAAGGGCAGAATTTTTTCCTCGTTGGGCAGACACGCGCCTGACCCAAACGGGAGTAAAATATTGCGTGATGACGTCGGGCGAGCGTCATCGTGCACTCTTGCAATCTTTCACTCGGTGGGTGCACGCGGGTGCCAGAGCGGTGCCTGCCATTAATTAACAGGCCACTTAAGGCCCTTAACAATGCAATTGTCTGAGATTTTCCATTGCCTGTGCAATTTTCTGCTTGTCAAACGGGCAGGCGGCCAGCTGACATTTCCTCAAACCTCATCCAATGGCAGGATCAGCAGCGTTGCCAGTGTGGGTAGTGAGCAGTTTTGGAGATAGCTTGCAGCTGGTTGCTTATTGGTATTCGGCAGCTTCATCTCTGTTCAGGGCTTCATTCTTAGCATTTCCAGGCCTCATTTCAGAACTTATTGCTGTCTGCCAGACCCCCAGAGGATTCAGACTGTGTAAACCCTTCCAGATATCAGACTGCCTTCCTTTACCCTGGCGATGGGGATTGTGGTCTCAACTGAGGGCACCTCCTCTGAGGAGGAAGAGAGGGGCAGAAGGGAGGGAGTCCACGTGTCCTTATGCAGCTTCCAGGGAAGGGAGCTGTGGGAGGAGAGGCACAGGCACAAGGGGCGCAGGGACAGATGGTAGTCCAAAGCAGAAGGGGCTGCAGAAGACACCATTATCCTGCTGCCAGGGTTTACAGCCGGTGATGCAGCTACCTCAATGTGTCCGAGGTGCAACGCCAAAGGAGGCTCCGCCTCTCAAGGGAGACCGTCACCTCCTTTTGCCAGATGATTGGGCCTGAGATCAGCTCCAACTGTGGGGGTGGACACCCCATGCCAGTGGCTCTGAATGTCACAGTGACCCACAACTTCTATGCCTCCGGTTCCTTCCAGGGCTCAGTGGGGGATCTGTGTGGAGTCCCCCAATCAGCTGCCCACAGTTGCATCAAGCTGGAGACAGAAGCTTTGTTCAGGCGGGTACTGACCTTTATACTTTACCGTACGAATGAGGCCAGCCAGGCTGAGCACCCAGAGGCTTTGCAGCGATTGCTGGGTTCCCCAGTGTCCAGGGAGCAATTGACTGCACACGTGGCCATCAAGGCGCCAGCTGGTCAGCCGGGTGCCTTGGTCAACTGGAAGGGATTTGCAGGAGCATGCAGATAGTGTGTGACCACAGGATGCAGGTCCTGCAAGTTTGTGCAAAGTGCCTTGGCAGCTCCCATGACGCTTATATCTTGAGACATTCCCAGGTGCCAAGTGCTCCAGCCCAATTGGATGGGTGGCTGCTGGGTGACAAGGGCTATCTGTTGAAGAGGTGGCTCATGACGCCTCTCCGCCACCCAAGAACAGAGGCAGAGAAGTGTTACAATATGAGTCATGGCTCCACAAGTGCAATGGTAGAGAAGTCCATAGGTTTTCTCAAGGTGCGCTTCTGATGCTTGGACCATTCAGGGGGAGCACTACAATATCCCCCAGAGTGTGTATCACTGATTGTGGTTGTATGCTGCGCTCTCCACAATCTGGCACTGGCAAGGGGGACCCACTGGATGAAGGGGACCTTGATGCAGCTGCATAGGCCACAGATGATGGGTCCAGTGATGAGTCGGAAGATGAGCGTGGTGGGAAGAATGCTGAGGGCATGGAGCCAGACCTTGGTAATCTCCAGGGAGGCAGGGACGCCTTAATCCAATGTTCCTTCAGCTAGGCTACCAAACATCATCTTCAAACGCATGCCAGGGCTGCATCCTCCATCCCGGATGTCTGAAAGAGGCCTTTCATTTGAACACAAAGAATACTCAGTACCTGTGCAATAAAGTTCAGAGCCACGTACATCCAACATTTCATACTGGCATACCCTTCACCAATGAAATAAAAAGGTGAAGCATCCTCAGGCTATGATGACAAAACCAGATTTATATAATTTTGACAAGTACAGACTATTTACATCAACCTCTCTGATCCGCACTCATATGCATTGTCCGAACGGCAGCCAGACATCCTTCCCTGGCAGCCTTTCTGGGCCTGCTTGGGCCTTCTTTATACCAGCCGCTGGATCGCCATTGGACCCAGTGGCTAACAGGCCCCTGCCCCTGCTCAGCCCTTCCTGGCCAGTGACGAGCCACATTTCACGCTGGGCGGGCCTTAATTGGCCTGCCAGCGGGAAATTGCAGCCGGGACCCAATCGCAGTCAGTTTCGTGGCCGCTCCCCGGCCGTTAAGACATGTCCCAGCTCATATGGATGAGGTTTCATCATAAATGCGAAGGCCACCTGGGCTCTTCGCCTGCCTGCCAACCTTAAGGTTGGACAGGCAGCTCAGTTAAGTATTTCATTTGATATTTAAATTGTCTTAATAGGCCTTTAACAGTTCGGCGGGCACGCACCGGAATCGGCTGCGCGCCTGCTGAACTGAAGATTGGAATGACGCACGGTGATGTCGGGACACGCGCCCAACGTCACCGCACGTCATTTTACGCGTTGGCGAGTGGGGCCCGGCTCCACTCACCGACCCGAAGATTCTGGCCATGAGGTAAATAACAGGCAACCTGTGGTCAAAACACACCATGCTGCACATTAAATGGCAGATGCGACCTACACAGATCCCACGGATCTTTCGGCAACCTACTCAGACGCCAGTGACCACTGTGAGTCATAAAATCTCATTAAAATTCTGTCTCCCTTATAAGGGATTTCAACTCTTCACTTTCGAAGATCTAGCCTCTGAATTCCCTCAAAAGCTACCCCGATTCGGACTGTCTCAACTACTGTTCATTTCTGGATGGTTCAGTCTCTGGAGACTGTGTTCCATGGGATTCACAAAGCTGTACTCCTGCCGCTAGCTTCACCAAGTTGGCACTGCCCCTGGATATCTCTGAACTTCAGTCTCCTGGATGAACCAAGTTGTAAATGGCTCACACGGCATATCTGAGCCCTACCTGCCTCCAGCACGGAACTAGCAACCCTCCACCACCTTCTCAGTTTCCCAGAAGTTCTCTGAGACCTAACTGCCTGGGACCTGTTAACAGCAGCACCTTGTTGGTATCCTCTTCCTTGGCTGTAGAACACTGATCCTTCCAGCAAACACACACATAAATTGAAACCAGACAACCTTCTTAAGCTCCACTCATCTCCATGATGACATAGCCTTTGAGTCTTGACTAAATGATTTTAAACTAACTTAGCTCTAACTCCCAAAACAAAACCACTCTCTGGACTGCATTTCTTTGCAAGAGGTGTAGACATAACGGGCTGAATAATAAGGGCAGGGCAGACTTCTGCCCCAGCCTCCCCCACCATAAGCAAAATCGGTGTGGAGCTGATCTGCTTCACGCCACCCCGCCCCACAGCCATAAAGCGCTGCGGGTGAGCTTAACAAGGGCCAAGTGGGACTTCTGGCCCTCACTGGGGATGAAGTCACGCCCTTGCCAATCTGATTGGCCAGCAGCTCCATCAGTCCCGGCAGCATCAATAGCACATTGATAGCATAGTGGCCGCTGCTGAGACTGCATGGAGAGGAGAAAGAAGGCCCATGGATGCCCAAAGCTGGTAAGCCCAAACTCTTGGGCAGGAGGAGTTTCAGCAGGTCAGGGAAGGAGATGGGAGGATTTGGGTTTAAGGCTGCGAGGTGTTAGGAAGAAAGGGGGTTCGATATTAGATGTCCACCCTGCAGCCTTTAAAGGACAGACCCCGAAGAACAAAACCCCCCTTCCTTTTGGCCCTTGAATAAATGTAGTTAAAAAATCGGGCTGCTCGCACCCGCCTAACTGCCTATGGCTAACGTTTTATGGAATGTGGAGGTTATTATTGGGTCAGTTGGCTTGGTAACAAGTATGGTAACAGGCCCCAGCACTGATCCTTTTGGCACTCAGTGTATCTTGTGTATTAACCTTTTGTGTGGCATTTTATCGAACATGAGGGCTCATGGAGTTGGAGGTAATATTGAGCATGGATAGATGATTGGTTAACAGACAGGCAGGAAAGAATCTGGATAAATGGAGCATTTTCATAGCATCCTCGCCTTTGAATCAGAGGGTTGTGGGTTCATGTCCCACTCCCGGAAACCAAGAACTGTGATTGTACTCGAAAGAGTTGCAATCTGTGACTGTTGATAACTCGAAAGAGTTTCAAGTTGGCAGGCTGTGACTAATTGGGCACCGCAAGGATCAGTGCTGGGGCCTGTTACCATTCTTGTTACCAAGCCAATTGACCCTTGATTACCTATTTAAATAAGGCAGCCAAGCTGCTGATTTCAGTGCTGGAAACGCCCAGCGGAGGCATGTAAAATGCAGCCCCATGTCTCCAGTTCTCCAGCTAAGTAAGCCACTTGTTGTTTTAGGATCTTACCTTTCTAGCTGTTAATGCCTTAAGTCAACATGGCCCTAACCTTTTAAATGTAAGACTCCAAGCCGCTTTAGTTGTATTTATCCTATTTTCTACAATTAAACTTTAATCTTCTCAGAACTAAACATTACCTCTAAAATATTAATATGAACCATGAACTAGATATTCGTCATAGTACATGTGTCAGGAAAATATAATCATTTTCATAATGTTATTGTAATTTATTTTAAAGTAGGAATAGTATGTGTGCGTGGGACTTATTTGAATTAAAGACAGCTGGTCTGACGACTGTGATGTGTCAGAAGAGATGCTAGATTTGAAATGTTAAATAGGTAAGCATGGCTAAAGATTTAGAATGTGAGTTGTAAAGGGAAAATTTGCATTTTTAGATAAACCAGGGTAATTTGAATTTCAAAAGAGGTGGTGAAATGTGTGTTTATTTTTCCCAAAGCTTACTGATAAAATTGGTGCTATGAAAGATTTTTATTATTAGAAAAGTAGAGTCGAAGAGACATATTTGGACAATGGGATTTACATTAAAAAGGGAGAAATCTGTATAAAGACGATGAGGTTATGTATAAGAAAGAAGGAATTCTAAGATCTAACAAGTGTGAAAAGCCTCCAGCCTCTCAGCCTCAAGTAGCTGTCTATACGAACTGAAGAAGACTCACTTTGAATTCGACTGTTCAGGGTATCAGGTTACTTTGCCTGGGTCTTTTAAAATCTGTGTTTTTTACTGTTACCTTAACGGAGGTGTAATTTGGAGTTAGATTAGCTAGAGGAGCTAGGAGTTGTCATAGTAGTAATGTGTAAATCTATGTATGTGCTTAAAACCATTTTTTAAATTAATAAATGTTTAATTTAGTTTTGTAAGAAACCTATAAGACTCGGTGGTCTTATTACTACCGAATTCAAGGCACGCATCTTGAAATAAATACAAATTGTATTATAGTTGTGCCAGTTGTTTCAAGTTTCCCTCTGGGATTTAAACAGTTCAGCATTTACCATCCGCTGTGCCATAACAACATGTATTACAGATCACTCAGGAAGACCAAGTTGCTATGGCAATCTGCACTTTTACATGCAGGTTGTAGTCTGGAGTTTTGGATAATAGTGGTAGTGGCTCCAACTTTCTTTCCATCATACGTCTGGCCAGGAATCCCTCTCGCTCTTACCACCTACCATTGACGTGTTTTGGAAGAATTTGCAGGTTGATTTTCAACCTGTTTGGTTGCATTCTTAACATGCCTTCCTTGGCCATCAAGTCCTCGCATGGGACTTGAACCCAGAGCTTCTGGCTCAGAGGTAGAGACACTACCCACTCTGCCACAATACCTCCCAACATGGTTTTTCCAAAGGGAAATTGTGTTTGACAAATTTATTAGAGTTTCATGATGGTGGGATAGATAAGGGGAAACCAATAGATGTAATATACATCAATCTCCAAGAGACATTTGATAAAGTGCCACACAAAATGTTAATATACAAGATGAGGGCTCATGGAGTTGGAGGTAATATCGAGCATGGATAGATGATTGGTTAACAGACAGGCAGGAAAGAGTCTGGATAAATGGAGCATTTTCAAGTTGGCAGGCTGTGACTAATTGAGTGCTGCAAAGATCATTGCTGGACCCTCAGCTATTTACCATCTATATTAATATTTTAGACCAAGAGACAGAGAGCAATGTATTGAAACTTGCTCATGATACATAGTTAGGTTGGGAATGTAAGCCGTAAGGACAGCTCACAGAAAGATATACACAGGTTAATTGAGTGAGCAACAAAGTGACAGATGGAATATAATGTGAGGTAATATGAGGTCATTCACTTTGGTGGTAAGAATAGAAAAGCAGAATATTTTTTAAAACGTGTGAACTTTGTAAATGTTGATGTTCAGAGGGACTTGGGTTTATTCTTACAAGGAACACAAAGTTAGCATGCAGGTGCAGCAAGTAATTAGGGAGACAAATTGCATGTTGGCCTTTATTGCAAGGGGATTGGAGTACAAGAATAAAGAAGTCTTGCTGCAGATGTACAAAACTTTGGTGAGGTCACACCTGGAGTACTATGTGCAGTATTAGTCTCCATATTTAAGGAACAATACACTTGTATTGGATATGGTACATCGAAGGTTCACTAAATTGGTTCCTGGGGTGAGAGGGTTGTCCTTTGATAAGAGGCTGAGTAAATTGGGCCCATACCCTCCGGAGTTTGGAAGAATGAGAGGTGATCTCATTGAAACAGACAAGATTCTGAAGGGACTTGACAGGATACATCCTGAGAGGTTGTTTTCCCTGGCTGGGGAACCTAGAACACAGAAACACAGTCTCAGGATAAGGGGCCGATCATCTAGGACAGAGATTAGGAAAAATTTCTTCATTCAGAGGATTGTGAATCTTTGGAATTCTTTAACCCCACCCCGAGAGTTGTGAATGTTCCGTCATTGAATATATTTAAGGCTGAGATAGATTTGTTGTCTTGCAGAGAATTAATGGATATGGGCGCGGGCAGGAAAGTGGTGTTGAGTTGAAATATCAGCCATGATCTTATTGAATGGTAGTGCAGGCTTAGGGAGAGCCTTGTGGTCTACAGCTGCTCCAATTTCTTATGTTGAATATGACTCTTTCCCCATGTCCTGACTGCAGGTCATTCATGCCTCTTGACTCACCAAGTCCATTCCCACCTCTATGTTACCCTCTAAAGCACACGCAGTGCTATTATCTGAAGTTGTGGCTGAGTACGAGATAAAGTGTCAGTGTTTCTTGATCATCAATGTCCTGCTTCTTTTGGACTTCAGGCTCCTGCAGCAATGTTTGGCAGCTCTTAAGTATCTGAGAGAAAAAGAGGCACAAGGTTAGGGTTGCAGTGAGAGAAGCAGGACCAAGCAAGATATGCATGCCTGGATCATCTGCAGCTTTTTTATCAGAAGACATTGTGGGATGAGGGGAAGTGGGTTGCGAGAAGGTAGATTAGGCAGAAATAACCATCTTCTATGGTTTCAGTTCTGCTGCTGGCAATGGCCTCAGTCTTGTTTGCTCCAATTATGGCCAGCACCGTCTCCTTCATAAGGATGAGGTCATGCAGCCATGCCTGTTCCTGCCAGTCAGGTGTTGCTACCTCCGGTTATGTGCCATCTATGTGCAAGAGAAATCGAAGTGGGTCAGTGACTTTAGTGCACTGTGTTTGGGTGATGCCTGTCATGGTTGTTTGTGCAAGCTGAGAGATGTAGGTGTGAGACTTGCGGCAGTGCTAAGTGTGTGAGGGTGAGATGAGGATATGAACGTTTGTTAAGAGTTGTGCTTGATAGAGGGTGTTGGTAGATAAGCAAAGGGGAAGGAGTTTGCACTAAATAGACCAGGTGTGAAGGTCAGATTTCATTTATATGGATGTGATTTGCTGGAAATATTTATTGATCTTGACCACTTGTCTGAGCTAATTAAACTTTTTCTTCCCAGAAAGAAAAAACAGTGCGGACCAGTACTCTTATTTCCCAGTTTAACTGGTGTTCCATTTTACGGTATACAAAACCAGTTCGGACCAGTATTCCTATTTCCCAGTTTTTACTGGTTTTTCCTTCTGGGCTGTATCCAGGTCCTCAAGCTGGACAGCTTGCATTGACATTATCTGCTTCCACTGCCTTCTCAGTGTCTACCTGGAGAGCCTCCTCTGGTTAGCAGACCTCTGCTCCTGTTCTCCTCCCACAGTGCTACATCAGAGGACCTTGGAAAATACATCATGGGTAGAATTTTCTCCCGATCGTGCGGGCTGGGCGGGAGCAGGCGCGGGCGAGCGCACGGCCATTTTATGTGAGCGGGCCAATTAAGGCCCGCCTAGCGTGACACGCATCCGGAAGCGCTCAGCGCTTCCTGTGCATGGTGGGGGCAGGAGGGAGAGTCAGGACCAGCACTCTTTCGTGCATGCGCGCGAAAGAGCACAGAAATCTCGCTGAGGCACGGAACTGCCTCAGGGAGATTAATTTCATTCTTAAAAATGGGAAAAAAAAAATTTTAAATTGCTCAGACATGTCCCCTCACGTGACAGTGTCACATGAGCTGGAACATGTTTATGTATTTCAATAAAAATTTTTATTTAATTTATAAAGCCTTCATGAAACCTCATCCTGTCCGTGGATGTTGAAGAGTCATACAGACTCGAAACGTTAACTGTATTCCTCTCCGCAGATGCTGTCAGACCTGCTGAGTTTTTCCAGGTATTGTTGTTTTTGTTTTGGATTTCCAGCATCCGCAGTTTTTTGCTTTTATCAATAGGCCTTTGACAGTTCGGCGGGCGCGCAGCCAACTCTGGTGCGCGCCTGCCGAACTGTAGATCGGAATGACGCACACCCGACATCACCGCCCATCATTTTACGCGTCCGTGAGTGGGGCCCACCACCGCACGCCAACCAGAAGATTCAGGCCCATATTTATTCTTATTCCTGCTCAGAGAGTCTTCTCTATCAGCTTCCAGCGGTTGCTGCAGCCTAAATGCATCTCCCCTTTAAAAGCTGCAAGCTAGCTTTAAGTACTGCTAACTCCACATGAACGTGGGCTCCCTGCTAGCGCTAGGCTACATACTGCTATCATTTAAATTAAGAGCAGCATGAAGTTTGTGTGCTGCCTACATTGCAACGAACAAGTTCGAGTTCATGCATCACAATCCCCATGCCGGTTTTCAGGCTTTATCCAATTTTCCCCCCTAAATCTTCCTGTTGAAATACGAGGTATTAAATACTCCACTGCAGTATATATTTCAATCAGTCTTTGGTCCCCTCTTGAAATCAACAATTTGCATTTATATCACATTGTTGATATAATAAAACATCCAAAAATACTGATGAAGATACTTCATCAGTTCTGATGAAGAGTCATACAGACTCGAAACGTTAACTGTATTCCTCTCCGCAGATGCTGTCAGACCTGCTGAGTTTTTCCAACTATTTTTATTTTTTATCCAAATATACTTGATGGCAGAAATGAATATAAATAAATGGTGGTAATAGAGGAGTTAGTTGAATGAGGATCAGATCAAAGAGATCAGCTTTGAACAGGTATTGAGGAAGGGGGAGCAAGGTAGCAAATTTATGGAGAGTATCCAGAGTTTGGGGCCAAGATGACTGAAGGCTTGTTGGTGAAAATGGAGTGGATGGGCAAACAAACGGTGCATATGGGGCCAAAACCTGAACAGAGCACGTATATTCGAAAATAAGCCTGAAGAAAGTTAGGAACTTAGGAATGGATGAGGCATGCAGGAATTTGTAGATTAGGACATGGATTTTCAAATTTAAACTTTGAAGATAGGAAGCCACTGGAAGTTGGCAAGGATAGGGATACAGATAGGATGCAGGTGCCAATGTTTTCAACATTTGCACAGCATGCTGAAATATTCAGTGTTATAAGAATAATCAGCAGAAGACAATTGAATATTAAATTGGCCCCACAGGTGAGAGTGTTGGTAACACTCAAATGTCACAGATGTGAGTTATGTAGAGGAGATTTTGATATTCAAAGGCTACTTGTCAAGAATTCAATTTATACTAGTTTAATTGCAAAGTGATATATTACAAGCAACCAGATCATTTTGATGGTGACTCTTCTAAGCTTCAGAGATGACTTAATAGAAAATGTTCTTTGCAGTGATTGATGTTCACAGAAACTTGGATATGCTGGACTCTGAAAGCAATACACTTTAAACCACAGGCTAGTTTTAAAAGTTCAAACAACACAACAGCACATCTTACAGATCAGAAGCCAGAATAGACACTTCACAGGTGTCAATGTCATTCCATCATCTGTCAAATAGGGTGAGTCAGGCAGTGTCAGTTTCCCTTCCTGGGATGGCATGATTTACTGCTGTGCAGTGTTGAAGTGCCAAGAGTCAATTGAACTTACTGAACCGATATACACAAGTCTAAGTGTTAAACAACTCCGGTGACCAACTTAGAGATTTCCGAATTTAGATGCTGTACAACTTAGGCTACCAAATTAGTTTGTAACTTCACAGAATACATGCTTATAATGAGATATCAATTCTAATTTTCTAGAAATATATGTTTGCATAAGATGTCTTCTTTTGGTACAGTTGTGTTAACATTTTAAATGGAGGTGTTAGAGATAGTCAAGGTTGTTTCAATAATGTTACCAGGTAAATGAGACATTTACTGTAAACAGCAGTAAATTATGATTTGGTGAATGTGTAATTATGTCACAGTCATATATGCTTCAGTGTAAATGTTCTTATTTAACAGGCATGTAGACCGCACTGCTTAATCCGTCATGATATATTTCTCAGCAAGAAAATAAGCAAATCAAACAAAAGATGCTTTGTAATCTCCACTGTTTATATTGTAAAAACAGATGAAGGAGCAGTTACAGTATTATATTCTCATCTTTGTTAAGATGACATTAGTAATGATTCCTAACAGCACTGTGGGAGTACCATGGACTGCAGCGGTTCAAGAAGGCAGCTCATCACCACCTTCTCAAGGACAATTAGGGATGGGCAATAAACCCGCCCACATCCTGTGAACGAATTTTAAAAATAGTAAAATGGTGTTTTCATAGCCATTAGTGGAATTCTCTGCATTTATTGTGTGTAAAATTGTATCAGCATGAAAAGTGATTAAATTATATATTATCTGACTAAGGATGACCTAATCTCTCTCTCTAACGAATTTCCCGTTCAAAATCATGCATCTGTGCACCCTTCCGGCTATCATATTGCTTTCACACTTCTTGTGTCAAGTTCTGAACATTATAATTTTTCCTTCCAAAATTACAGTTGTTTTTGCCCATGGAAATATCACTATTTGAAACTCTACAACCTGACCACTGGGTGGCTTTGTAATCCAAATTGGAACTTACTCTGTCAGCTCCAACATCATCTTGATTTTTTCTTATATCTCTCAGATAGGTTAGTTTAAACTTTTTTATTTTGTTTTTAATTATAAAAGTCAATTTCTGTCCAATTACAGTTCTCCTGTAGCATTGTTCAAAGTGAGTCAAAGATGTGCCATTTCATATCAATAGAGTTGTTATCAACAATATGTGATAGGAAAAATGCTACAGAGAATGAATGAGACATTTACATGACGTCTATGCTATATGCAAGATTTTGAACGTATTACTGTTTAATCATTGGTGACATTGCATATAGGAGGGCCAATTTTAACTCCCTCTTCCTGTCAGAAATGGATTGGTAGCAGAGTTAAAATCTCAGCAGTAATCTTGCCATTTCATTACTTCCCACACTGCACCACATTACTTGCAGAGATTTCCTGGGTGACAGATGCTCATCTGAATTAGGTGAAACTCATGAATTCATACAAATTGGAGTCCTGTGTCATACATATAACTACTGCAATTTTAAGTCAATTGGGCACAGCATGCAGCATGGACACAGCTTAGTAAAGATTGGCAAACAAAGGAAGAGGTCAAAAGGAGCTTGAACCCTCCTCTAGTCTTCTCAAGACTAATATGGGCCAGTTCTGCTCTGGGCCCATCTTCCCTGACGGTCACACATCCGCCCCTTTTCACCTGGTCTACCTTTCTGCCAAGCAGTTGGCACCTGTACCTCGCTGGATATATACTGCTGAAATCCAAGTCTCCAGCTAGCAATAGCACTGTGGCACATTGATTCACCTCTTTATGCCATTTTTCTTTAAAACCTGATTTCCAGATACTTCGCTGCCACCCCAACCCTGGTTGTTGTAAATTCAACGTCAAGAGTTTTTCATTCAAAAAACAAGGCAGCCAGCTCTCTCTTGCCCATTCACTAATTAACAAAATAAGTATAGTATCCCATTTTGGTCCTCATACTGCAACCTAACCATTTCCTACCCACCAGTTTTCTGGCAACCCAATTTGGAGTTTCAGCTGACCTGCAATAAAATCAGAAAACGGTACGGGAAGTACTCGGCAACTCAGCATCTGTGGAGAGAAACAGAGTTATTCATTTCAGGTCAATGACCTTTTAGGAAAGCTGGGAATAGTTAAAAATGTAATAGCTTTTAAGCAAGTTAAAGGAGGAAAGGTGGTGAAAGAACAAAAGAGAAGGTCTGTGGTGGGGTGGAAGATAGGAGAGATTAAATGCCATGGGAACTGGCGATGCAGGGCCAAAGGAAATAGTAATGAGATAAACAAAAGTTGTGTTGAGAGGAGGTGTGAATGACAGAATGATGAATAACTGCTATCTGAAAGCAAAAATAAAAGCAATGCCGGAACCTGCAGTGAAAAAGGAAAGAAGATGGGGTTTGAGATTAGGGTCTGAAATTTAATTCAGTGTTGAGTCCAGAAGGCTGTAAAGCACCTAACCAAAAGATGAGTTTACATTGAGCTTAATTGGTACAGTGGAGGAGGCTGAGGACAGAGAGGCCAGTGTGAGAGCAAGGTCGATAATTAAAACAGGGATGAGAAATTTCCACTGTTTGGCGGATTTATGACATTGGCTTCTTGGAGATTCACCATTTTAAATATATGTTCCGACCTTTGGGGCTAGTCCAGTTTACAGGGCTTTAAAAAAATTGCAACTCTGCTCTCAGTGAGATTGGGAACTGACCGCAGAGTTATGTTTGGAGGAGCAGCAAATATGGGAGACAGAATTTGTGAGAAGCTCCTCCTCCAGTCACAGATTTTGCACCTTCCATACTGCTGCTCCAGCTCCTCCAATCACAGGTTCCCTCCTTCCTGCTCTTGCTGCTTCTCCAGAGACAGAATCTATTACTGGCAGAGCAGCAAGAGTGGGAGGGAGGGAAACAGTGATTGGAGGAGCTGGAGCAGCAGCATGGGAAAGACGGGAGAATTGAAATCAAAAGAAACTTTTCCTGGGGCAGAATTTTCTGGCTAGTGGGGGAGGCAGAGTGGGCGGCGTGGACCCGATCGGCGCCCGTGATCGGGTTCGCGCTGCCATTTTACGCAGGCGGGCCAATTAAGGCCTGCCCAGCGTGAATCGCGGCTCTCGAGGACAGTGGGCGGCGGTGGGACTGCAATGATCGCAGAGTCCAATGGGGACCTGGCGGCCTGTTTTAAAAAGTTGCTGCAGCCTTTCAAAGGCTGCAAATCATGGCCAGTGGAAGGGCTTCCCAGAGCGTTGCTGGTGAGCAGGCCAGGCAGGAGGGGAGGGCAGGGGGGCAATGTGCCCCTTGTTTTTCCGATGATTGCCTTGCTGCCCCCCACATGACCAAACGTGTCTGGGAGGAGGTGGCGGAGGTGGTGAGCTTCTGTGACGTGGTGCGGCGCACCTGGGTCCAGTGTCGCAAGTACTTCAACGACCTGTTGTGCTTAAGGGTAAGTACCATGTTGGCATTGGTCACTTAATCCAGCAGGTAGGCTTTCCCCCCTGGTGCCCTTTCCTCCCCCACCAAGCCTGAGTGGAGTAACTGCAATGAATCATTGCCGGCATGTTTCTTTCGCTGGGTGGGCCAGCAGATATTGACCATGCTGAGGTCACCCTGAGAGGGCGGTGGAGAGATGGATTCTGCCCTCGCAGCATGTGGTACACTGAGACCCACATGACTGTTTTGGGGGCAACCTGGAGGAGCTGCACCTAGGCGCAGTGCTGGAACTCCGGGACATGTCAAAGTCAGGTTGATGACATGCTGGGAGGGGAGCTTCAAGGTGACATAGCACCAATCGATCTGCTGTCCTCTGCGCTCTACGTGCTTGTGCCTCCTTGCTATGGAAGGTTAGACCGTGTAGTGCCTAATGTGATGTCGGCAGCATTTGGCCATGGGGCTGGGGGGACAGGCCTAGCATCTTTATGTGAGTGTTCAGCAGCAGCGGGGTGGGAAGACACTGGAGCCCTGCAATGTCCCACTCTGGTTGGGGTGGGCCGTCCACGAAGAGAGTCCTGGTACAATTAGCACTGATCAATGCTCTTCTCTCCTTTTCAGGAGAAGAATGCACATAATGCAGCCCAGCGGGTGAGGACTGGTGGTGGGCCAGCACAGTTAGCGATTTTCAGCCACTTCAAGCAGGAGGCCCTAGATTTGGAGAGGCGTCATGTGCCCAGGTCCATTGGTGTTGGTGAGGCTGGGGTGCCATGGGCAGGTAAGTTTACCCAGCAGTGAGGTCACCATTGTTCTCCCAGCAGCCATGGCAGTGCTGAATGTTCAGTGATTGAAGTTTGCAACATGGCTTGACCATTGCTTATGGAAGGATGAGCACGTAATGATCTGGGGGACAGGGATGCACGTTGACATTGTCTCCACGTTAACTGATCCAATGTCCTTGTTCTTCCTTTCAGCATCAGTGGAGCAGGGCAGGGAGGAGGAGCAGCAGAGGCCACTTCTCACACCTGAGGGCCCTGAAGTCTCACCAGCGTCACACCATCTCTGCCAGGCAGGCACCAGCGCAGATACTAGCTCCTCGGTGGGAACTAGAACATTGGCTAGTGTCCCGGGGCACAGCGGTGAGGGCACTTCACAGTCGCTGGAGGAGTTGTGAGAGACAAAGAGTGCCCATGGCGCCAGCATGGGGACCAGGCACATGCTCAGCTGGTGCCTGATGATGTGCCTCTGGAGTCAACCGCGACTCAGCAGGCGCAGGAAATGCGGCCGGGTTTGCGGGAGCATCTGGGGGAGATACATGAGGCTGTGCTTGGCTTGGTGTCCATGGTGGAGGAGTCTATGCAGACTAGCGCCGAAGCAACGAGCCTCATGTCCGAGCGCCATGCATACTCCATGGAGCGAGTGGCAACTCTCATGGAGAGGCTCCTCCAGAAGACCCATCAGGGCTTCCTGGGGATGCGCTGGGACCAGCAAGCCCTGACATCGGCATTGACCTCAGCTGGTCAGTGCCAGTGTGGGAGATGGTCTGGGCATCAAGTTTCCCAGCTCAGCGCTCATCCATCCACGGTGAGCAGGGAGGTCCGAAGCAGTTTCACGTTGGCGCAGCAGCTGTCTCTCGTCTCTGCAGGCTCCTCTCAGGGCCCTCCAGATGAGCGCGGCAGCTCCTCTGTCCCTCTGCCAGTGACTGTTGCATCTGGTGAGGCTGTGATGACTGGGGAGATGCCAGCTGAGGATATGGCAGCTCACTCCCAAGCGGGGCCAGCACAGGCTCCACGGGCCAGAGAATGACTGCCAAGGTCATTGAGGCCAACAGGACAGCAGAGTTAGCAGGCTGTCTCAGATGCCAATCCCACCAAGGGGTCAGCACCAAGACGTGGCACCCAAAAACGTAAACATAAAGCACCTTAGGCACACCATGGGTTTAGCACTGGTGGTTTTGTGTTGGCCTGCAATTAGGTCTTTATGAGTTGGTTTGATTTTTGACAACTTTTTCATTTTGTTTCATTAAGTTTCTTTGGTTGCAATATTAAATTCAGACATGTCACCATCGCTGAGGGTGCCTCTTTTATTCTGCAGGTGGATGGTTTCCAATAATGTGGAGTGTTTTGTGGGACATTCAGCTTTATTAACAAGGACCTTAGTTAATGTTCCTAACCAGGCACATTTTGCACTTAGGTCTTGAATCTTGAGTCTTGAAGCCTACAGCCCAGGCTTGTCCTAGAGGTCCATATGTGGTGTGCTAGCTGAAGGTTCGTTGGATTAAAACCTCCCTGGACTATGCCCAGGTCAGCATCTGCCCCCTCAGCATTTTCATGTGCATGCTCATCCTCAGACTCACTACTGGACTCATCATGTGCAGCCGCAGCCAATGCGTCTATATCTTCATCGTCCACAGCATCCCTTTCCAGCGCAAGATTGTGGAGAACCCAGCACGCAACCACTATCAGCAACACACGATCTGGGGGGTACTGGAGTGTGCCCCCTGAGCGGTCCAGTCATCAGAAACGCATCTTCAGACCAGTGGCTCTCTCCACCACAGCCCCTGTGGAGGAGTGGCTCCTATTGTACCGTCGCTCAGCTTCTGTTCTTGGCTGGTGGAGAGGCATCATGAGCCACCTACTGAAGTAATTGCCCTTTTCACCCAGCAGCCGTCCATCCAGCCGGGCTGAAGCATTGAAGAGCCCCAGCACCTGGGAGTGTCTGAAGATGCAGGCGTCCTGGGAGCTGCCTGGGTACGGACATGTAGAATCAGCATGCTGTGATCACACACTATCTGCACGTTCATGGAGTGGAAGCCCTTCTTGTTGACGAAGGCACCGGGCTCACCTGCTGGCACCTTAATGGCCACATGCGTGCAGTCGATTGCACCCTGGACACGAGGGAAGCCAGCAATGGCCGCAAAGCCTCTGGCTCCCCTGATCCCAACGATAGAGGATGAAGGTCAATGCACGCCTGAACAGAACGTCTGTAACCTGCTTGATACAAGTGTGGCCAGTTGATTGGGAGACACCGCAAAGATCACCCACCGAGCCCTGGAAGGAGCCAGACGCATAGAGGTTGATCTTGTCTGGACCTGGAAAAATTTATTAATTTTGCTTCCAATTTCCACCCCTCCATCATTTTCATATGGTCCATCTCTGACTCTTCCCTTCCCTTCCTTGACCTCTCTGTCTCAATTTCTGGTGATAGACTGTCCACCAATATTCATTACAAGCCTACCGACTCCCACAGCTACCTCGACTACAGCTCCTCACACCCCGCTTCCTGTAAGGATGCCATCCCATTCTCTCAGTTTCTTCGCCTCCGTCGCATCTGTTCTGATGATGCCACTTTCAAAAACAGTTCCTCTGACATGTCTTCCTTCTTCCTTAACCGAGGTTTTCCACCCACGGTGGTTGACAGGTCAACCGTGTCCAGCCCATCTCCCGCGCATCTGCCCTCACACCTTCCTCTCCCTCTCAGAACCATGATAGGGTCCCCCTTGTCCTCACTTATCACCCCACCAGCCTCCGCATTCAAAGGATCATCCTCCGCCATTTCCGCCAACTCCAGCATGATGCCACCACCAAACACATCTTCCCTTCACCCCCCCCGGCGGCATTCCGCAGGGATCATTCCCTCCAGGACACCCTGGTCCACTCCTCCATCACCCCCTACACCTCAACCCCCTCCCCCTCCCACGGCACCTTCCCATGCAACCGCAGAAGGTACAACACCTGCCCCTTTACTTCCCATCTCCTCACCGTCCAAGGGCCCAAAAACTCCTTTCAAGTGAAGCAGCATTTCACTTGCACTTCCCTCAATTTAGTCTACTGCATTCGCTACTCCCAATGTGGTTTCCTCTACATTGGAGAGACCAAACGCAGACTGGGTGACCTCTTTGCGGAACACCTTCGGTCTGTCCACAAGCATGACCCAGACCTCCCTGTCGCTTGCCATTTCAACACTCCACCCTGTTCTCATGCCCACATGTCCGTCCTTGGCCTGCTGCATTGTTCCAGTGAAGCTCAACGCAAACTGGAGGAACAGCACTTCATCTTCCGACTAGGCACTTTACAGCCTTCCGGACTGAATATTGAGTTCAACAATTTTAGATCATGAACTCTCTCCTCCATATCCACCTCCTTTCCGATCCCCCTTTTTTCCAATAATTTATATAGATTTTTCTTTTCCCACCTATTTCCATTATTTTTAAATGTATTTCCATCCATTGTTTTATCTTTGCCTTTTAGCCTATTTCAATCCCTTCCCCCCACCCCACCCCCACTAGGGCTATCTGTACCTTTATTATCACATTCCTTAGATAATATCACCAGCTTCAACACCTCTTTGTCCTTTTGTCTATGACATCTTTTGGTTATCTCCACCTATCACTAGCCCTCTATCCAGCTCTACTTGTCCCACCCCCCCCCTTAAACCAGCTTATATTTCACCTCTTTTCTATTTTTCCTTAGTTCTGTTGAAGAGTCATACGGACTCGAAACGTTAACTGTGTTCCTCTCCTCAGATGCTGTCAGACCTGCAGAGTTTTTCCAGGTATTTTTGTTTTTGCATAGAGGTTGAGAGCAGCTGTGACCTTTAGAGCCACTGGCGTGGGGTATCCACCCACACAGTTCACGGAGATCTCAGACCCAATCATCTGACAGATATAGTTGACGGAGCTTCCTTCGGCACTGCACCTCACATATATCGCCTGTATACCCTGGCAGCAGCGGGATAGTGGTGTCTTCTGCGGCCTCTTCCGCCTTGGACTACCTCTTGGCCCTGCACCCCTTGTGCCTGCGCCCGACCTCCCAAAGGTTGCTCCCCTGGAGGCTGAAAGTGCACTCCTGGCCTCCTCCCCCTTCTAGCCCTCCCTCCTCAGAAGAGGTGCCTCCAGTGGAGAGTTTGGCTCCCATTCCCAGGCTAAGGGAAGGCTTCCTGAAACATGCAGGCCCAAAAAAGATTCCTCACTGTAGAGTGCTGACCTGAAGGTTGTGAGTCCAGACCACACAGCTGGTATGTGTTTTGAAGTATTGCAGATGACACAGGCAAGTATCAGTAACCTTTGAAACATCAATATTTGACAGAGCATATTTGCGACCCCACTGAGCCCTCTTTTCCTGCCCATGGTTGAGGTTTATACAAATGTGTCCAACCCGCCCTCCTGTTGTGCCCATGCGCCGACCCAAAGATTACACAGTTGCCGAAAAATCGCCGTCAATTGGTGCCTCAAGGGCCTTAAGTGGCCTGTTAATTAATGGTGGGTGCGCATCGAAGATCGTCGCGTGCCCGCCCAACGAAATATCGCGATGGCGTGTGGTGACATTGGGACACTTGCCTGACATCACAGTGCATCATTTTACGCACGTGCGGGGTCCGGCCCCACACGCCAACGGGAAAATTCTGCACCAGGATTGAGAAGAGAGAGAGAGCAATGGAAACAATTCTCTTCAGATCGGAACCCCAGAACAGTCAATGGAGAGCTGACACATTGGAATTATATACTTTTTGCAATCCTTTGAGTTTTGTCTTTTTTATTGATGGGGTAGGAGGTCTATCAGGGCAAGAGAGAGAGAGAGGGTGTGAGAGGGTGCAACAGGCAACATTGCTCACTCTCATACTTTGCAGCTTATCCTATTTATTTATGTTTATGATTTCCCAACACTTTATAAAAAAATATATTTTTCCTTCTAAAACCCTCTTGGGCCTAGCTTTTATATTTACAAACTACTGCTGGAACAGCAATACCAAGCAAAAAGGAAAAAAGTGAAATCCTTTCCAACGGCCTTCTTCCCCGATTTGTTCCCAGGATACTCCCTTCCATTGCTCCCACATTCCCCTTCTCCACTTCCCCCTCTTCTCCTTTCGCTGCCTTCTTCCCTTTTCCCCACCCACCCACTCCTCCTCCCCCTCTCTCGGGTATCACTGATACTTCGGTGGGGGTTATGTTCTGTTCATTTTTAATGAGGTAACGAAAGTCAGCATCCCGGCCTCATCTGGTGGTTGTTAGATTTAAGAGTCCAAAAATAATCCCAACTGCATTCATCTCATGGTACTTGTACAATTCCACCCACTTGAAATGACCCAGAAACATTTGCATTTCACCACAGATGATAAAAAAACAGTATGATTTTCTGGCCTCTCATGCTGCAGTGACTTTGCTGCTTTGCACTATAATGTGTTACATAATTCCTTGTTACAAAAAAATTTCAGACCTTTTCATTCTTGGCCACTAATTTTCAAACCATTTTGTCTTTGGCCATTCTCATCCCTGTTAAAATGACAGGTGACCAGAAGCTCAGGGTCATGCTTGTGGACTGAACAGGCATGTTCAATGAAGAGATCACTCAATCTGCATTTGGCCTCCCTAACGTAGAGCAGACCTCATTTGAGCAATCCGTCTGCCTCGAATGATTTTCCTAAAGATGTGGTGCTAGCGTCAAGTTTACCACCTCAAGCCCCACTCTTGAAACTTTGGGCAGAATTTTACATTCGGCGTGTGGGCACGCACTTGACACGCCGGAACATAAAATGACGCGCACTGACGTCGGGCATACGTCCCGACGTCATCGCGAACTCGCGTGATATTTTGTTCAGTAGGCACGTGGCGGAGTCAGCTGCGCACCAGCCAATAATTGAAAGGCCTATTGAAGCCGTTAACAAGGTAATTGACTTGAATTTTACACTTTCCATCTAATCTTACAGTTGGCGGGCAGGCAAAAAGGCCAAGTGGCCTTTACGTTTTTTAGGAAACCTCATCCAAGAACAGGATGAGGTTTCCTAAAACTAATACTAATTAAATAAAAACTTTCTTTTGAAAATAGAAACATGTCCCATCTCATGTGACAGTCACATGAGGGGACATGCTTCATTAAATTTTTATTGTCTTTAGTTATTTTTTTTAAAAGTGCTTCAATCTCCCTGAGGCAGCTCCATGACTCAGGGAGATTGAAGTGCTCTTTCGCGCTGCACCTGACTCTCCCTCCTCTCCCCACCCGCAAAGGTAGTGCTGCTACCGCTCGTGATCCACGCAGGGTGGGCCTTAATTGGCCTGCCCACATGAAATCGTGGTGCGGAGCCGATCGTGGGCGGCAGTCAGCTCCGTGACCACCCCCATCGAGCCCACCCAATGACTGGAAAATCCTGGCCTTTGTTACAAGTTTTTAAACTAATTATAAAATTGCAGTGGTATCCTCTGTATGGCATAAGATTCCGATATGTAGGAATATATGGTATTAACTATTTAAACTTACTGACAAATTAAGACATTTTTCATTTTTCTTCACATTTGGTAAATATATTATGAACTATTATAATACCTTGAAAATTGCACTATTGAAACTCGTGAAATTGAGTTAGCAGCCATGGGATTAGGAGACAGCCGTTACAAAAATAGGAAGGAGTGCCAATTCGTGTTTGTTGCTCCATTAATTTATTGATTAGTTGGTATGCTTGTTGCTTTGTTAAATCATTAATTTATTGGTGCCAATCGTGTCATTAAATCCTTCCTACTGCTCCATGAGTTTATTGATTTTTTTGTTGTGTTTGCTGCCCCATTAATTTATTAATTCACTGGTGGCTACTTTTCTATTAACTTATTGATTCACTGCCTGGTACTCCATTAATTCATTACGGTCTGGTACACGCTGCTCTAATCATTTAAATGTTCAATATTTTCTATTCCCACTAAACTGCTGATTACCCAACTTCCCCTCCTGGTCCCTATGATAGCCAATATTGTAAACAGTTCTCTCCCTTCGGGTGTTGCCCCTCTCCTTTTAAATCTGCTGACATCAACTCCGTCTCAAAAAGATAACCTTTTCCTTTGCAAATTACTGCCCCAGCTCCATCCTTCCTTTCTTCTCCAAAGTCCTTGAATGTGGTGTCGCCTCCAAAATCAATTCCCATCTTTCCAAGAACTTCATATTTGAGTCCTGCCAATCAGGTTTCCACCCTGGCACAGCACCAAAATGGCACTTATCAAAGTCAGAAATGACATTCTATGTGATTGTGACAAAGATAAACTTTCTCTCCTCGTTCTTCTCAACTGTCTGCAGCCTTTAACTTGGTT
This sequence comes from Cetorhinus maximus, assembly GCF_964194155.1. NCBI lineage: Eukaryota > Metazoa > Chordata > Chondrichthyes > Lamniformes > Cetorhinidae > Cetorhinus > Cetorhinus maximus. The sequence continues at coordinate 59,884,939 of NC_135889.1, forward strand.
GACTGCACCATGTCCCTCCAACTCCTCTCCACTGTCATCCAGCCTGGGTGGGACTGCCTTCACATGGTTCCATTCTTATTTATCTGACCGCAGGCAGAGAATCACTTGCATTGGCTTCTCTTCCTGCTCCTGCATCATTACCTCTGTTGTCCCCAAGGATCTATCCTTCACCTCCCTCCTATTTCTCAGTTACATGCTGCCCCTCAGTGACATCATCTGAAGGCACAGCGTTAGTTTTCACTTGTACGCTGATGGCACCCAGCTCCACCTCACAGCCACCTCTCTGGACTCCACTGTTCCTAGATGAGCAGAAATGTTCTTCAATTAAATATTAGGAAGACTGAAACCATTGTTTTCGGTCCCCATTCCAAAATCCATTCCCTCACTACTGATTCCATCCCTCTCCCTTGCAACATTCTTAAGATTAAGACTTGATCCCAAGATGAGCTTCCATCTTCATATTAATGCCATTGCAAAGACATGTCTATTCCCGCTTTCGTGACATCACCCGGCTTTTCCCATCTCAATTCATCTACTGCTGAAACCTTCATTCATGCCAGCAGAGATGAGAAATTGCTGCCTTTTGGTGGAATTCCAATTTGTCGATTATGGAATCCCACCCTTTGAAATTATTTTCCGACCCCTCTCCGCAGTCTCTTGCTTTGCTTTGCACGTGCATAATCCAGCACAGGTTTACATTGACAAGATAAAAATCTCTGGCCTAGGACTTAAGCATGCACAATTAGGGATGTGATGACTGCTTGTTTACCCCACCAAAAAAAACCGAACTTAATGTTAATACTTTCAAGGGATGAGTCTCCCTCAATCTCGGTGTCTCCACCTCCCTTTCTTTTGAACCGGCCTCAAAATCTCCGTCTGACCAAACATTTAGTCACCCATCCTAATATTTCTTGCTTTGCATCGGTGTCATTTTTTGTCTGATTATGCTTCTATGAAGCACTTTTATCTACATTAAAGGCATAGATGCAAGTTGTTCTTGAGTAGCATGATAGATTTGAGTTGCTCCTTTTATACCTAGGATCTGCAAAAGGCAAAGCCAAACCAGCCAGTTAGAGCAGTGTTTGTAAAACTTTGACACAGCTTTATGATAAATTTTCAAGGTTAAGTTCTGGTATTAGCATTTATTTCATCCTGTAATGCAAGTATTAACTGCATTAAATGTTGAAATACTGAGGTCACTTTGGTGATTTTATACAAATGCATTGGTTCATAGTCTTGATGTAATAGAAGGTAAACAAAGAGAAAATTAATGTTTCTACTCGCTTGAGGTCTAACAATTCCACCCATTTGAAGTAGCCTAGAAGAATTTGCATTTTACTACAGATTATAAAAAGTGCTATAATTTTGTGGCTCCTCACTGCAGTGACTTTGCCACTTTGCACAATAATGTGTGTATGATTCCTTGTCACAGAAAATTTTCAGACCTTTGGGTCTTCAACCGTTCTCATCACACATTAACTCTATACTCTACTGTTCGAACACACTCTTGGCTGGTCTCCCACATTCTACCATATGTAAATTTAAGGTCATCCAAAACTCAGCTGCCCGTGTCTTAACTTGCAGCAAATCCTATTCTTGCTGACCTGCATTGGGTCCCGGTCAAGCAACATCTTGACTTTAAAATTCTCATCCTTGTTTTCAAATCCCTTCATGGCCCTGCCTCTCCCCAATCTCTGCCAGCCCCACAACCCTCTGAAATATCTGCACTCCTCTAATTCAGGCCTCTTGTGCATAATTGCTCCACAATTGGTGGCTGTGACTTCAGTTACCTAGGCCCCATGCTCTGGAATTCCCTCCCTACACCTCTCTGTCTTTCTACCTCACTTTCCTCCTTTAAGATAATATTTAAAACCTACATTTTTGACCAAACTTTTGGTCATCTGATCTCTTGGCTCCTAACATGGCCCAGTGTCATACTTTGTCTTATGATGCTCCTGTGAAGTTTTTTGGGGTGTTTTATTACGCTAAAGGCACTATATAAATATAAATTGTTGTTGTTGTCTTCCTAAACATTTAAATTTTACTTACCCCTGTCATAGCCTTCTGCCTCACCCTGCTCTGCTTTATTTTAATCAAAGTGCTATTTTAACCCACTTGAGCATCCCTTTAACGCATCCGCTGACTCATCCCCAACTTCATGTTTCATCATAATTTTGCTAGTTTTTAATATCACTGAGTTTTAATATCACTTTGTCCAGTTATGCCCTTCTGTTTATTTTTAGGCCCTCTGGCCCAGGATACAAACTTTTATCTGTTTACTAACCTGCCCTCTTAACCCACCAAATCTTTGCTCCCAGTTTGGTTTTCACTTGGCCCCTTTCTTCTCTCCTTGATGTCAGGATCCAGCATGCTCTGGTTCACTTCAGCTCACCCTCCAGCTATGCCTCATCTATGAACCATTAAGATTATTAATTTCTACCTTTGTGACTCAAGCCTTGTTCTACTTTTAAGGATTCCTTCCATCTGCAGTTCTGCTCCTTCTGGCAGTGCTGCTTTGTTTAATTGGTTTCCTAAATAGCTTTCTTGACAACAATTCCTTCAGTTAAGAATTTAAGTTGTGCGGTGATCCCATTGATGCTCCCCAAGAACATTGTAAAAAGCAAACTATATAGTTCACTCCCAATTCTACTAAACCACAGGTTCCCTCTTCACAGTACTGTCTTACACCAGAACTGCGCCCTAAGCTATTATTGCCAGCAACCCCTATAATTGCTGCTAAACCTCACAACCCACTCTTTGCCACCGCTGTTCAGTCCCTATCCTAAGCTCCAATCTGCTGCATGCTGCCTACAATTTTTAACTGTACCCGAGTTTTTAAAGAATAAATGCATAGGTGAAGAAAAATTAACAACTAAGCACTCAATTATAGTTTTTGTCTGAGAAAATGCTTGGGGCAACATTTTCCCATAGGCGTGCGAGGGCGGGCTTCGCGTAAAATGACGCACGGTGATATTGGGCGGGCGTCCCAATGTCACCGCGCGCCATCGCAATATTTCGTTGGACAGGCGCGCGATGATCTCCGATGCACATCTGCCATTAATTAACAGGCCACTTAAGGCCCTTGAGGCACCAATTGGCAGCGATTTTTCGGTGCCCGTGCGATCTTCGGGTCGGCGCACAGGCACAACGGGGGGGCGGGTAGGACATATTTGTATAAACCTCATCCATGGGCGGGATAAGAGGGCTCACTGGAGTTGCGAGTGTGCTCTGTCAAATATTGATGTTTCAAAGTTACTGATACTTGCCTGTGTCATCTGCAATACTTCAAAACGCATTTCAGCTGCTTGGTCTGGACTCACAACCTTTAGGTCAGCACTCTGCAGTGAGGAATCTTTTTTTGGGCCTGCATGTTTCAGGAAGCCTTTCCTTAGCCTGAGAATGGGAGCCGAACTGTCCACTGGAGGCAGCTCCTCTGAGGAGGAAGGGAGGGCTAAAAGGGGGAGGAGGCCAGGAGTGCACATTCAGCCTCCAGGGGAGCCACCTTTGGGAGGTCAGGTGCAGGCACAAGGGATGCAGGGCCAAGAGGTAGCCCAAGGTGGAAGAGGCCGCAGAAGATGCCACTATCCTGCTGCCAGGGTATACGGACGGCGAAGCAGCTACCTCAATATGTCTGAGGTCCAGTGCCAAAACTGGCTCAAGGGAGACAGTCAACTATATATGTCAGATGATTGAGTCTGAGATCTCCGTGAACTATGTGGGCGGACAGCCCATGCCAGTGGCTCTAAAGGTCACAGCTGCCCTCAACTTCTTTGCCTCTGGCTCCTTCCAGGGCACAGTGGGTGATCTTTACAGTGTCTCCCAATCAGCTGGCCACATTTGTGTTAAGCAGGTTGCAAAAGCTCTGTTCAGGCGTTGACCTTCATCCTCTACCGTTGGGATCAGGCGAGCCAGACACACTGAGCCAGAGGCTTCGCAGCCATTGCTGGCATCCCTCGTGTCCAGGGTGCGATAGACTGTACACATGTGGCCATCAAGGCACCAGCAGGTGAGCCCGGTGCCTTCGTCAACAGGAAGGGCTTCCACTCCATGAACATGCAGATAGTGTGTGATCACAGAATGCAGATTCTACAAGTCTATGCAAGGTACCCAGGCAGCTCCCAGCATGCCTACACCCTCAGATACTCCCAGGTGCCGGGGCTCTTCAGTGCTCCAGCCCAGCTGGATGGATGGCTGCTGGGTGACAAGGGCTATCCCCTCAGAAGGTGGCTCATGACGCCTCTCCGCCATTCAAGAACAGAAGCTGAGCAGCGGTACAATAGGAGTCAAGCCTCCACAAGGGCTGTGGTGGAGAGAGCCATCGGTCTTCTCAAGATGCACTTCCGATGCCTGGACCGCTCTGGGGGCACAGTCCAGTACCCCCCAGATCGTGTGTCGCTGATAGTGGTTGCGTGCTGCACTCTCCACAATCTTGCGCTGGAAAGCGGGGACACTGTGGACGATGAATTCGTAGACGCATGATGTACACGATGAGTCCAGTAGTGAGTCTGGGGATGTGCACGCACAGGAAAATGCTGAGGGTGTAGATGCTGACCTGGGCATACTCCACGGAGGCAGGGACACCCGGGAGGCTTTAATCTAGTGAACCTTCAGCTAGCCCACCACAGATGGACCTCCAGGACAAGCCTGGGCTGTAGGCTCCATATTCGAGACCTAAGTACAAATAATGGCTGTTTAGGAACATTAACTAAGGTCCTTGTTAATAAAGCTGAATGTCCCACAAAACACTCACTACGTTATTGGAAACCATCCTCCTGCAGAAGAAAAAAGGCACCCTCAGTCATGATGACATGTCTGAATTTAATATTGCAATCAAAGAAACTTAAAGAAACAAAGTGAAAAAGGTGTCAAAAATCACACCAACTCATAAAGACCTCATCGCGGGCCAGCACAAAAGCAGTGATAAACCCGTGGTGTGCCTAAGGTGCATTATGTTTATGTTTTCGGGTGCTATGTCTTGGTGCTGACCCCTCACTGGGAGTGGCATCTGAGACAGCCTGCTAACTCTGCTGTCCTGTTGGCCTTGATGACCTTGGCGGTTGTCCTCTAGCCCACGGAGCCTGTGCTGACCCCACCTGAGAGCTGCCAGTTCCTCAGCTGGCATCTGCCCAATCGTCGCAGCCTCACCGGATGCAACAGTCACTGGCAGAGGGGCAAAGGAGCTGCCGCCCTCATCTGGAGCACCCTGAGAGGAGCCCACAGAGACAACAGGCAGCTGCTGCACCAACATGAGGTTGCTTCGGACCTCCCTGCTCACAGTGGATGGATGGACGCTGAGCTGGGAAACTTGATGCCCAGACCATCTCCCACACTGGCACTGACCAGCTGAGGTCAATGCCGATGTGAGGGCTTGCTGGTCTGAGCGCATCCCCAGGAAGCCCTGATGGGTCTCCTGGAATAGCCTCTCCACGAGAGTCGCCACTCTCTCCATGGAGGATGCATGGCACTCGGACATATGGCTCATTGCTTCAGCGCTAGTCTGTGTAGACTCCTCCACCATGGACACCAAGCCAAGTATAGCCTCATGTCTCTCTCCCAGATGCTCCCGCATACCCGGCCTAATTTCCTGCACTTGCTGCGTCGTGAACGACTCCAGAGGCACATCATCCAGCACCGAATGAGCATGTGCCTGGTCCCCTGCAGTCCTCCGACTGCTGCCGCCATGGGCACTCTATGTCTCTGCCAGCTCCTCCAGCGACTGTGAAGTGCCCTCACCGCTGTGCCTCGGGACACTAGCCAATGTTCTAATCCCCAACGAGGTGCTAGTATCTGCACTGGTGCCTGCCTGGCAGAGATGGTATGACGCTGGTGAGACTTCAGGGCCCTCAGGCGTGAGAGGCGGCCTCTGCTGCTCCTCCGCCCAGCCCTGCTCCGCTGATGCTGAAAGGAAGAACAAGGACATTGGATCAGTTAACGTGGAGCCAATGCCAATGTGCATCCCTGTCCCCTGGATCATTATGCGCTCATCCTTCCCTAAGCAATGGTCAAGCCATTTGCAAACTTCAATCACTGAACATTCAGCACTGCCATGGCAGTGTGGAGAAAATTGGGGACCTCACTGCTGGGCAAACATACCTGCCCGTGGCACCCCAGCCTCACCAACACTGGTGGACCTGGGCGCATGGCGCTTCTCCAAATCTAGGGCTTCCTGCTCGAAGCGGCTGAGAATCGCTAACTGTGCCGGCCCACCGCCAGTCCTCACCCGCTGGGCTGCATTCTTCTCCTGAAAAGGTCATGATGGGGGTCCATCATTCGAGCTGTTAAGAACTCAATTAAATCACCAGTCAAGAAAGCCTAGCAGTCAAAAAAAGTTGCATCACTCAAACTACCTTTAGAAAATGGTTTTGTCTTATGTATTTTTTTCGATAATTTCAGTGAAGGTCTGAAATAAGTATTTGCATTTTAATGCCCGAGGTGTGTGAGTTTGGGAGCAATTGGGATTTAATCCCAAGAATTTGGCAGTGCATCGGGAAGGCACTTCCAACCACTAGCCTCCACATTTAACTGTAGTGTATTGGGCTGCATGCAAGCAATTTCATACATTAATCGCTCAATTACAGCAATATTAACATGACATTTGCAATTTAACTGAGGGCCACGGTTTTCTGGAACTCACCAGTGTAAATATCCCCGTCCTCAATCATGGGGGAGCCAGCGCATGAGTACAAAAGACAAGGCTGAAGCATTTGCAACCATCTTAAACCAGAAGAGTGGATGATCCATCTTACCTTCTTCCTGAGGTCCCCAGCATCACAGATGCCAGTCTTCAGCTAATTCAATTCACTCCATGTGACATCAAGAAATGGCTGAAGGCATTGGATACTGCAAAGACTACAGGCCCTGACAACAGCAGTAGTATTGAAGACACGTGCTCCAGAACTTTCCGCGCATCTAGTCAAGCTGTTCAAGCACAGCTGCAACACTAGCATCTACCCAACAATGTGGAAAATTGCCCAGGTATATCCTGCCCACAAAAAACAGGACAAATCCAACCCAACTAATTACCACCCCATCAGTCTACTGTCAATAATCAGCAAAGTGATGGAAGGTGTCATTGATAGTGCTATCAAGTGGCACTTACACAGCAATAACCTGCTCACTGATGCTCAGTTTGGGTTCTGCCAAGACAACTCAGCTCCTGACCTCATTACAGCCTTGGTCCAAACATGAACAAAAGAGCTGAACTCGAGGTGAGAGTGGCCGCCCTTGACATCAAAGCAGCATTTGACTGAGTGTGGCATAAAGGAGCCCTAGCAAAACTGAAGTCAATGGAAATCTGGGGGGAAACTCTCCACTGGTTGGAGTCATACCCAGCACAAAGGAAAACGGTTCTGGTTGTTGGAGGTCGATCGTCTCAGTTCCAGGACATCGCTGCAGGAGGTCCTCAGAGTACTGTCCTAGGCCCAACTGTCTTTGGCTGCTTCATCAATGAGCTTCCCTCCACAATAAGATCAGAAGTAGGGATCCTCGCTGATAATTGCACAATGATCAGTAACATTCACAACTCCTCAGATACTCAAGCCATCCATATCTGTATGCAGAAAGACCTGGACAACATTCAGGCTTGGGCAGATAAGTGGCAAGTAACATTCACGCCACATAAGTGCCAGGCAATGACCATTTCCAACAAGAGAGAATCTAACCATCTCCCCATGACATTCAATGGCATTATCATTGCTAAATCCCCCACTATCAACATCCTGGGGGTTACCATTGACCAGAAACTTAACTAGACCAGCCATATAAATACTGTGGCTTCAACAGCAGATCAGAGGTTAGGAATTCTGCAGTGTGTAATTCACCTTCTGATTTCCCAAAGCCTGACCATCATATACAAGGCACAAGTCAGGAGCATGATGGAATGCTTTCCATTTGCCAGGATGAGTGCAGCTCCAGCAACACTCAAGAAGGTTGACACCATCAAGGACAAAGCAGCCCGCTGGATTGGCACACCAGTCAATATTCACTGCCTCCACGACCGACGCACAGTGGCAGCAGTGTTTACCATATGAAGATTCACAGCAGCTCCTTCCAAACCAGCAAACTCTACCTCTTAGAAGGACAAGGGCAGCAGATGCATGGAAACACCACCACTTCCTAATTCCTCTCCAAGCCACATATCATCCTGAACTATATCGCTATTCCTTCACCGTTGTTTGGTCAAAATCCTGGCACTCGGTTCCAAACAGCACTATGGGTGTACCTACACCATGTGGACTAGATCAGTTCAAGAAGGCAGCTCACCACCACCTTCTCAAGGGCAATTAGGGATGGGCAATAAATGCTGGCCTAGCCAACGATACCCACATCGTGAGAAGAATATATAAAGAAACAGAGTGAGAACGCATTGTAATTTGAGGAGGATGAAAACAAGATAAAGATGCCAATAAGTACTGAAACCTCATAGCTGCTTTCTTGCATGTGTTACAGATGGGGAGAGGGAGTAGGATAACTTTTCCCCTTTTCCCTCACCTCTCAGTTGATCACAACAAGATAAACTTTTGAGAAAGAATATTTTTAAAGGTTTTGAGTTTTATGACCTAAAAGAATAGGCACAAAGAGGCTTTCTGGTAAGTTTAACTCAAAAGAAACGATAAACATTCATTTGCACAGTACCCAAGATGTAAACACTACAATTTGCTCACTCCCTCAAACATAGACACATACACACAAGAAAAGATGAGTTCCAGAGGTGAAACATATACTTGATTATTAAGAGAGTAACAAGAAACAAATCACATGTCCTTAATCAGTCCTTTAAGATGAAAATGTTTTAGGCCTGAAGGGTTTCTCTCTCGTGGTTCTTTGAAGATAAGTAAAGGTTGGAAGTTTCTTGGTTTTCCAACAGACTTTTGGCCAAGCTTCTCTAGACAAGAGATATAATCTTGCAAATCAAAACAAATTAGCCCCTCTGCTCACTGCCTAAGTTGACAGTCTGTGTAAGCAGGGTCCCTTCTTGCTGGGAGGATGATGATCCCTCGGTGCTAATTGGTCCCAGACTGACTTGCCCTGGCCTGTCCTTGGAATAATAAGATCTGCTGTCTCAAGACAAGTTTCAATCTTGTGACCACAGAATCACCACTTCCATTGTGCACATAAATGAATTAAAGTCATAAACCATTGCCATACAGTGGGGAATGAATGGTGGCCGTTCATGTCTGTTTGCGATAAAATGGTTTATCCACAATTCATTTTGTTATGTTTTGAGACACTGAGTCTGGGTGACCATTGTATTTGAGTTTCTGCAAATATCCAGACAATAGGACTTGTTAATTCCACAAGTGATTTTGCATCTGAATGTCTCTTCAAGGGAGGATGCTCCACACGGACGTTTACCTTTTAATGACTTTACAGAGGCATGAGTTTGTCTATGTACAGATATCACAAAAAGTCTCCTGACATCCTGGACTCCATCTTGGGTCAAGTTAATTGTCCATATTCAATGCTGCTTTTTTAAAAAAAAAGTAAAAATGTTCAACATCTTCATACATTCACGGATATGTGACGCAAGCATGACATCTCCCCAATAAAAGGAAGAAATGAAATTCCTTTGTTTTTTTTTGTTTTATTACATCATAGAGAGTCAAAAAGAGAGGTAAAAACAATAGCAATCATTCACACATATTCATTCAGATTAATTTCTTATGGCCGTGGTCATCAACCTTCTACAGCTTACTGTATTTGCTTGTATTAGATTCTGGCAGAGCATCCACAATCACATTATTCTTTGCCACCTTTTACATTTCTTTAAGCATTGTCAAAAAGCGGTCTGTTTTTACTACCATCTGCTTGTTGTATCAGTTCGACACATGAGTCTTTGAGAAGGTTGAATTTCACAGGCTGCTGGACAGACAGCTTTTCTGTCCCAAGGTTTTTAGCATACAAATTTCCATTGCTGCATTGGTGCTGGGTTTTGGCAAATTGCACAGTAAATACCTTAACCCCATAACCACTGTTTCCACAACACCCTTGGCAGAATTTTGCCCTTGGCGTGCAGGTTCGGTAGGGGTGGTTGGGAAGCCGCCCGCAATCGGCATCGCACTGCGATTTTAAGCGAGCAGACCAATTAAGGCCCGCCCAGTGTGATACGCGAGCGGCAGCGCTGAACGCTGCCTGTGTAGGTGGGGGGAGGAGGGCGAGCGGGCCTAGCGCGCAATTTGCACATGCGCACGAAAGAGCACTGAATAATCTCCCTGAGGCATGGGGCTGCCTCAGGGAGATGAAGAATACATTGAAAAAATTAATAAACAGCGGAAAAAAATTTATGAAGCATGTCCTCTCAAGTTACTCTGTCACCTGAGCAAGGACATGTTTTTAATTAAAAATTAAAGTTTTTATTTCATTTGTATTTGATTTTGGAAACCTCATCCCGCCCGTGGATGAGGTTTCCAAAAAATGCAAAGGCTGGCCTTTTCACCTGCCCATCAACAGTTAGGTTGAACGGGCAGTGAAAAATTCAGCACAATTATTAACTTAATGGCCTTAATAGGCCTTTTAATTGTCAGCGGGCATGCTGCTGGCTCCGGCGCACACCCGCCGACCAAACCATCGCAAGAGAGCACATTGACGGCAGCATGCTCGGCTGACGTCAGCGCACTTTATTTGACACTTGGGCCTGTCGGGCACGTGCCTGCACGCTGAGCGAAAAATCCTGCCCATGGATTTAGTAGTTCAGTTTTGGGCAGGTTGGTAATCCTGATTTCAACATTAATATTAGGTGTAGTTAGACTGTCATTTAGCTCCTGTAATGGATCTAGGCTCTCTCTTTCCCCTGCTCTTAGTCTTGCCAGATTTCATCTTGAGATTGCTAGGTTCCGATAGTCTGAAATTTGGAACTTGTAAAATCTGTTTGTTAAATCTTCAGTGGGCAAATCTGCACCGACTGCATTTTCAGTCCTCTTGCGGTTTTAGCAAGAGTCTCAATTTTCCTCACACTAGGCTGGCTTTTCCCCTGATTTGTCCCATGTCCTCTGAGACTTTACTACCTGCAGGTGTTTGTTCGGACTCTGTGGCACTCACCTGTGGCACTTCAACTACCTGGCACTTCCTGCTTCTTAGCCTGGGTCTGTGCTCATCCCTATTTAAATCTTGAAAGAAGGTTTCTGCTAACCATACCTCTGGTGCATTCCCTTTGACTTCTGCTGCTTTTACCTCAGCTCCTTTACTTTCCACTGGCTCTATCTCAATCTTTTTAAATTTTACTGACTTTCCTTTAGTCTCTTTATTCTTTACTGGCCTTATCGCCTCCTGTGGGATCTTTGAAATTTCCTCAGCCCTCTGCATCTGTGCAGAATTTTGTTTGTTCCCCTCAGTTTCTTCAGTTGCCGAAGATTGCTCTGGACTTTCTGGGGGTAATACTTTATATCCAATCAAGACATTACTTAGTAAAAGATCCACGCCCTGTATGGAAAAGCTTGGGATCCCCCCCACTGTTACTAGCCCTGTAACTACCTTGCTCTACAGGTATACCTTTACTAAAGAAACCTCCACACATTCTCTAGTGAACCCCTTAATCAACATTCTGGGCATCCATTCTGCTTTTGGGTGGAAGATCTCCATCTCTTGCCACAAGCAAAGTTTACAAGCAACCAGGATCCCTGAGAATGCTTATTGTCATTTTCACTTTAAACAAAAGTCTGACAAACATTTGGGTTGGTTGCTGTTACATTTAAGCACAAACTCACAACTCTCATGGCCACAGGCACTGGTTTAACTGCAGTGTCCCCTGTTGGTCGACCCTTATAATGCCAACAGTCTGTCTTCACATGTCTGGGCTTGCCATTGTGGAAACAAGTTGGCCGATTCCCTTCCTGACTTCTTCCTTTTAAAGTTGGAGAACAGGTTGTCCTTCCTAACCAATCCCCCTTTTCCTTTGAACTTATTTCTCCTTCCCCTTCTGCCCTTTCACTACTATCACAGTTCCAGTTGTTCTCCCACTTTCTGTCCTGACCTCTGGAGATTATTAGGGAAAGGTTTTCCTGCATTAAAGGGTCTGTGGATCAGCTAAGAATCGTTTGTCATGATAGCACCTTTGTTACTCTTTGTTCTTCAATATGGGACCTGATGTTAACTGGGATGCTGTTTTTAAATTCCTCCATAAAATTATTTCTCATAAGGGAGGCCTAATTTTAAAGATCTTACCCAGTTAGTCCCTGTCTCTACAGAAATCACAAGAAGTCACCTGACACCCCCCTCCCCACCTGACTCCATCTTGAGTCAAGATAAATTGTCCATATTCCACACTGCTTTTTAAAAGAAGTAAAAATGTCCATTGTCTTCATAAATTCACTGGCCTATGAACGAACGTGACATCTATTTGTACGAAAAGCTTTAACCCTTATCCTGAGAGATTACTTTCACAACTTCAATAGCTCGTACATCTGATCTGCACTTTGGAGCTCTGATCTATCAGATGTGTGCTGCTGTTGAAGGGTCATGAGGACTCGAAACGTCAACTCTTTTCTTCTCCGCCGATGCTGCCAGACCTGCTGAGTTTTTCCAGGTAATTCTGTTTTTGTTTTGGATTTCCAGCATCCGCGGTAGTTTTTTGTTTTTATTTCTGCTCACCTCCAATCCTTCCCGAACCTCCCTTTCACCATACGTCCTGCTCCCTGACTCTCCTCCTCGCTGTGACCCTCTGGTTCACAGCCTTTGCTGCTCCCTAACCCACATTCTTGCTGCCTACACTCTGGGCTCAGGGTCTCTCCCACTCCCTAACCCAACCTCTCGCTGCTGATCCTCCAACTTGCGGCCTCTGCTGCTCCCAGAACTGATCCTTTCTCTCACTAAACTTCCCACTTCCCGACTCTTCCGCTCACTGCTTCCCTGTCCTGAACCCTCGTTATGTGCAACGGGTCTGGAGAAGAGCGATGAGAGGCCACAAGTCGAAGGATTGGCAGCATGAGGGTGGGTTAGGGAGCGGCTGATGCTGCAAGTCGGAGGGTTCGGCTATAAGAGAAAGGGTTGGGGAGTGGGAGAGGCTATGAGCCCGGTGGGTTGGCAGTGAGAGAGTGGGTTAGAGAATGATAGAGGCTGCAAGTTGGAGGGTCATCAGTGAGAGGGTGGGTTAGGGAGCAGGAGAGGCTGCACACCAGAGGATTAGAATTGAGAGGGTGGGTTCGGGAATGGGAGAGGCCGCGAGCTAGAGGGTCGGCATTGAGAGAGTGGGTTAGAGAGCAGGAGAGGCTGCGAGCCAGAGGGTTGGCAATGAGTGAATGGGTTAAGGAGTGGCAGAGGCTGCAAGTTGGAGGGTCGGCAGTGAGCAAAAGGGTCGGGAGTGGGTTAGGCTGCTCCAAAATGGCGCAGATCAGGTCATGAGGCCCTACATCAGACCATTGTGAAATGACTTTAAAACGAAATTCACGACAGTAAATGAGAATAGGTTTTAAACTAAGATGATAATTTTAGTAGAAAATCAGAATATTGTGGATGCTGGAAATCTGAAATAAAAATTGAAAATGCTGGAAGTACTCAGCCCATCAGGCAACATCTGTGGAGAGAGGTCATAGACCTGACTCATTAACTCTGTGTGTTTCTCTCTCCATAGGTGCTGCCTGAATTGCTGAGTGTTTCCAACATTTTGTTTGTATCTGTGATAATTTTAGTTATGCACAATTTTAAAATGTTACAAGGTATAAGTTGGGGCTACGTTTGCCATTTTAGAGGACATATCAAACATTTAGCAGCATAACTTTAATAGACTAATGTCATTAAAAATGAATGCTTGAGGCAAAACTACAGTTTGCTAAGAGCTTTATTATAGGTGCTGTCTTAAAACCCCATGTGTTTGCATTATGCATTAATATGTAGTTTCCATCCTATTAATGTTTGATGCGACAATCATATTTGTCTGTGGCAGGCCAGTACATGGACAGAGATGAAAAACTGCTCTCACTCAAATAAATAGTGGGCCATTTAATTGTATATTCTACCTCAGTTTTGTAACTACAGTGCCTATCAGTGACTGAATAGTTCTGTAAAATTCAAGTTTCTTTTTAGGAGGAGAAGGATATTTTTCTGTTCTGACAGCTGGATATCTGTCAATTCTTTCTGTTCTAATCTAAAGTAGAAATCAGTCTGTGGCCGGAATTTTACATTGAATGAGCGCATTCAACGTGAGCACAAGAAGATATCGGGTGCACATCCCAATAGCTTAGCGCTCGCGCACAACAGGAGTCGGAAGCGTGCCCGCCAACAATTAAGCGGGCAATTAAGCCTATTAAGGAGGCAATTAGTAGAGATTTTACATGGCCTGTGCACTTTTACAGTTGGCGAACAGGCCAATCGGCCAGGAGGCCTTCATGTTTTTGCTTCATACTCGATCCAGTCTGGGATAAAATGTCTGGGGTGAAATAAAATAAAAGGGGATGTTTGAGGTTTGAGGTGTTATGGGCTCTGATGTCAGTTGCTTGAATTTGCATTACAGAGAGAGTTTGCGGCATTTTGTTGTGCACATTTCTTTGGAACAATACTGCAGTTCCCTGAGGCAGCTTCACAGCAGCTGTCAGCCTTCAGGGAGCTCTTTGGAAGCGCCCATCCACAACATCACTTCTCACGGCACCTGCCCTCTTCCCCCCCGCCCCAACCCGCCTCTCCTCTCCCCCCCCCTCCCCGGCATCACTGAGCCTCTCTCAACGCGCGTTTTACAATGTCACACTGATTGCCAGTTAATTGGCCAGCCAGCATCAAATCGCATTCAGGGTCCAATCGCAGCTGGACGTGGAAATTGTGGCCACTTCTGGGTCCACCGATCAAGCGCGCATGACAAGTGCAAAATTCAGGCCTATGTCTTCACAGACCAGATAAGACTGTTTTGATTTGAAATTATTTGATCACAACAGTCGTAAAACTTTTAAGTAATTGTAGTAAAACCTAAACTGTACATATAAAGGGATGACAACTTTATACACTGGTGTATAAATGGTAAAACTACATTTTATACATGAAAACTAGAGTATTGATTAAGGTAGTTTATAGAAAGCCATCATCTATTTTTATTGGCCTAATAACTTCATAATTTATAGATAGCAATGATATCTAATTAACATGCAAATTAAGAACTTACATTATATAGATTTTTGTGTAATTTCTAACATTCAGCAGGAGATAGTAGTTCAATATATATCATGTCTCAGAATATTATGAACTTTCAGTCAATACTTTTTAAACTGGACATAGACTTTAAAATGGCCACTGCAAATCAGGTAACCTTTGAATTTTGAGCTTCAGGCACCCCTCAAGCGAATGCCTAATTAAATATGGCCATTCACAGCCATCCAGGGAATTCACATATCTCTTTGTTTAAGGATGGATCAACACAAAAGGACTATAGAATGCTAGCCGACCTGACTCCCTGTTTCACGCTAGACAAAAGGGGACATCGAAACTCTATGGGCAGAATTTTGCCCTCGGATGGTGTGCGGGCCCCACCGGCTCGGCGGCGGGCGGACAGCCGACCCCTGGCACCAAAATGGGGCCCGCCGCCATTTTGAGTGGGCGGGCCAATTAAGGCCCGCCCAGCGGCCTGCCCTGTGCGGGGCGTGGAGGGAATTCCCAATCCCCATCTGTCAAAGTGCGCTCTTTCGCACATGCGTGCAAAAGAACGCACTGCTCCCTGAGGCAAAGTCCTGTCTCAGGGAGATTCATGAGAGGTAAGTAAACTCTAAAAATAGATAAATATTAAAATTATTAACATGTCCCCCTCATGTGACAATGTCACACGAGATGGGACATGTTAATAATAAACACATAAAATTTATTAATTTTTTAAAAAACAGATATGAAACTCCATCCTGCCAGTGGATGAAGTTTCATTAATAATCTGCAGCCCACTGGGGCTCCTGGCTTGCCCGCCAGCCTTAAGGTTGGCCGGGCAGGGTGTTTAATAAGGCTGATTTCGCTGTCCACCTGCCTTCGTGAATATTTAAAGGGACCAGAATAACGTCGGGGATTCCTCCCGACGTCATCCCACGTCATTTCCCCCTCGGCGAGCGGGCCCCACCCCCAAATCGCCGAGGGAAAAATCCTGGCCTATGTGTATGAGACAGATGTGAATGGATCCTCAGTAGACTGAGTAGACTTCCATTATATTATGATGGTTTCTGTCATCCAAGCTAGGCTAGGTGAATCTCAAGGTGTCAAATGATAACATAGGATGATTGGAATCAACATACATATCACCATTTCTTTGGAAAAAGGACTTTAAACTTGTGGAAGTCACATGACGAGGGAACCATTTTGTTGTCTGCTTTTAAAACCAGCAAGATGCTGCTTGCAGACAGAGAGTTCCACTGAAAGCCATCAAACTAGCTACAAGCAGCCAAGTTAATAAGCAGCAATGCCTTGAAAGTGGACGATCCTAACAGAGAGAGTAGGGATCGCCAACATTTCCAGTTAAAGTTCACCTGAAAACCAACTCCTGGAAATTCAACTACAAGAAACCTCACAGTTTACTGAAAATTCTTCACTTTACCAGACCTTCACTTCAACTAAAGCACCAACTTCATCCAAGATACTACAGTCCTGCCACAAAAGAGACTGAAATACTTATAAGCTGTAATAGCACATTACCTTCATGTGTGTATGTGAGAGTGTGTGTGAGATGAGTGAGTGAAATGTTGCATCAAAATTGGGGGAAATGTGTAATAATAATAAATAACCTTCTTTATTTTAAAACTCAATAAAGCTAGCTGCTGGAATTATTTAATTGGGACACACACTCCAAGGTAAGAAAACACACACCTCTTACATACGAACATACTGATAATGGGCAGTCATAAGTAACAGAAAAGTTCTGTTTGTGTCAGTATAAATGATACTGATAGCAAAACTGTAATATCCAGGGGAAGATAATGATCATTTTACTCTCACCCATTTAAATTTTAACTTTGGATCATGACTTTTGTTATGTATTGGTTTGAGATATTGGTTATGCTTGAAACTTAAATTAGAACTTGTAATTGAAGGTGGATCTTCTTAAAACTGAACTCTTGAATTACAACTTCTCTACCAATGAAAATGTCTTTTTTTCTCATTATACTGGGAATTTATATGTTCTGAGTGATCAATTACAAGTTGTTTCTGGATAAAGTTGAGGCAGTTATATCACAAAATGTTAATATCCTAGTAAAAGTAAAATTGAAGAAACCTTGGGAGTTAAAGACTGCAGTCTTTGTTATCTGTCTTCAAATTATTTGTAATGTACTTGTGTTATGATCCCCATGGGGATTCATAAACCCAAATAACCAAATTTACCAAACGACCCCTAAATGAAGAAATTACCAATCAAGATTTCGCTTTTTGTAACTTTTACTTCAACACAAATCAGAGTTAACGTAACTTAAACAGAAATTAACAGGCAAATCACATTTGGTATGAACAATAAATTACATTCGCCCTCTCAGTGAAAGTGGAGGAGACTCTCTGTTTGTCATGAACTATCCCAGTCAGGACAATATCACAGGTTTGTTTTTTAACTTCCAGCATTTAGACTTCACGTGCCCTTTCTTGAAAAAAGTATCATATTGGTCTCCTTGAACTAAACCTGTCCTCTGAACCTTCACTTTTACAATTCGAGAAGGGCCTACGCCTTTACCTTTTGCACCTTTCTCAGCAGAGCCTTATCTCTACGCATCATTGACCTTCCTCTTATTCCATTTTCTCTGGAAGGTTCCAAAGTGGGGCCTGTTGCTAATCATCTTATGAATTAACTCATGATCAGCATCCCTTATTTTACAAACTTTGTGTCTTCCAGGTGAGACCTTAACCTCAAAGGGACACTATCTTTGAATTGCTCCATCAACATAATTTCCCTAAGGTTATCAAGATCCTGTTCCACCTTCATCAGTCCTACACCACCTATCTAGCTGCTTTTTCATTTCCCTGGCAGATTCTATGTAGATCTGGCCCATTCTCTTTCTCAAATTTCTAAATTTTTGTTAGTAGGCCTCTGGCACCAATTTATAAACATTGAGTACAGCAGTCTTCTTTCCAGAACTTTCTGAACTCTCATCTCCTGTCAGCCGTGGTACGATGGATCTACCAGAACCGCTATTACCTCTGCATGATATGGCCGATTCTGGGCATTCAATCACTCGGAAGTGAAACAGTGGCAGTAATCACAAGAGTGCTCTGCTGAAAGACATGGGCAAACCTCCAAAGCCTTCCCAAACAAAGCACTTTGTAGGAGAAAAGTCTACTGTTCTTTCGGCCAATTCGGATTCATGGCAATTTTCTTAAATGATACGAAGAATATCTCCAATCCCTCCCTACTAAATTTAGATAATAAGCAAAAATTCCTTACCAAATCAAAATTAAGTGGAGTTCTCTCTAAGTTAGCCTCACTTCTCTTCAACTCAAGTTCATGTAATTGAACCTCCTGCTCCATTTCAAGATTTTTTACCTCTCTCCACCTTTTTCCTCTCTTTCCCTATCTCTTTCCTTATCTCTTTCTTCTCTTGCTAATTTCTCCCTTTCTAAATCACTCTCATCGTTCTGTTTCTTTTTCAATTCTGGCCAGTTGTATTCAATCACCAACAGAACCGATTCTTTCTTCCTCGTGCCCCGGGTGGCCAACCAATTCTTCAAGGATACCATCCCTCTTATTTCCTGATCTTATGTTAATCCCCACGTGCTCTTCTACAGCCTGTAAAGCGCTTCCTTCTCAACTGTTCCAAGTCTCAGAGCATCAGATCATCTCTCTCAACAAAGGCCTGAATCTCAAAGGTACTCATGTTGATTTCCCAATAAAATATAGCAAAAGCAAATGTGAAATCTCATTTGTTTAAATGCTGGAAAGTTCCTATGAACCTGTTTGTCACTGTGTTGACCCCACAAGAAACCTCAATTTTGTTATGATCCCCATGAGAAATCCTAAACCAAAATAAACAATTTATCGACTTACGCCACCCCCATGAAGAAATTACCAGACAAGATTTCACTTTTTGTAACTTTTACTTTAACACGAGTCAAAGTCAATGTAAATTAAACATAAATTACACTTTTAATTACACATGGAGTAGCAGATACAACAGAGACAACCTCATTGAGTTAGTAGGCAGCCCACTTCACCTGTATGTTCCCAGCTTCAACTGCTCACTTCTTCAAAATTCCAGCCCTGGGCAGAAAATTGCGCTTGGCATGCGGGCACGCGCCAGACACACCCGAATGTGAAATAAAGCGCATTGACATCAGCCAAAACAAAAGCAGAATTACCTGGAAAAACTCAGCAGGTCTGGCAGCATCGGTGGAGAAGAAATCAGTTAACGTTTCGAGTCTTCATGACCCTTCGGCAGAACTGACATTGAGACATCTTGACATCAGCCAAGCTTGCCGACATCAACGCGCACTTTCGCGATAGTTCAGTTGGTGGGCGCGCACCGGAGCTGGAAGCGTGCCAAGCTGGAAGCGCGCCTGCTGACAATTAAAAGGCCTATTAAGGCCAATAAGTAAACAATGGTCCTGAATTTTTCCCTGCCCGTTCAACCTAATGATTGACGGGCAGGCGAAAAGGCCAAGTGGCCTTTCCATTTTTTAGGAAACCTCATCCACAGGTGGGATGAGGTTTCCTAAAGCAAATAAAAATATAATAAAAATTTAACACTTGAATTCAACCTCTGCTACTTGTTCTCATTCACTTAATAAAGAAACATTTGACTTTGATCAAAGATAACAGTTTTCTTTGCCTACAGCCATGCTAGTCTGAAAACGCCCAATCTTGTCTGATCTCAGAAGCTAAACAATCTCAGGCATGGTTAGTACTTGGATGGGAGACCGCCTGGGAATACCAGGTGCAGTAGGCTAAGTCAGCATGGCGTCTCCTCTGGAGCGGGAGGCAGCCGAGTACCTGGCGGAACATCAGATCCTGGAGCTGCTCAACAACCTAACCAGCATGTTGCTGTACCAGCGGCCGGCCATTGGAGGTTTTAATACATCAACTGGAAAAACTGAATGTTGCCAGACAGACTAAAAAGGACTACCCTTGCTTGTCTGATGAGTCAAATTTAAATACTGTGTTTGGGATTTTGGACACTACAAAACAAGGACATATAACTTTGGGGCAGTACAGAGAAGCTTTGAAAACCGTGAGAGCAAAGTATTTTGTAATGGAGCTATTGGGTGCCCCTGATAATAAAATCACGCTGGCAACATTCAAAAAAGAGGCGAAAGCTGGATTAATGAAGACTTGTGTCACATTCAAAACTTGATAAAGTTGTGCAGCTTCTTTGTCTCCATTAACTTCTTGTAGACTTACCAGTACCCATTTGGATAATAGCAACAGACATTCAGCTCAACATATTTAGTGTACAATTGACATAGGCGGATAACTTTTGCTACTTGTGTACACTTGAATAAATAAATATCACCTTGACTTTAAAAAAAACATGTCCCTGCTCATGTGACAGAGTCACATGAGGGGTCATGTTTTCTGACATTTTTGTTTTCTTTATTATTTTTTAAACAGTGCTTCATCTCCCTGAGGCAGCTCTGTGCCTCAGGGAGATTGAAGCGCTCTTTCATGCGCATGCGCGAAGTTTGCACTAGGCCCGCTCGCCCTCCTCCCACCACCCGCACAGGCAGCGCTGAGCGCTGCACCACGCATTCCATGCTGGGCGGGCCTTAATTGGCCCGCCCACGTAAAATCGCGGTGCGGCACCGATCACAGGCAGCAGTCGGCTTCCCGACCACTACTGCCACCAAGCACCCCCACCAAGGGTAAAATTCTGCCCACTGATTCTGAGCATTCAATCACACGGAAGTGAAACAGCAACAGCAACCCTAAAAGTGCCTTCCGAACGCCCAGGAATCCGGCTCCCCGGCTTGGCTCGCTGACCGCCTTCCCTCTCCTGTTTTCTCTTTGTGTCATTAAGCCACATGGTCTCTGTATTTTATCTTCCTTCCTGTTGGTACTGCTTCCAAGTCAAGGTTTGCCAGGTCACATGGACCAGTATTTGTATAATCCAAATACCAATCCAATATTATCCAAAATTTATAATTGATCCCTTTACAACTGGTACAAGCTCTGAAAAATAATTTTCAACCATTTTTAAAAGCAATTACAGAATTAAAGTTTTACAGATTTTCTTTGCTGTTCCTGCTTCCGGGTCAAAGATTGTCACACTTCAATGGGTTTCTGTTTGAGTTTCTCTCCCTATAGCAACTGGATCACATGGGCATGTCTTAGAGCTGAGGTGTTTATTCGAAATTCTCTGTTTTACTTTAAGTTCAAGGTACATTTCAAAATGTATCCATCTTGTATAGTACAGCGTTCATTACACTTGACTCTGGTCTAGTATTTTTCTATGAGTTTCAATTTTTGTGTATTTTACCTTTAAAATGAAAACCTATTTTTCAGTAAATCAGTATTTTTTTCAAGACTCAGATTACCTTGGATTGGACACAAAATTTTGATCAAATGCAATAGTTTTTTTTTTAAAAATGTTGGACATCCAGAATAAAAGTAAAATATTTGAAATGGACAACTGGTCAATTTTCGCATGTTATGAGATTTTGCGAGTCTTCCATTCATCTGAACCAGTTCAGGAAGCATTATAACTGACCTGCTGCAGGGTTCCAGCATTTTCTGTTTTTGTTGCTATTTCTTAATTTTAGAAAGTCAACAAAAAACACAACTTAGCTTTACAGCTGGAAATGGGATACTTATTTATTTGACTCACATATTCAACAAATGTGAGTTTCAAAGCAGAATATAGTGCAGAGCTATCCTTCTAACCATTAAAATTGTGAATTAATAGCAGAAATCTGTGTCTAGACTATTTTGAATCAGATAATTTATTTGCCCAAGGTTTTTGATTTCCTTGGATGGGGTAACCAGGTCTTGAAAAATGCCAGATGCTTAGTTTAGTCAGTGTTTGGAATGTGAAATATTCTTTTGAGGTTAAAGTAATATAGTTGTAATTTTTTTTAAACTCAACTCACCATGATATATTTTCTTATTAATGTGACAGTCCGGTGTTCAGTTTAAACAATCATCTCTTGTTAACTCAGTTTCATTGTGTTTTTTCCTTCTTGCTCATCTTACATTCTTTAATCTTTAACATTAGTTTTGGTCAGGAAACAATGGAGCAAAGTTGCAATTCCGATGAGGGAACATTCTAAATGTAAAGAGGAAAGCCTTTTCAACTGACAACTTGACTCTGTACAAGTGTCACAGTGACAAGTATGCAAATCTTTGAGCAAATCAGCAAAAATCAAATTCATAATACAGCGACAAGTCAGAACTGAAGAGATAGGAAATCTGTGAATCAAATACTAACAGTGTATGTACCAAAACTGCTAATTATAAACTACTGAGGATTTATCAATGCAATAAAACAAATATCATCAGTCAAGGAAATCTACCTGTAACACACAGAACATAAACAACCAATAAAAACACTTAAAATCAAAATCCTTCCAACTATTGGGCTGAAAATAACGCTTCTAATATGAACAGATTAAAAATGGAACACCCCGCATTAACATCATTAAACTTATCCATTAAAAATTGTCCTCTATTTTTGAGTTTTTATTTTAATTTGGAGAGTTGTTACTTAGAACCCTAAACAGTATTTGACGCTGTGAATAGCATTTAGTTTAGACTGGCTAGCTTGAGTTTTTTTTTATTTCTTCCTGACCTATGTATATGCACAAGCGGATCCTATTTTAGTTTTAGCCCACTCTAAATTTATTTTTCCCCTGGTTATGTATTATTTTGTTTATTTTTTCTTTTAAATACCCCTTGGCACACACAGTTAGAGAGTGAATGGAAGGTTAATTATGAAGGTGAAGTGAGTGACAGTCCGGTGAGTGGTTGGGGTAATGCAGGTCTTAAGCAGATGGTTCAAAGGAGAAATGACAATGGTACAATGAGGATAAGTATGGCGGGTAGTAGGAGTGAAAAGGAGGTAGAAAGGACACAATGTGAGTGAGAGGAGGAAAGAAGCACAAGTGATGGTGGTCGGGTTGGAAAGAGAGCTAGAGGACATCCACTGGCGAGAAGATGTAATTACAGCCTGATACATTTACTGAAGCTGTACAAAGAAAGAATTGCATTTGTATAGTGCCTTTCACAACTCAAAGCACTTTATCACTTTATGCCAATTTTTGTAGTCACTGTGGTAACTTAGGGAAACACAAAAGCCAATTTTCACACATGAAATAGATCCATAACCAGTAATGAGATAAATGACCCAGTTTTACTGCTGTTGTTTGAGGGATAAGTATTGGCCAGCACACCAGAGAACTCCCCCACTCTTATTTGAAAAAAGCCATGGGATCTTTTAAATTCACATGAGAGGGCAGCTGGGACCTTACATTAACATCTAATCCAAATGGCATTACCTCTAACAGTGCAGCATTCCTTCAGTATTGCACGGCAGACGAGATAATGTTCATCCAGGCCTCTGGATTTCGAGCCAATAACATGATCACTACACTACCATAACTCTGTATTAACTCTTGAACTCCACCTCTTTATCATCTGTATGCTGCCCTTGGCAACATAATCTGCAGACATGGAGTCAGCATCTACAAATATGTTGATGACATCCAGCTCTGATCACACTAATGCTCTGTGCTGGCCCTATAGCCAATCTTAGATAAGCTGCAGTTTTCTCCAGCTAAATTTCAGGCGAGCTGAAGCCATCATGTTTGGCCTCAGTTGTGAGCTGCACATCCAGACAGCAACTGCCATCCCTCTCTCCAATCATTTAAACAAGAGTGTTTGCAACATTGACATCCTATTGAACCCTGAGCTGAGCTTCAGACTTCACCACCCATTTCCACCTTGATAACATCTTCTGATTCTTTCCCCTACCATAGCACATCTGTTATATCCCAGAAAACCACGCTGTTAAGGATAGAACTGGAGCCAATATTTACACACTTCTTTCAGCGTTTATTTACAGAGATACACATTACAAACATGCACCTCTTTACCCCACAATCATAGTTTCAACCTGTTCCTATTTCTGGGAGTTTAAGTTAATATACAAGTAACAATGCTGGAATTGTTTTCTTTGGAACAGAGGAGTCTAAGGAGCGATTTAATTGAGATGTCCAAAATTGTGAGAGGTCTAAATAAAGTGGATAGGAAGAACCTATTTCTCTCAGCAGAGAGGTCAATAACCAGGGAGCATAGGTTTAAAGTAATTGCAGAAGGAATAGAGGAAAGTTGAGAATGTCTTTCCCACAAAGGGTTGTGTGGTCTGGAACCCACTGTCTGCTAGGGTGGGAGAGGCAGAAACCCTCATTGCATTTAAAAAATACTTGGATATGCACTAAGTGCTGTAACATACAGGGCTACACAGCAAGAGCTGGAATGTTGGAAAGCTCTTATTCAGCCAACACAGACTCAATGGCCCCCCTTCAGTGTCATACATTTTCTGCATTTATCTATTTTCTTTCCATTATGGGAAACAATGCTTTCAGCCATGTAGGCTCCTGCCTCCGCATTCTGAAATTAATTCCCTAAGCCTTTTGTCTCTCTCCAATTCTCGTTCCTCTTTTAAAATGCTTCTTAAAAACCACTTCTTTGACCAAGCTTTTGGTAACCCCTCCTAATATCTCTGTTTTTGTTCAGTATCCATTGTAATTTATGCCTCTGTGGAGTGGGCCTCAGGCTGTTTTTCTACAATAAAGACACAATGCAATTGTATATTGATGGTGAAAATGATAATCCTGATTCTACTGACACTGGGTGCCTGAAATGAAGCATGTACCATTCCCTACCTCTGGTGTTCTTTATGATCAGCACAAAGTTGTTCTTTTTTAAGTGCTGAACTTGGGAATGGTAACCCATATATCAGCTGTAAAAAGACAGGTTTCTACTCTTGGAGACAATGTCTGCTTATAGCAGCTACCATCTAGCCATGAACACAAGCTAAGAGTGTTCTAATAAAAGGAGCATCTCTACTGCAATACAGTGACCAGAACCATACACATTTTTCAGATAAGTGCCAATCAGTGCTTTCTATAGTTGTTATCACTTTCTTGGACTAATGTTCTGTTCCTCTGGTTACGCATCTGAGATCTTGATTTGGATTCACTGTGCTAATGGCTTAAGCAAGCTATTCACAAGTATTCTGTGATCCCTGTTCTGTTTTATATGCTTATTATGTGAATTTATTCTCTCTATATTTCCATGATTTATTCCCCTTCCCAAGTCTTATCACTTCATTCATCTCAATTAAACAACACCTCCCACTTGTTCTGCAAGTTTTATAATCTATCTCAATCCCTCTGTATTTGGTTCACTTATTCAATGTTCTTTGCAGCCATTTATTTAAAAAGCCTTTTTAAATTCAAAAAGGGGGATTGTGATTTGAGAAATGGAATTACTTATATTTAAAAGCAACAACAACTGTATTTTTTATATTTATATTATGAAAGCAGAAGCTTATGCAATCTGCCCTTATCTCTCAATTTGAATGAGTCATCCACTTAGTTCCTACACACAAAGTGCTTTGGGATTGAATAAAAAGCCGTTATACATTTGGACATATTGTGCTCCTATTTGTCATTTCTGAAAGAGCCAGCTTTATTATTCATTTTTGCTTAGTTTCTAACTCATGTCACTACCCACCAACTCAACAAACATTTGCGAGGACTTAAAACCGGGCTGCCTGTCCTTTGACAGTTTAGTATTTTATTTAGCTGCCAACTTGTTCTGATAAAATTTGCAGTTAACAAAAACTATCCAAAAATTAAAGGGGGTGATTTTAATTGCTTTAACGGAAACTGGGAAGGGGGCACTTGAAATGGAGTGGGGAACTTGTTCACTGGCTACCAAACACTCAAAACTAAAATTTTAAAATGCAGGTGGCACGGACATACATGTTAGCCATGGCGCTATTTTAGATATGCAGACCCAACTTCAATGACATAATCAAAGCCTGATGACAATATTGACTTGAGGCCTGTGCAGAGGAGCAGTGGTGGTTTTTGTGCCAGACCAAACCTGTTGGTAACTTGATCCAGGCAGAAGAGGACAAGGAAAGTTCATTTTCTTTTAGTAAATTGTTTATTCGCAGGTCAGGAGGAGTAGCAGTATTTTCCTAGGCACTAGAAGGAACCCTTGGGTCTCCATTGCTCCAGGGTCCCCTCCTCATTCCCCAACTGCGATCACCTCTCAAACACCCTCTCTCCCTCCAGCCCCCAAACCTTAACGGGACCGTTCCCTCTGGACCCTGGTGGTAGCCTTCTGCCACCTGATTTTAATGGCCAACCAACCGCTTCTGCCAACCGCCAGGCTATTTTGAAATGGACATCCCTGCATGGTAGACTGTCTTCTTGTCTCAGACTTACAATGACTAATTACTAGGCTTGATTTCTTTAATTGTTAAGTACATAAGAAATGGATATTCTTATACATCCACTTTCACTTAAACTTACTCCTAAATTGTATTTTATGATTGAAGTTAACAAAATGAATTGATATCTCTAAAAAGCTACTATTTTGATGCAAGTTGTGCAGTCAGCAAATTAGTTAACATAATTTTGTCAGCACAGAAGCTGATCTGGTAGAATCCAAGAGCAGAACTTTGCCCTTGAGTACTGGTTCGGTGGGGGCGGCCGAGAAGCCAACCGCCGCCCGCGATCGGCACTGCACAGCCATTTCTCGCTGGCGGGCCAATTAAGGACCGCCCAGCATGTAGCGTGAGCAGCAGCGCTCAGCACTACCTGTGCGGTCGGGGAAGGAGGGCAAGCGGGCCGAGCACGAACTTCGCGCATGCGTGCGAGTGAACACTTCATAATTTCCCTGAGGCACAGAGCTGCCTCAGGAAGATGAAGTGATGTTTAAAAAAAATAACGAAATCAAAAATGCCATAAAACATGCCCCTGATGTGACTCTGTCATATGAGCAGGTACATGTTTTTAAATCAAGTGTAAAATTTTCATTTGATTTTTATTTGCTTTAGGAAACCTCATACCCTTAGGAAACCTCATTCCGCCCATGGATGAGGTTTCCTAAAAAGTGAAAAGGCCGCTTGGCCTTTTCGCCTGCCCACCAACTGTTAGGTTGGATGGGCAGCATAAATTTGAATTTAATTACCTTTTAAATGGCTTTAACAGGCCTTTCAGTTGTCCGCAGGCACATAGCTGACTCCAGCGCATGCCCGCCGAACAAAATATCGCGGGACTGCGCACTGATATTGGGACACTCACCCGACGTCATCGTGCGTCATTTTACACTCGGCCGGGTCAAGTGCGCGCCCACCCGCTATGCTTAATATTCTGCCCCAAATAGATTTCTTAAAATTGTATGTTGAAGTTAATTGTTTCCAGTAGTGGTGTTGTGATTAGTTCAGCATGATTGTTGTGTGTTAATTTAACCCATAGTTTGCTTCATATTTATAATTAAGACCAGTTAAAAATTGTAATAGCTGGGATTGCAATAAAGCATGTTGCACTGCTCTTTCAATTTGAGTTGACTGAACTCTGAGATTAAATTTCTGTCTCCTAATCATCTGCCACCTAGTCCCCCTGCAGCATTTTAAAAATATATTCTATTGATTTCTTTTAATTAAATCTTCTGTCATTGGCGATAATAGAAATATGATGCAGGGCCTCTCCAGAGCATTAAGTTGTGAACTGAATGACATAAGAGCTTAAGGGGCAGAATTTTGCCCTTGATGGGCGGGCAGGCCCCACTGGCTCGGCGGCGGGCAGGCAGCCGATTGCCGCCGCCAAAACGGGCCCCATCGCCATTTTAAGTGGGTAGGCCAATTAAGGCCCGCCCAGCGGGCTGCCCGACGGGAAGCGCTGTGCACTTCCTGTGCGGGGTGGGGGGGGGTGGGGGGATTCCCCAACTGTCAGAGTGCGCTCTTTCGCGCGCACATCTCCCTGAGGCAAAGTGCTGCCTCAGGGAGATCGCTGAAAGGCTGGCAAATATAAAAAACAGAACAATAAAAAATTCATTAACATGTCCCCATCATGTGAAAATGTCACACGAGATAGGACGTGTTAATGAAATAAACAAAAACTTTATTAAACGTTTTTAAAACCGCTATCAAACCTCATCCTGCTACTGGATGAGGTTTGTAAAAAAAATCACCTACCCGCCTGCCTGTTGGGCCCGTGTGCCGAGCCGAAGTTCGCATGGGCCCCTCAAAATCGTCGACGATTGGCAAGTTAAGGGCCTTAACAAGGCCTTTAATTAATGTAGGGCGCGTGTCCTGCTGCATAGTGTGTCTGCCAACCGAAATATCACGATGTCGCGCGCTGATGTTGGGACGCTCGCCTGACATTTTAAGCGCTGGCGTGCGGGCTCCGCCACCCGCACGCCAGCCTGAAGATTCTGCCCAAGATTCCTAAGAAAAAACCCCAAATATGTTGACTGAAACTGTGGTTCTATCATGGATGAAGTTCAAATATACAGTTGTTCTCAAGATCAGCAGAAGTATGTTAACCTTTCATTCCAAAGATTATAAAGTACAGTAAGAAAAATGTATACTTCTTTATAGTACTCATAGTATTCTGAATAAAATTATGTACTTATATATAGAATAATAAATCCTAAATCCATGCTCACCTTTCCCAGAACTCCATCTTTGAATCCCTCCAATCGGGTTTCCACCTTGGCACAAAACTGCTTTCTTCAAAGTCACAAATGACAGTTTATGTGACTTTGACAGAGTTAAGTTATTCCTCCTTGTCCTTCTCGAAGTGTTTACAGTCTTTGACATGATGACCATAAAAATCCTGCTCCAATGCCTGCACATTGTCGTCCAGCTCAGTGGGCCTACACTTGCCTGATTCATTCTTATCTATATAGTCACAGCCAGAATACAGTTGCAATAATTTTCTTCCTGCTCTACACTGTTACCTCTAGTGTCCCCGCCAAGGATCTGACCTTGGCTCCCCTTATCCCTCATCTACTTGCTGCTCCTTGACAAAATCACCCAAAAACACAGCATTAGTTTTCACGTGTGTGCTGACGGCACCCAGCTCCATCTCTTCACCATCCCGATTCCTTCACGTTGCTAAATTGTCAGACTACTTGTCTGATATGCCAGATTGGATGAGCAGACATTTCCTCCAGTTAAATTTTGGGAAGACCAAAGCCAGTGTCCTCAGTCCTTGTTTCAAACTTAGTTCCCTAGCTACTAATTCCATCCCTCACCCTGGCTACTGCCTGAGCCTGAAGCAGACTGATTGCAACCTTGGTATCATATTTAACCCTGAAATGAGCTTCCAACCACATGTTCGCACCATCACTAAGACCACCAATTTCCACCTCTGTAACATTACCTGACTTAAGTTTGTATGCTGCTGAAGCTTTCATCCATGCATTTGTTATACCTCTAGGCTTAGCTATTCCACTGTTCTTCTGGCATCTCCCACATTCTATCCTTCGTAAACTTAAGGCCGTCTAAAACTCTGCTGCCTGTGTCCTTACTTTCAAAAAGTTACATTCACAAGCCACTGTGCCTGATGAGCTACATTGGCTCCCAATTAAGCAATACATCGATTTGAGAATTTACATCCTTGTTTTCAAATCCCTCATGGCCTAATCTCTAAACTGTCCTCCAGCTCCAAGCCCTGGGAGATATCTGTACTTGTCTATTTCTGGTCTATTAAGCATCCTCTATTTTCATTGCTCCACCATGGGCTCCAAGCCTTCAGTGGCCTAGAACCTAAGCTCTGGAATTCCACACCTAAACGTCTCTGCCTCTCTACCTCTCTTTCCTCCTTCAAGACATTTCTTAAAGCCTACCTCTTTGATCAAGTTTTTGGCCTTCTGCCCCAATGTAAATTCATGCAGCCCAATCTCGAATTATGCTTTATAACACTCCTGTGAAGTGTCTGGAACATTTTATTTTGTTAAAGGCACTACATAAATACATGTTATTGGATGACTTTTGCTTATACTGTTAAGTAGGAAGCTAACTCCTTATGGTTAAATAGAAAAGTAGATTGTTCTAAAGTAGGTGGCTTTAGGGCCTCCTTCATGGTTGAATTGACCAAGGCTGTGAAGAACTGAGTTATGGGGATCAGGAATGTCCCATGTGGGATCTCTGCTCTTTGGTGAACTTTCTGATCTCTGATGGGACAGCATTAGGAGAGCTACGTTTGCCCCTACTGCCCCTATATTATACCAGGTGCAAAATTAACAAACATCCCCATTTCTGATTACTATCTGGCAGACCATGCTGGAAATAAACAAGTGTGAAAATCAGATGATTACAAAAGGAAAGATCTGAATAGCCCACTAATGTTTAATGTCTCACAGCTTGAAAATAGCTGTTAGGGAAGGTATGCGAAGGGACTGGTGCCCATAAAACTGGAGTCAAAAATCTATAAAATGTAATCATACCGTGCAATTTTAAAGGGGTAAAATGAATGCTTAAGGGTTCGGTTGGGTAGATAGCCCTCATGCATACTGGGAATACACTGACAATCATACTGGTTTGGGCTGCTTCGTTAGCATCCAGAATGTGCACTGGTAGTATTAAAAAGCTTCATAATAAAATAAAAAGGTCCTACACCTGATTTAAGACTCCTTTAGAAAATTGGTCTGTTCCAGCATCAGATTCACCACGTGATAAACTTGCCCAGCAAATCGTCTTCCCACAGTTAGCAAGGACCTGGCAGAATTGTTATTTCAAGGGCTTAGCCAGTACATATAGGGTACAAGTTGGTTTGTCCTCTTCCACTGGAGAGAACGGGAGCGTCTTGAAAAAATGGAAGAGGAGAATGCTACATAGGCCACCATACCCACAGCAGGTCTTTGTGGAGCACTTCTCATACCTCAACATCAACAAGAATTATAGAATGGTTATAGCACAGAAGAAGGCCATTCAGCCCATTGTATCTGTGCAGCTTTCTGGAAGAGCAATTCAGCTAGTCCCACTCTGCCGCACTTTCCCTGTAGCCCTGCAATTTTTTTCTCTTCAGATAATTAACCAATTCTCTTTTGAAAGCCACAATTGAACCGGCATCCACCACGCTCTCAGACAGTGCATTCCAGACCCTAACTATTCGCTGTGTAAAAGAAAAGTTTTTCCTCATGTCACCATTGCTTCTTGCCAATCACCTTAAACCAGTGTCTTCTGGTTCTAAATCCTTCAACCATTGGGAACAGTTTCTCCCTACCAACTCCGTCCATACCCCTCAAGATTTTGAACATCTCTATCACACCTCCTCTCAACCTTCTCCAAGGAGAACAGCCCAAGCTTCTTCATTCTATCCATGTAACTGAAGTCCTCATCCCTGGAACTACTCGTGTGCATCTTTTCTGCAGCTTCTCTAATGCCTTCACATTCTTCCTAAAGTGTAGTGCCCAGAATTGGACACAGTACTGAAGTTGAGGCCAAACCAGGTTTTTATACAGGTTTATCATGGAACCTTCTTGCTTTTGCACTCGATGGGCGGGATTTTCCGCACCCGCCCACAGCCGAGATCTTCCGGTCCCGCTGCAAGTCAGTGGACTTCTGGCTGGGGCGGTGCCTTGTCCATGGCGGGACCCGCCCACGACGGGGCTGGAAATTCCCTGCCTTTGTCACTATTCATGAAGCCCAGGATACCGTCATGCTTTATTAACTGTGCTTTCAAACTGCCCTGCCACATTCAATGATTTGTGTACATATTCCCCCAGGTCCCTCTCTCCTGTATCCTCTTTAGAATTGTACTCTTTATTTCATATTGTCTCTCCTTGTTCTTCCTATTAAACTGTATAACTTAACACTTCTCTTTATTAAGTTTCATCTGCCACTTGTCCACCAGACTGTCTGTGTCCTTTTGAATTTTAACACTATCCTCCTTACAGTTCACGGTACCTCCAAATTTTGAGTCATGCACAATTTTGCAATCATGCTATATACACCCAAGTCTAAGTCATTGTGAAAATGGCTGTTATTTTTAAAAATCTTTTGGGGAAAATATGGTGCGTGCGTGCGTGTGATTAATTAAACTGGGGGAAGGTTAGTATAGACACCTTGTCTGTGGGAACTGAGAGATGAAAGGTAAAGGTTCTACATGCATACATTTGTAATGAGAGGCAATGAACATACGAGTAAGTAGGTTGGGTTTTTAAATTTCCATCAGGTGACAGGTAGGGACTTGACTTTTCAGGTGTTTAAATTTCAAAGGGGAGTTTAGAAATGACAAGGGACTTTTACAACTTACAAGGGAAGGTTATTACATTTTATTTGACCCAAAAGTAGATGCAATAGAAAAACATGAACGATTTTTACATTTTAGAAAAGCTAAGTTCAAAGAGGTGCTTAGGACAATGGAATCTAAGATGAAAGGGGGAAAAGGATATTTAAGGAAAGATGTTGAGCTGAGTTGTGTGGCTTTGTGGGGGAAATGTCCTGAGACCAGATCTGTGCTGGGAGAAGGTGTGAAAGTTGTGGATTTGAAACAGCCATCGAGTTTTCAAGCCAGAAAAGTCTTTGTTTTCAGAAAGCAGTCTGTTTCTGAAACTTTCTTTTGGGTTTCCACAGCAAAGTAGAAGAGAGTGAGAGTGGTTTATCTTTACTAAAGAAACAAGTTTGCCTGGCTTTTTATGGTTAAAAATCTATAAGGAAGCTATTGCCAAGTAGTTTACTTGTGTGTTCTGACCAAGGGCAGAATTTTACATTCAGCATGCAGGCACACACCTGACTCACTGGAACGTAAAATGAGACGTTATGACGTCGGGCGTGCGTCCCAAAATAATCGCGAACTTGCGCGATATTTCGTTCGGCGGGCATCTGCCAGAGTCGGCTGCACGCCCGCCGATGATTGAAAGGCCTATTAAGGCCATTAACTAGGTAATTAAGGTGAATTTTACACTGCCCGTCCAACCTTACGGTTGGCAGGCAGACGAAAAGGCCAAACGGCCTTTACATTTTTTAGGAAGCGTCATCCACGAGCAGGATGAGGTTTCCTGAAGCTAATACTGATGAAATGAAAACTTTATTTTAAAAGTAAAAACATATGGGAGTAATCTATAGGTCCCCAAACAGTAGTTTAGCAGTAGGGCACGGTATAAACCAGGAAATACTGGGAGCATGTAAGAAAGGCACGGCAAAATCATGGGTGATTTTAATATGCATATAGACTGGACTAATCAAATTGGCAAGAGTAGCCTTCAGGGAGAGTTCATAGAGTGTATTAGAGATTTTTTCTTGGAGCAATATGTTGTGGAACCAACCATGGAGCAGGCTATTCTGAATTTGGTTTTGTGTAATGAGAAGGGATTAATTAATGATCTCATAGTAAAGGATCCTCGAGGGAAGAGTGATCATAGCATGATAGAATTTCAAGTTCAGTTTGAGAGTGAGAAACTTGAGTCCCACACTAGTCTTCTAGAGTTAAACAAAGGTAATTACATAGGTATGAGGGCAGATTTGGCCCTAGTGGATTGGGCAGGAAGACTACAAGGTAGGACAGTTGATGAACAGTGGCAGATATATAAGGAGATATTCAATTCCTCCCAAGTAAAATATATTTCAATGAGGAAGAAGGATGGTAAGAGGGGGAAAAAGCATCCATGGCTAAGCAAGGAAGTTAAAGATAACTTAAAAGGCAAAAACTAAGGCATACCAAATTGCAAAGATCAGTGGCAGGCTGGAAGATTGGGAAACTTTTAAAGATCAACAAAGGGTTACTAAAAAAATAATAAAAAGAGCAAAGGTAAATTATGAAAGAAAACTAGCGCAAAATGTAAAAACTGATAGCAAAAGCTTCTACAAGTATATAAAAAGAAAAAGAGTAGCTAAAGTGAATGTTGGGCCGTTGGAGGACGAGACTGGGGAGTTAATAGTGGGGAACGCAGAAATGGCAGAGACGCTTAATCAATATTTTGCCTCAGTTTTCACAGCGGAGGACACGAGTACCACCCCAATAGTAACAGGTAATGCAGAGGATATAGAGAAGGAGGAACTTAGAACAATCACCATCACTTGAGAAAAAGTACTGAGCAAATTATTGGGATTAAAGGGTGACAAGTCCCCAGGACCTGGTGGCCTACATCCCAGGGTCTTAAAGGAAGTGGCAGCGGAGATAGTGGCATTGGCTATAATATTCCAAAATTTCCTGGATTCTGGAAAGGTTCCAGTGGATTGGAAAAATGCTAATATAATGCCCTTATTCAAAAAGGGGGGAGGCAGAAAGTAGGAAACTATAGACCAGTTAGTTTAATGTCTGTCCTTGAGAAATCGTTGGAAACCATTATTATGGAAGTAGGAATGGGGCATTTGGAAAGTCAAAATGCAATTCTTCAGAGTCAGCATGGTTTTATGAAGAGTAAATCATGTTTGACTAATTTGCTAGAGTTCTTCGAAGATGTGACATGCAAAGTAGATAATGGGGATCCTGTAGATGTAGTATATCTGGACTTCCAGAAGGCCTTTGACAAGGTGCCGCTCAAAAGATTAATACACAAGGTGAGATCACATGGAGTTAGGGGTAATATATTAGCTTGGATAGAGGATTGACTAACCAACAGAAAGCAGAGAGTTGGGATAAATGGGTCTTTTTCTGGATGGCAAGCTGTAACTAGTGGGGTGCCACAGGGTTTGGTCCTTGGGCCCCAACTATTTACAATCTATATTAATAACTTGGGTTCAGAGATAGAAGATACTATAGCTAAATTTGCAGATGACACCAAAATAGGTGGGAAAGTAAGTTACAATGAAGAAATAAGAAATTTACAAATGGATATGGACAGGTTAGGTGAATGGGCCAAAATTTGGCAGATGCAATTTAACGTGGATAAGTGTGAGGTTATCCATTTTGGTCGGAAGAATAAAAAGGCAACTTATTATTTAAATGGAGAGAAACTTCAGAATGCTTCAGTGCAGAGGGATTTGGGTGTCCTCATGCATGAATCACTGAAAGCTAGCATAGCAGGTAATAAGGAAGGCAAATGGAATTTTGGTATTTATTGCTAAAGGAATAGAGTATAAAAATAGGGAAGTGTTGTTGCAACTGTACAAGACATTGGTGAGACCGCACCTGGAGTACTGTGCAGTTTTGGTCCCTTTACTTGAGGAAGGATGTAATTGCACTGGAGGCAGTTCAGAGGAGGTTCACTAGATTGATTCCAGAGATGTGGGGCTTGTCTTATGAGGAGAGATTGAACAGTTTAGGCCTATACTCGCTAGAGTTTAGAAGGATGAGAAGAGATCTAATTGAGGTATATAAGATGCTAAAGGGGATAGACAAAATTGACGTGGAGCAGATGTTTCCCCTTCTGGGACATTCTAGAACAAGAGGCCATAGTTTTAAGCTAAGGGGTGGTAGATTTAAATCAGAGATGAGGAGGAATTACTTTTCTCAAAGGATCGTGAATCTGTGGAATTCACTACCTCAGCATGCAGTGGATGCCAGGACACTCAATTAATCTAAGGAGGAGATAGACAGATTTTAAATTCGTAATGGGTTGGAAGGCTATGGGGAGAGGGCGGAAAATTGGAGTTGAGGCCGAAATGAGATCAGCCATGATCATAATGAATGGTGGGGCAGGCTCGAGGGGCTGAATTGCCTACTCCAGCTCCTAGTTCTTATGTTCTTATGTCCCATCTCATGTGACATGTTTCATTACATTTTTAATGCCCGTAGCTGCCTCAGGGAGATTGAAGCGCTCTTTCATGCACAAGCTGCGCACTGGACCCGACTCTCCCTCCTCCCCCCGCCCACACAGGTAGCACTGTTACCACTCACAATCCATGCAAGGCGAGCCTTAATTGGCCAGCCCGCGTGAAATCACCGTGCGGAGCTAATCGTGGGCAGCAGTCGGCTCCGCGACCGCCCCTGCCTGCTCCCGCCAAGCCTGCCCGATGAATGGAAAATCCTGGCCCAAGTGTTTTTTTTTGGGGGGGGTGGGGGGATGTTTTGTAAGACTGTTTTAACAGTGTAACTTTAAACTTGCGTGCTTAAGATTTTTTTCTTCTTGTTAATAAATCTTTCAATTTTAATATCCCAGAAGTGTTGGGATTTGGCTTGCTCAGCGAATAACAGCTGCTGTGGTCATAACAGTCATTAATATATATCAAGAAAAGCAGGGGTCCCCACAACAACCCCCAGGGAGCCCCAATATAAACATTCCTCCAGTATGAAAAATAATCATTCACCACTTCTCTCTGTTTCCTATCACAGCCAATTTTGTTTCCATGCTGCTACTGCCCCTTTTATTCCATGGGCTCTAATTTTCCTCACAAACCTGTTAGGTGGCACCTTATCAATGTCTTTTAAAAGCCCATGTATACCACATCACCACCTTACCACCACCCACCTTCTCTGTTACCTCATCAAAAAGCTCAAGCAAGTTAGGTACACACGATTTCCCCTTAACAAATCAGTGCTGGCTTTCCTTAATTATCTACATTTTCCCAAGTGACTGCTAATTTTGTCCCGAATTATTGATTCTGAAAGCTTCCCTACCACTGAGGCTAAACTGCCTATCCACAGCTCCTGGGCTTATCTACACTCTTTTATTTGAAACAAGGATATAACATTTGCAATTCTCTAGTCCTCTGGCAGCACCCCTCTACCCAAGGAGGATTGGAAAATTATAGCTATTGTTTCCGTAATTTCCACCCTTCCCTCACTATGCTTGAATGTATCTCACCTGGTCCTGGTGACTTATAAACTTTAAGTCAACCAGCCTATCTAATACCTGTTCTTTATCAATTTTTAGCCAACTGAGTGTCTCAAGTACCTCCACTTTCACTATGACTTAGGCAGCATCTTCTTCCTTGGCAAAGTACTTATTTATTACCTTAACATTCCCCCTTCCTCCATGCGCAAATCCCCTTTTAGGTCCATGATTGGCCCCACTCCTCCTTTTTCTACCCTTTTCACACTTATATGCCTACAGAAGCCTTTTGAATTCATTTTTATGTTAAAAGTCTCTTCTCATACTCTCTCTTTGGTTCTCTTATTTGTTTCTTTCAATTTCCCTGTGAACCTTCTATACTGAGCCTGGTTCTGATTGTATTATCCACCTGACATGTGTCATACACCCACTTTTTCTACAGCATCTTAGTTTCTATTTATTTTGTCATCTAGAGCCCTAGATTTGTTTGTCCTACCTTTCCCCTTCATGAAATGGACCTTGACTGTACACAAAGTATCTACTCTTTAAAGACAACCCATTATTCTGTTACCGTTTTGCCTGTCAATCTTTGATTCCAATTTGTCTGGACCAGATCCATTCTCAACCTACTGAAGTTGATCCTCCCCCAATCATTTATTCTTACTCTGGATTGTTGCTTGTACTTTTCTGTAGCCAACCTAAATATTATGATACCGTGATCACTGTCCCTTAAATGTTGTCCTACTGATAGTTGATCCACTTGACCCACTTCATTCCCCAGAACCAGATCCACCTCTATCCTTTTTAGAGAAATGAGTCAGGAACCTGGGCTTCACCAGGGAGCCTATCATCTTGTTGCAGCTACAACTAGAACCCAGAACCAGGATATGGACACCATAGCCTTTAACTTCTAAGGCATACGAATGTTCCAAGATGTAATCGGTGATATCAAAGATAATTTTTTGTATACTGCTGAATAGGATAGTGGCTGAGACTCTCTACACCAGGAAGAGCACATGCATCATGGTCCGGACAGAATGAATAAGAACAGGAGAACACAAGGCTTCACCTGCATGGCTGGCTTTCCCAGGATCCAAGGTGCCATAAACTGCACCCACATTACTTACACACTTCCTTTGATCAGCCTGACATCTTTCCTAATGGAAGGGGATAGAACTCCCTGAATGCAAAGCTTGTTTGGAACCACAGGCAATACATCATACAACTCTGTGAACAGTTTCCTGGAAACAGTCACTAATCACCTTTGCCACCTTTATTCTAACCAGGCCCTCAGGTTACAGACTTGCTACTTGGCAACAAGAAATATTGCTTCTGGACATGGCTTATAATTTCTGTCAGAAACCAGGGCACAGACTCAGAACTGGCCTCCAATGAAAGCCATGCCATCACCAGAAATATCATTGAGTAGA
This sequence comes from Cetorhinus maximus, assembly GCF_964194155.1. NCBI lineage: Eukaryota > Metazoa > Chordata > Chondrichthyes > Lamniformes > Cetorhinidae > Cetorhinus > Cetorhinus maximus. The sequence goes on from NC_135889.1 coordinate 59,922,913, forward strand.
CCATTTGCATACACAAACAATACTTCCCAATGCACAAACAATCTTATCATTCTTATAACAGCAGTTCTCATTAACATCAACTGATTGCCTTCCTGCACTCCATCCTCATGGAACTTGCCCTCACTTAACTATAAATATCAACACCCATACCAAATCCAGAACAAAACTTTACTCCCAACAACTCAATTCATATCTGTATAATAGTTCATTTGTTGAATCAAGAATCAACCTTGTGCAAACCCTTGGTGCATGCCTACTGTGCTTGTTTACGTATTCTAGTGATAAAGTGTATGCCTATTAGCTGCAGTTTGGGAGCCAGAGGAGCCTCTATAGAGGACAATTTATTAGCCAAATTGAGCGACCTCAAGCAGCTCTGCACTTTGAGGGCTCAGCTACCACTTGCAGTATCTTGGGATGAGTCAGCGCAATCTGGCCCAGATAGCTATGTGGCACTGACAAGGGGACTGGCATCTCCAGCTCTGCATGAGAACCAGGGTACAGGAGTGACGTGATTCTTGAAGCTTCTATCAGTGCTGTACTTCAGAAGCAATTTTGTAGTAGTGTGAACTGCCATCGAAGCTGTTGGATTTATCACAAGACACTTCATCATTGTAGGCACCACTCTGATGATCATGGAGATGATGACTTGCTCCATGTTTGTTAGAATGGTCTCCACCTCTGTGCAAAACCTCGAGATAAGTTGGAACTGGACTCCTCCATGCTCTCAGTTATAATGCTTGTGAGGCTTTAAATGAGACTGGAAGATCCACCTAGCCTAAACTAGAGGGAGGAGTCTTCAGTTCATCCATCACCATGAAACTAAGTTCCGGGAGAAGAAAAGAAAGGAAGCAAGCCCTCAGTGAAGAATCACTTTGGACTGGTTCCAGGAGAATGGAGTGCCCACTTAATGGACAGAGTGAAATATAACTGTGGACAGAAATTTTCAGTTGTTTTAAATGTTAAATGGGGAATCTTTTCTGTAGGTTAGAGTATAAGTTGCCTCGTGAAATGGTGTTTAGTCAATGTTGCTTTTAGTTTATGTGTTACAGTAAAAGTTTTAAAACTTGAAATCCTGTTGTGCAATTCCTTTAAGTTGGTCACTGGAAATTTAAATTTCTTTTTAAAAGTTATCAGTCTCTATGGGGATTGTAACAAATGAAAGAGAGAGGCAAGGGTTAGGTTTTCTTGGAAGGCAGAGCAGATAGAGACCAGTGGTTGACTAAAGTAGCTGCAGTTTGAGATGTAGTGTGTGTAGGGTAACATAGAAGTGAGAAAGGAAAAAGAGGGTATGGTGTGAAATGACACTGGCCAGAATTTTCTGCCTTTCGGGCGGGTGGCCCGACCCAATCTCTGGCGGGCGCGGATCCCCGCCAGCGAAGCGGGCTGCACCGCCATTTTACATGGGCGGGCCAATTAAGGCCCGCCCAGCATAACGTCCAGCGGGAAGCGCTATGCACTTCCTGTGCGGAGGGGGGGAATCCCTGAAACCGAGAGTGCGCTCTTTTGCGCATGCGCACGAAAGAGCGCACATCTCCCTGAGGCTAAATGTAGCCTCAGGGAGATCGCTTGGACTTTGAAAAATATTAAAAATAGAAAAAAAAATTCCCTTACATGTCCCCCTTCATGTGACAATGTTCATAATTTACAAAATAACTTTATTAAAATTTTTAAAACCCTGCATGAAACCTCATCCTGCCCGTGGATGAGGTTCCATGTTTTCTCTATTTGCCGCCGGGGCTCCTGGCCTGCCCACCAACCTTAAGGTTGGACGGGCCGGTCATTTAATTGGGTAAATGATCCTGTCAATGGCCTCAATTGGCCATTGACAGGTCAGCGGGCCCACAGCTGATTTTGCTGCGCCTCCGCCTTCCTGAAAATTTAAATGGGGCAGGGTGACGTCGGGGGTTTTGCCCAACGTCATCCCGCATCATTTTATGCGTCGGCGAGCGGGCCCTGCCCCCTGCTCGCCGACGGCAAAATTCTGCCCACTGTAAGAGAACACCTCCACTGATGCCACTCACCATAGCCATGACTCACCTCCTGTTCCTGATGTCCAGCATATCATCCCCAGGTGGAGAGAGGGTGCACAGACTTGCTTGACCTCCTCCAGTTCCCACTTGCTGCCTCATGATGTGTGTGATCTACCCCTGCAAGAAAGAAGGGCGTGAGCTAGTGACAGCTCATGAGCTGCTTTGGTAATGTGCCTGTTGTGGTCAAATACTACAAATGTTGTGTGCAAGATGTGAGGCGTGGGAAAATGAGAGTTCAATAGTGGTGCTAGTTGGAGGTACAGAATGTGTGATTAGGAGGTTGAGGAGATGGAGTCAACTGTGATGCAGTGACCATAGGAGAATGAAAGGAGGTGAGTGGGGGATTGCTGTGAGTCGTGAGCTGCAGTTGTGAGGAAAGATTAATTGAGCTGAGAGTGACAATTCTTACCTTGACAGCTCTGCTGAGGTCATTAAACTTATTTCTGCACTGCAATCATATCCTGGAATTTAAACTTCTAGCATTAACCTTAGTAACCATCCCTTCCTTCCCACTTGCAATGAAAATGTTGCCTGGAGGGTTTTCTGCCCCATCTCCTACAGGTTTCCTCTTCCTTCCCAACTCCTGGACCAGAGCCTCCAGTGCTACATTGAAGAACTTGGTTACCTTCTTTGGACATTAAGCAGACAGTCTGCACTTTTCAAACATTCCCACTATCTACTGCCAGATAATGCATCACCCCTTTAAGAGTTTCTGGCTGCTTTTAAGTGGTGTCAGACGCCTGATTTCAAAACCCCTCACCACCCTACCCACCAAACAGGCACACAGCCAATAAGCAGTGTAGATAATACTGACCGTATGCCTCACACATGATAATGAGGTCCCAGCATGATTTTAGCTTGGCCCCATGCCCACTCGAAGAGACACGTGCAACCGCTGTCCTGGTCCTTGCGCGCTTGTTTTTTGGGCATAATATTGTTTCTATGCGATAGCCTTCAGAATTTGAAAAGCCATTTCCTATTGAATATAGAGCTAACATTATTTAAATCTGTAAAGCAAGTATCAATGCAAACTGCCAAAACAACAAAGAAGCCTTTTAAGATAATTCAACTTACAATTGAAAATAGTTTATTTTATATTTTAATGTAATTTGATGCCATTGATTCACCATATCCATAATTGTATGAATTAATATCTTAATCCCTCACCAAAATGTACATTACAAAAAATATAAATTTTTGATAAATGAAGTGTCACACAAACCAACTGCTTTCTAAAGATAAAGAGAAATGAAATATCTTAATCTTATTTGATTTGGTTATCAAAATGAGACAGTTCTCCAATAACTAATCCTGTTCCTAGAGAAAAGCCCCCTGAGTATATTCCAGTTTGAAATGTGTAATACATTTCTAATTTGAATATATTCATGAATATGAGAAAATAGACTAAATCATGGTTCTATTTCATTTCTATTCACAAGAAGCAATGATTTAGAATATTAAAGCTGATACAATTGTACTTGTAAATAAAAAGGTGTTTGACATTTAGACAAACAATGTTATAAAATATTTTTAATGTTTTTAGGGGTGAATAAGAGGAAGGTATATACAAAATTGGTTACAAGATTCGTTTAAAATATAGTTGACATGGTGTGTTTTTGATGATGCATGACTCATTCATTGCTCATTATTTTCCTACTGATGGTTGTTTTTTAATCTAACATGATGAAAGCGCACAGTCCTCAGGAACAATGGATCAGTGCCAGGGATTTGCTATTGGCTGGCTGATTTCTTAATATGACCTGACTAATCCACTATGCCTGCTGAAACCCAGCCCCCACCCCTCCCCCACCCCACGAGATTAAGGTTGTCAGGAGCTTGGTCTCCGCAAACTGGTTGAAGGCACGACTTGGAGCATCTTTAATTCAGGAGACCATCTGAAAAGTGCATGGAAAATGACCTTAAATGCAGGCTAAAGCTGACCCACTCAGCTTTTAAGTACAGTTTGCAAATGAGTTGCTAAGTGGATGGACTGACTTGGATATTTTATCTGTTGAAAGGATAATACTTCAAATCATATGCTTGTTTATTTTTCAATTTACTTTGTATTTTAAAAGAAAATGAATGACAAGATCTGTTCTAAACTAAGATAATGAAACCTTGACTACTTTAAGTTGCCTTTTAAAAAATGTAGCACATCCCTTTCATCAGAACATAGTCTAGCTCCCTTCATTGTTATAATTTAAATTATTTAAAATTTATTAGCCTTTGATCTGATTTGATAAAGAAAACCAGTTTGCAGATTTTTAACCTAGAAAGTTATTCGTTCAGATTGGCCACAAAAATTGCAAAGTACAAGCAAAATGCCTTCTAAGGAATATTGGTCAGGTCGAAAACCTTATAAATTCCTAATTCGTGAACCTAAGCAAGAGAACCATCAGCAGGATGTTTTGGTAGCAGCTCTGGGAATGAGAATGGCACCCCAAAAAGCATCCTCAACTCTCTGGCAACCACTAAAACTGTTTGCTTATTCACAGTTAACTTCACTTGTTCGAAGAGCCACTCTGAAGGAAAATGAACGGATTCCAAAATATGAAAAAGTGCATAATTTTAAGGTAAGAATTTGAAATTAATATAGCTAGCAATGAACACATATGTATATTTTCAAATATATATATCTTAGATGTCGATTTACTTAGATATTTTATTAATAATAATAGCCATTGTATGGTAGAATTGTTTATTATGAAACTAAACTCTGGTTACTATCATGGATTTGAGTGAGAATTTTTTTCCAGCGTTGCAATCTAACAATTATTTAACTGAAGTGTTTCACTCAAACTTTGTTTATATTGTCATGTAGCAGTTAAATTTGCTACATTACTCAAAAGAGGTTATTGCATGTATGCTGTCTGGGGTAATTTGTTCAAACTTCAAACATAGATTTCCTTTGAAGGGTAAATTATAGCATCGACGAAATTAAACAATCAAGGGCATAAACTAAGCAGCTTTCTCCCATTCAGATGTAAAGAACAACACAATTGTAGTGACAGTAAACCCTGCATTCTGCCAGTTCTTTGGAAAGGTGCATCGGCTTTATGAAAATAATTTTATATAAGTATTCAATCCTCACTTAAAATTACAGCAAAATTTCTCTCACCTAGACAAACATTAGATCTTTTTGATATTCGTTGCAGATAACCTGTCTCGAATCTGAGTTTGGGCTGTCTGCACTGGTACTAACATCTGGCCTACATCATTATTTCTAGTGAAACCTTTCTTTACTAATGAGATGATTGTGTTGAAAAGTGCAGAGCCAGCTGAAATACATGAAATTACTCTAGCTGGTGAAATATCCTATTTCTAGTATTCTCTTTTTTGCAACCCTCCTACCGGTTTATAAGTAGAAAATGGTCCCAGTAGATATATATGTTTTCATAGCATTATATTCCTTTGCTAATGGAATGGATGTGAGCAAATTCATGAGATAATTGTATTATAATTCTATTTTTTTCTGTATATTGGCTTATGGTTGCTGCTAAATTGCACTCTTAGTGATGGGGTAGTAGAGTAGTTGTGCTTTAATCATTAATTGTTTAAGACTATTTCTGAATATTTATGCATTCAGTTGGAAATATTTAAAGGAGTGATAAATTTCTTGTTGCACTTTCCCAAAAACTGCTTTTTGGCTCTTGTGATTTTGTTGGAACTGCATTGTTTCCAGTATTCAGTAATCTTGTACTTTGTACTTGGGTTTTCTGATTTGATGAATAAAAATGCATTGTCAGTTTGTTTCCACTCGAGATCCTCAGTCATAATTTTTTGTTTGGATTGTTTAACTTAAACTTCATCAACTGATTCAGTTAACTTGCTAAACTTCATTTGTACATGAAAGAGTTAATGTTATCCAAGTACAATTTGGTTGTCATAGCACTTTTCCCCCCAGAGATCAGAGTAAATGCTGCTTTATTTGATAGGGATGTGACACAAAATTAATGCTGGTACCTAACATATTTAATATTATTCATGATTGTGTGTTCTTTCATAATGTACTTAGCATACAACCAAACAGTTAACAGCTTATTCCCAATAATCTACTCATATACATCACCACAAAGGAACATTCTGCTTATGTTTTTGAGCAAAAATAGGTTGCAAATTCCTAAAATTGTGTCATTTTTTTCACTTACATACACCACATCTAAACAGTTTAAGAAAAAGAAACTTCAGTCGTACATATGAGGTTCAGATTGATTTGTGTTAGTATATTCCAGGTGCTTTACTAACTGTGTGTCTGCTTTAAAAATGATTAGCTAACTTATGCTTTTATTTTGATTTTTCTGGAAAATGGTTCAATTAAAATATCTCATTCTGGCCTTGAGTATCTAAAAATGCTAATACTACAGCAGTAGCATCACTGATAGTTGTCATGGTAACTCACCTCCACTCATTTAGCCACCTACAGACGCTGCTCTCATTTAATACATTACATAAGATATATTATTACTAACCATCTCCCCTTGACATATAATGGCATTACAATCGCCAAATCCCCCACTATTAACATCCTGGGGGTTACCATTGGCCAGAAACTTAACTGGATCAGCCATATAAATACTTTGGGTACAACGCTAGTCAGAGGCTGAAAATTCTGCGATGAGTAACTCACCTGCTAATTCCCAAAATCCTGTCCACCATCTACAAAGCACAAGTCAGGAGTGTGAAGGAATGCCCACCACTTGCCTGGTTGAGTGTAGCTCCAACAAAACTCAAGAAGTTTGACACCATGAAGTGTGATGGACAATTAAACAACTAATATGAGGAAGAAGCTCCATGGATATCCCTATCCTCAATGATGGGGAGCTCAGCGCATCAGTGCAAAAGACAAGGCTGAAGCATTTGTACCATCTTCAACCAGAAGTGCCAGATGGATGATCCATCTTGGCCTGCCCCTGAGGTCCCCAGCATTGCAGATGCCAGCCTTCAGCCAATTCAATTCACTCCACGTGATATCAAGAAACAACTGAAGGCACTGGATACTGCAAAGGGTATGGCCGCTGACCAACATTCCACAATTGTACTGAAGACTTGTGCTCCAGAACTAGCTGCATCCCTAGCCAGGGGGCGGAATTTTCCCCCTGTCAGGGGGTAGGTTTAAGAGCGGGCGCGCGGAGGCATGCCTCCGATTGGCACCCCCAACTAGGGGCGTGCCGCCATTTTACGTGGGCGGGCCAGTTAAGGCCCGCCCGGCATGACATCCGCAAGGAAGCGCTATGTATTCCCTGAGCCGAGAGTGCGCTCTTTTGCGCATGCGCACGAAAGAGTGGACTCATCTCCCTGAGGCTAAGTGCTGCCTCAGGGAACTCGGCTCTACAGTGAAAAATCTGAAAAATAGGGGGGAAAAAATTCCCTGACATGTCCCTTCATGTGACACTGTCACATGAGTTGGGACATGTCCATCACTTTTAAATACACTTTAATTACATTTTTTAAAACCCACATGAAACCTCATCCCGCCTGTGGATGAGGTTTCATGCTTTTTCTAATGCCCGCCAGGGTTCTTGGCCTGCCTGCCAACCTTAAGGTTGGATGGGCAGATCCACTAATTAGTTTAACGACTTTGTCAATAGCCTCAATTGGCCATTGACAGGTTGGCAGGCACACAGCTGATTCTGCTGAGCCCCTGCCTACCTGAAAATTGAAATGAGGCAGGATAACGTCGGGAGTTCCACCTGACACCATACCACGTCATTTTATGTGTCAGCGAGCAGGCCCCGCCCCCTGCTCGCCGACCGGGAAATCCTGGCCAAGCTGTTTCAGTGCAGCTACAACACTGGCATTTACCCAGCAATGTGGAAAATTGCCCATGAATGTCCTGTACACAAAAAGCAGGATAAATCCAACCGGTGAATTACCACTCCATCAGTCTATTCTCGATCATTAGCAAAGTGTTGGAAGGGGTTGTTGACAGTGCTATAAAGTGGCACTTACTCAGCAATAACCTGCTCACTGACACTCAGTTTGAGTTCCTCCAGGGCCACTCAGCTCTCTACCTCATTACAGCCTTGGTCCAAACACGGACAAAAGAACTGAACTCAAGAAGTGAGGTGAGAGTGGTTGCCCTTGACATCAAGGCAACATTTGACCATGTGTGGCATCAAGGAGCCCTAGCAAAACTGAAGTCAGTGGGGATCAGGCGGAAAACTCTTTGCTGGTTGGAGTCATACCTAGCACAAAGGAAGATGATTGTAGCTGTTGGAAGTCAATCATCTCAGTCCTGGAACATCGCTGCAGGTGTTCCTCAGGGTAGTGTCCTAGGCCCAACCATCTTCAGTTGCTTAACAAATGACCTTCCCTCCATAATAAGATCAGAAGTAGGGATGTTCGTGGATAATTGGACAATGTTCAGCACCATTCACAACTTCTCAGACACTGAAGCAGTCCAAGTCCAAATACAGCAAGACCTGAACAATAAGTGTCAGGTAACATTCATGCCACACAAGTGCCAGGCAATGACCATCTCCAACAAGAGAGAATATAACCATCACTCCTTGACATTCAAAGGCATTGCTTTCGCTGAATCCCCCACTGTCAACATCCTGGGGGTTACCATTGACCAGAAACTTAACTGGACCTGCTATATAAATACAGTGGCAACAAGAGCAGGTCAGAGGCTGGAGGTTCTGTGGCGAGCAACTCACCTGCTGACTCCCAAAATCCTGTCCACCATTTACAAGGCGCAAGTCAAGAGTGTGATGGAATGCTCTCCACTTGCCTGGATGAGTCTAGCTCCAACAACACTCAAGAAACTTGGCACCATTTAGGACAAGTTAGCTGCTTGATTGGCACTCCATTCACCACCTTCAACATTCACCCCCTTCCACTACCAATGCACAGTGGTGGCAATGTATACCACCTACAAGATGCACTGCAGCAACTCACCAAAGCTCCTTCGATAGCACCATCCAAACTCACAACCTCTACTACCTAGAAGGACAAGGGCAGCAGATGCAAGGGAACACCACCAGCTGCAAGTTCCCCTGTAAGTCACACGCCATCCTGACTTGGAAATATTTCGCCGTTCCTTCACTGTCGCTGCATTAAATTCCTGAACACCCTTCGTAACAGCACTATGGGTGTACCTATACCACATGGACTGCAGCGGTTCAAGATGGCGGCTCACCACCAGCTTCTCAAGGGCAACTAGGGATGGACAACAAATGCTGGCCTAGCCAGAGACGCCCACATCCTGTGAAATAAATAAAAAATTCTAACAAAGATGCGCACAATAGCCATGCATTTTGTGTTTACTTTTCAATGTTTTTAATTGTTAACTTAAAAATAACTAATCTTGTAAGAAAAATGCGTTGAGAGCAGCTGGATCTTACACAACCACTTTCAAACTCTACATTTTTAGTGTTGTCTCCTTTAACTCTTCTGTAACCATTATTTTAAGATTTTTTTCTCTTCAGTTTTATTATATTTTAATCAAACAATTCACTTGAATAATTCTTGATGTTGAACTGTTCATTAAAGTTCTAATTGTGTTGCATGACCTTATTTCCCTAATATTGCACTGATACATTGCAGGTTCACACATTCCGAGGACCTCACTGGTGTGAGTACTGTGCCAATTTTATGTGGGGTCTGATTGCTCAGGGCGTGAAATGTGCAGGTACTTTGCTATTCCAAATATACCTCTTTTCTTCACATTTTTTCTATTATTTGAAACACCAGAATTGCATGTGGTCTTTCTTTAGTGATTTGTTTTTAAATCTTCATATACTTTTCTCCTTAGATATGTTTGCAATGTATCTAACTTGATCATATCTGAAAATATTATAGCAGAGTTAATTATCAAAGCTGTAACCAATTTCCTGAAAAAACATACTTTTATCTGGAATGCTAACATTAAAATGAATGTGCTGTGCACATAATTTTTTACTCATAGTTATTACATTTCAAAATAGCCAGCAATAGTTTTATTTAGGGTAGAAACATGATGTTCAAATGTTACATTTGTAATACACCAATAGGTGACTAGCCTTTTGTACCCGATAATGTAGTTAGTGACTCCAATGTGTGCTCTATAACAATGTAATCTAAAATGTGATATGAAGAAGTTAGCCATTTATCTCATATGACATTTTACACAGTTCAAGTGACTGCACAATATGAATGATATTTATTGGAGGGACACAGCAATATCAGCAACATGCCACAGCAACTTTCATTTAAAACCATTACAGTACTGTCAGCACCATTGTACTGTGAAAGCAAACACCCTCATTTGAAATAACTACTCTTTACTTAAATTATCTGGAAAAATGAAGGTATTAAAATGTATTCAATAGTTACATGTACAGGAACCATGGATTGTGATTTAACTTTGTTCCTAGGGTTTTATATGTGTGGCACTTAATATTCCTATTAAGACCCTTTCCATTTACATAGCAAAGTAACTTGTAGTACTCCTGCACTATCTGTTTAAGTCTACCTGTCTGGAAGATTCCATTTTAAATTAAGATAATCACAAAAAGAACCAAAGAGAGGTTAGGGATTTTTTTTTTACATAAAAGATTGTTAAGACATGGGATGTCCTACCAAAAATCAGGACAATGGGCTATTTGTGGAAATATACTTTGTTTGCAAATTTTATTAGGAGTAGATGTAGTTTAATTGTAAACTATTTGGCTGAACAACTTGCTTTGTTCTGCAAATGGTCCATTAAGACAAAATAAATTTGCAGTCACATGACATAAATTTAGTTCTGATAATTATTCGTTTCCCAGCCTGAACGCCATGGAGTTTCTTTTTAAATAGATTTCCTGCCCGGAAGCCAACCTGATTGCAGCACAAAGATGCAGCCCAAGGAGCAAGTAGGGTTATTGCAGTTACAGATCACAGGAGTCGGGGTGGGGAGGGTTGGATAGGGAATGGTTGAGAGTGTTGGGATGATTTCGGCGTGGTTGAAGATTGCAGAGGATTGGAGAGCGATCAGGGGTGGAGAGATGTAGGATTGGAGAGACTCGGGGATCAAGGGCCGCCCGTCACAGGAATGGTGTTGGACAGGGGAGATCATGGCAGTGAAGGGGTGTTTACACGAAGCTGGTTGAACCTGGATGAAACATCCCTTTTCCTTTTGGCCTACAAACAGCGCTGTAAATGCATTACCTGATGAATTCTTGTCCCTTTTTACCTACCAGGTTTCCTGAGACCCATCAAGTTTCCATTTTTAACAATGATTTGACGTTTTGACGTCAGCATGCAGAGGCGGGCCCGGCATGCTGATGCGTAAAATGACGCATGGTGATGTCGGGCGTGTGTCCTGACGTCATCGCGCACTCACATGATATTTCAGTCGGTGGGCATGTGCTGGAGTCGGCAGAGCGCCTGCTGACAATTAAAAGGCCTATTAAGGTCATTAAAAATATAATTAAATGTTATTTTTCGCTGCCCGTCCAGGCAGGCAAAAAGGCCACGAGACCTTTGCATTTTTAGGAAACCTCATCCACAGGCAGGATGAGGTTTCCAGCAACTAATAAAAATAAAATTAAAAATTCAAAATTTAATTAGTAACATGGCCCTGCTCATGTGACAGAGTCACATGAGGGGTCATGGTTTATGACATTTTAGAAACCTTTATTTTTAATTTTTAAAAATGGTAATTTCCCTGAGGCAGATTTGTGCCTCAGGTAGATTTTCAAGTGCGCACCTGCTCGTGTTTCACGCTGGGCGGATCTTAATTGGCCTGCCAGCGTGAAATCACGGTCCGGCCGCAATTGCAGGTGGCAGTCGGCTTCCCGACCGCCCCTGCCCGCTGAGGGAAAAATCCTCCCCATAGTATTTATATCATGCTAGTGGTACTAGGAACAATATTATCAACTGCTACAAAGAGTTGTGTTATTGATTTCTAATGATCCCATGCACCTATTTAATATATGATTTGGATAGTGAGGAAGAATAATCCTATTTAATTTTACTGAAGAATTTAATAATCTTACAATACAATATTAAAATTTTACAGAATTCTAGACAATATGTTGTTGGTTATTTTAGGATTCTATGTTGATGGCTTAATTCAAAGTCATAGAAACACAGGAACAGGCTGTTTGTCCCACCAAGTCTGCATCAGAGTTTTCTTCCATGAATCACTATATCTAATCCCACTCCTATTCATATCCACACACTATTAAACATTTCTCCTTTTCAACCAATTACTTAATTTATTTTTAAAAGTACTTATGGGGCTAGATTTAGTGGTGGCGGCAGGGGACCTGTTTCAGCAGTCACCAGGACCTGGGGCTGCATCTAGTCAGAGGATTGGCAGCTCAGTGGCACCATCAGGAGCAGTGGCCATTGCTGGGGCTGCACCTGGAAAAGGAGGGTGCTTTGATGGCCATCAGAGCTATGTAAGTGGGGTCTGGAGGTGCAGAGGCCAGCCACATCAGGGGGCCCCACCATGGGCCAAAGTGTGACCGAACACCTCCCTCAATTCCAGAGCCCATCAGTTGGCCATGTGGAAATTGGCCCAAATCTCCCAACGTGGCTGCAACCACAAAATTAAAGCATTTTATTTCTGAAATTGACACAAAATTACTGATGTTTATTATAGCCATTAAATATCAGAAGAAAGAATGCAACCGTTTTCTAACCATGACTACGGTCATAGATACCCCTCCTTTTTTGATTTGAGCTTTTTGATAAGAGAGTAATTGTAATTTTGTGGTATGACTTAAAAGCGTTTTTCTTATTCTAAATTCTTAGATTGTGGTTTGAATGTTCACAAGCAATGCTCCAAGATGGTTCCACATGATTGCAAGCCGGACCTGAAGCATGTGAAAAAAGTCTACAGCTGTGATCTGACAACACTAGTCAAAGCGCATAACACGAAAAGACCAATGGTGGTGAATATGTGCATTCGAGAAATTGAAAATAGAGGTAGGAGCCAGCAGTCAGTCTTAGATTATGGGCAGTCACTGATAATTTCTATGCTAACCAATTGAAAAGGTTTTTTTTAACTATTATAAACATTTTAATTTGCACTTTTAGACCAGTTGCTTCTGATATTATGTTTGATTCTGTGCATTCACACCTGTATGCTAAAATGTACCTACTAAAACTGACTAAATGTTCATGGTGGAGTGAATATTCTCTAATTATTTACTTCAGGCCTAAGTGCACAATGCTTAAAAAGATATGGATCTAGAATTTTGATGACAGTGCTTAAAATACCAGGCAGCATTCATGCAGGCAGAATGCATGCACATGTTCTGAGCCAGACATGCACTGACCACCATATTGATATAGGCATTAAAAAGACATCCAGGACCCACATCCGAAACAGACATTAAGCCTTTGTATATGCAAATAAGAGGCCTTATACCTGTTTTGATAGCCCCCTTTACCAGAACAGCTGCATTCAGGAAAACTGGGTCCAGATGAGGTCCAACCAACAGTCCTTAAAGGGCTGCCACCAGCAAGTTTTTAAGTACCTGAATTTGGGACTGAAAGGTGCAGGACTGCTCCTCCCAACTCAATATTAAAACTTTTCTATCGTCCATCACTCACATCAGTTCCTGCTCACAGGCTCCCTTTCTTTCCTGTTTGTGGCCTTCTTCCCCCACCATCCCTCCAACCCCCCCATCTTCCAGTCACCCCCCCTTCCTCCTGATCACTTATCCTCCTCCTCCAAAACCTACATAACGACCACCACTGGCAACACAGTGGCCCAAAATTAAAATAGTCTTTGCTGACCACTGCTTGGGGATGCCCACCAGGTGCCTACATCTCGCTTAAATGAGACCTAAACCACAATATTGGTGTAAATGATTTCAGATCTTAAACATTCGATCAGGATTATCAAACTTGATTAATTTAAAATAGAAAACTGAAGTACCTGCACAATTTTCATACTCAAGTGTAGGTTTTTGCTGTATTGAGCATTTATGTAAGTCCATAATGGACTTATATAAATAGAACACAGGTTTGCAAATGTGATTTAATCTCAGAAACCTTTTTGTAATGTTGCATTACATTAAGGGTAATTATATATGACAGGATATGAGAAATATGTATGAAGAGATAACAGTTTGTATATATGTTCCACATTGCTTTGCAGCAAATGAGAACAACTGTCAGTGTGTTGCTCTTTCAAATGCACTGTCATTCACTCTGTTGCAGGCTCAGGAAAGTCTTATTGTTCCACTGAGGATTATATTGTAGTATGCTAGGAGATTCTCCACAACGCATATGCTTACACTCCAACATCCTGTGAAGTGCAGACCCAAGTGTGATTAAGAACTTGCTTCAGCTGACAATCATTAGTCAGAACAGGATATCACTCCTAAATTTAAGCTTTCGAGAGAGGTTGAACATCTGAGTAAAAATGATTCTGAGTGTATCAGTATTGATATTGCAGGTAACTACACAAAAAGGAAGAGAAAGAATTTTCACTCATGCAACACCTTTCACAACCATAAGATGGCCCAACACATTCCACAAACAAGGATGGGATGGATTTTCTCCATAGAAAAGGGAGCCTCAAGTTGGGCTCCTGACTCCTTTCTCCTAACTCAGCAGATCCATCTCCATGGAAACTAACCTCATATGTACTATTTTTACTGTGGAGCATGATTGAGTCAGGCCTGCCACCTCCATGTCCAGTCAGACCCCCATGCCACCTCCATGCCCCCTCATACCCCATATACGTCCAAGGCCACTCATCCCCCATGCCACCTCCATGTGCCCATACCCCTGATGCCAGCTCCATGGTCACTCTTACCTGCATGCCACCTCATACCCCATTCCACTTCATACACCCCATAGTCTCTCACCTAGTATTCACTATAAACAGACCTCTGGAGCCATGTGGAGATGAAAAAAAATAAACTTCCACAATCTGAGAGAGCTCTCACTCCTCCACACCAGATACTGAAAAAAAATCTCTTTCATGAAACCCATTCAAAGATTTTCAAGGATTTTAAATCTCCACAAATGAACAATATGTTACACAAACAAACAAACTTATATTCACTAACCACATCCAAGACAGCTAATTCTTTAATAGCCTTTAAAAACTGTCAATAAAAATATGAACTCAGCCATCCTGCTGAGGTAAATGGTTTTTGAGCCTTTGAAATTCAGCCAAGCATTCATAATAGACTCAGTTATAATTACAGCCCCTGGGAAATGTCAATAATGAAGTCTGTTGAAACTGCAGGAACAAATGTTTTTTTTTTCTAAGCTACAGCAGCTAGCCTGTCAAACAATGGACTCCAGCAGCGAGTGTTTGCTTTTTTGCGCTAACTGACAGCTGCTGTCTGTTTTTGTCATTTTTAAAATGCCGGGCTTTAGATAACTTCGAATCATGACACTTAAATAGACCTTATCCTCTCTTCAAGAGCGCAAATGCCTCCTCCATAAATTCATGTCTCCCACACTGCTGTTTAAGTCCTTTGGAACAGCCAAAATGGGGTCTGTGTGAACTTAGCACTGATTTCAAATAGCTCTGCTGAGTTCAGGTTTCCCGCATGTGTGATTCACACCCCACCCCCTTTTCCCCTGCCGGCAAAAATGGGATCTGTTTCCGCTTCCAGGTCCCACCCACCATTTTTAAAGGCCTCCAGAATCAGCCCGACTCTGCAAAAATCCGGCCAGTGGTTTTGAAGTGTGGTAAAACACAATTTTATAGATAAAATTAATTATGTTATTGTGATATATGTCATATTTTATCAGATACCTTATTTTTGAGCTTGTGTAATAAAAATATTGAATGAAAGTTTTGTGAAAAATTATTTTGAAAGGTTTGATTGGCTCTGCTTTTTTACTGGTAGATTTTCATCGCAGCTACTGAGTTCTATTTGTTGCAGTCAAATGGACTTTGAACAAAATTGAGCTGGTTTCATGTTTTATTGTTAAATCTTCTCTAGTATTCTGGGTCATGACTTGTTACTTTTGCAATTTTCATAAGGAAGCGTGTTGCCCAGAGTGTGATGACAAACAGTAAATGCATACAGTCATTCCATTTTTATATAGTATTAGCTCTTCTGTTACATTGTTCATGCTGAGTTAGAGGATATCTTGTGGTAAGCTATATAACACACACTATTTTATCAGGCCCATTGATTTGCAGTGATTGAAAGAAAGAACTTGCATTTATATGGCACTTTCCACAGCCTCAGGATGTCTCAAAGCAAGTATAGCCAGCAGCAGCCAATTTGCACGCAGCAAGGCCCCACAGAAAGCTTGGATTCTGTAATAATATAGATATTTGCATGGAAACTAATCTCAGGGGGAGGATCAAGCCACAGGGCCCAAAGTATACTTGTTTGGAAGTGGCATCTTTATCAGTGGCCAGAGCTCAGTATATCAGAACCAGAACATAGACAACTTGGTTGAACCAGGATAGTGACTACCTGAGGTTAGGCTTTTAGTTTTGAAGCATGTTCAGTGTGGGGGAAAAGGGGAAAGTTAGGAGTACAGCATTCTATGAACTTGGCATGATGTGGTTAGCACCCAAAGAGAGTGACATTTTGGAATTCTGGGCTTGGAGGACAGAATTGTGGGAGGAATGCAGGTATGATATAGAGACAAAGGCAGACAATTCGTTAGGATGGTCGACATGCGGGTTGGTGAGGAGTCCATAGCACATGGAGAAGGACAGGTAGACTGCCTCCAAATGGTAGATCAGAATGAGACCAAAGACCTAAGTATGAAACTTAACCTGAGGAGTGACCAAGAACTTGCAGAGATAACACACTAAAGGGATACTTCAGGCATTTTGGCAAGTTTTTGCAAAAGTAATTTAAAATTGCACATGCAAGTTTGTCCTTCCCTTTAATTTCCCTTATCATTGTGGTTAACATCACTAGATCTCAGATCATTAGCAACATCTGGTTGTTCAAGCCTTCAAATGCAAACACACTCAAACTCAGTGTAAAATAATAGGTCTATGCAATCAGCTAGGCCGTAAGTAAGTGCAACTAACATTACTTAAAATTTAACATTTTAATCCCCTATCACAGCACCCCTTACAGGTATTGTAAGTAAGCCTAAAATAAGAGTGCCATTAAGACAGTTGCTATCGGGCTTTCAGTATACATTGAAATGGAATGTGTTGATCTACCTACCCTTTTTAATATGTAAGATATAGTTACTTTGGAGTAATTATTTACTGTTATTATATTGCCTGTTTCTTGTCAAAGTCTTATTTCCACCTCCATAACATTGCCCGACTGCGCCCCTGTCTCAGTTCATCTGCTGCTGAAATCCTCATTAAGCGTTCATTATCTCTAGACTCAACACACTCCTGGCTGATCTCCCACATTCTACCCTACGTACACTTAATCGCCTGTTTCTTAATTCTCAGCCAGGCCCATTCCCCTGTCACTCCTGTGCTTGCTGACTTACATTGGCTCCCAGTCAAGCATTTTCTTGATTTTAAAATCCTCACCCTTGTTTTGAAATCCCTCCACAGCCTTGCCCCCTCCCTATCTCTGTAATCTCCTCCAGCCCCACAACCCTCCATGATATCTGCGCTCCTCTAATTCTGGCCCCTTGTGCATTCTAATTACAATTACTCCACAAGTGGTAACCATGCCTTCAGTTGCCTCAGCCCCTAATTATGAAATGCCCTCACTACACTTCTCCACCTTTCTACCTCGCTTTCCTCCTTTAAGGCAGTCCTTTAAACCTGCCTCTTTGACCAAGCTTTTGACCATCTGACCTAATATCTTCTTCTGTGTCTTGTTTTGTTTTATAATGTTCCTGTGAAATGCCTTGGAGTATTTCACTATGTTAAAGGCGCCATATAAATGTAAGCTCTTATTTCTGGAGAATCCTTTTTTATTAAAATTTTATGTTTTGTAGGTCTGATGTCTGAAGGTTTGTACAGAGTATCAGGGTTTAGTGATCTAATTGAAGATGTCAAACTGGCATTTGACAGAGGTATGTTCCGTTTCATTTATAGCATTTTTACACAACTAACCAGTATTCACAACAAGCAGATGGATACTATTATCTTGACTAGTTTCTAGATTTTCACTTTTGAAAACAACTGCATAAATCTAAATATGTCAAAGTCTAGTCGGAGGAAGTTAAAGATTTCAAATTTGGTATGTTCTGCAACAGTTGAAACTGAAAGTTACCTAATATCAGTTCCTTAATTTGATTACTATACGAATCCAGGCATACAGTGAGCTACAACCACAGAAAACCATAATAAATCTATTTTTAATTAGTGTTAGAAGGACAGATTTTAGCCTTCAAAGAAGTTATGCATTTCTCCTGTAAGACAGTAGTATTAATTAAGTTCTGCAGTATTTTAATTTATCTGCTCATTAGACAGTATGTGAAAAAGGAGCCCAAAATTATTGTAATCCCCACTTTTTTCTCCCAACTGGTATCAGTGATTGCATAATGCTTTACATCTACTGCGACTTTAAGAGTCAGCCAAAGAAGAAGATAATGCCCCAGCCTATTCTTTTAGAGGGGACTGAAAAGTCAGATCATTTTATTTTGCTTCAGGCTACAGGATATTAGCACTTCTAATCAAAAGCAGAAACCCTTATTAAAGCTGCAAAATCTTGTTAGAGGGCCTCTTTCAATACTTTGGTCCCAAACAAAATTTTCTGTTGCACAACAGTTTGTGTTGTATCACAGAATAAAATGCAGCTTAAACACTGCAGATTTTCACTATCTTTGGGAGAGTGAAGAAAGAGTTTATTGGTTTTCTTGCCTGCTTTATGTAACGCAATGTCATATCAGTGACCTTGTGTGCGTTAGTGTTTCCCCAAAACATGTATTTGCAGGATTCTCCTTCCCAAAATATGTGTTAACTTGTCTGGATCAGTATCTCGATGAACCAATTAGGGAACAGGCTCTTTTAGATCTAATATAGTGTAATGAGAAAGGGTTAATTAATGATCTTGTGGTAAAGGGGCTTCTAAGGAAGTGTAATATATGTATGAATTTTGTATTGAGTTTGAAAGTGATTTAATTAAGTCCAAAACTATGGTATTAAATCTGAACAAAGTAGACCGTGTAGGTATGAGAGGCTAGTTAAGTAAGCTAGCTTGGGTAACTGCATGTAAAGGTATGACAGTAGATATGCAACTGCAAACATTTAAAGAATTAATTCATAACTTTCAACAATTATAGGAATAAGAGAAATAAAAATCCCATGGGAAAAGTGGTCCATAGTGTCTAATATGAGAGGTTAAGGATAGATTAAAGGAGGAGAATTATAATGTTGGCAATAAGCGCAGTACGTTTTAGGATTGGAAAGATTTTAGAATTCAGAGAAGGATGACCAAGAAATTGATAGAGATAAGAGAATGAGAGTAAACTAGCAAGGGACATAAAAACTGTCTACAAAATGTCTATAGGTATGCTAAAAGGAAGCAAATAGCAAAACTAAACATGGGCCCATTAGAGGCAGAGACAGAAGAATGAGGAATAAGGAAATAACAGAGACATTAAACAAACACTTTGTATCTGTCTTCATGATAATAAACTCAAAATCCACTCCAGAAACAGTAGAGAACCAAGGCCTTAGCAAGAATGAGGTACTTAAATAAATCAGTATAGTAAAGAAGTAGTACTGGAGAAATTAATGGGTCTTAAAGTCAATAAGTGCCCTGGACATGATGTCCTGTATACTATGATTTTAAAACAGCTAGCTACAGAGATAGTTGATGTATTGGCTAGATCTTCCAGGATTCCCTAGATCCTACAATAGCTCCCAGGGACTGGAAGTTAGCAAGTGTAACTGCACAATTCAAGAAAGGAGGGAGAAAGAAAACAAGGATACTCCAGTTAGCCTGACAGTAGGGACAATGCTAGAATCAGTTATTTAGGATATGGCAAAAAAACATTTAAAAAATCATATGGAGCCATAACATCCATGGAGTGGCAATCAGAGTTGGATTGCCATTCTGATCCTACTTACTACCCTAAAATGAAGCCGCACCTTTCTTGCCTGACCTTCTGATTTGGGGCTGGTGAGAAAGGTGCAGTGTAGGGACGCCTTGTGTCAAGGGCAGCTGAGTCAGTGGAAGACACACCCTTTTTTACAGCACTAGCTGCCTTAGAGCAAGTAATTTTAAAGGTGCAGCACTTTGAGAAGCCAAGGAGATGCTAGGTGTATATGGTGAGCGGGTAGAATTGAGCGGACAGTTAGGTTGTCAGTGGGGGGAGGTGGTCAGTGGGGAGGTGTGGCCAGTACGATGGCCATCAGTAGTCAGGTGGTCAGTAGGGGGGTATGGTCAGTGGCAGGGAGTGTCGGGTGGTCAGTGGGGGCAGTTGGGTGGTCAGTGAGGGGGGTGGGCTGTGGGGAGGGCATTCGGGAGGTGGAGAGGGTAGTCGGGGGTGGGCGTGGGGTGGGGAGGACAGTCGGGGAGGTGGGATTGTAGTGAGAGCGGGGAGGGCATCTGAGGGGGTGGGGGTGTAGTCAGGAGGGTGGGGAAGGCAGTCATAGAGGTGGGGGCATAGTCGGGGGGTGAAGAGAGCAGTCAGGGTGGTAGGGGTGTAGTCTGGTGGTGGGGAGGGCAGTCGAGGGGGTCCTGTGGAGGGTTGGGGGGTGAGGGGGAGTCCTGTCGGGGGACAAGGAGTAATTAGGTGGGGGTTAGTTGGGGGGGTCCCCTGGGGGGTCAGGATGTAGTCAGGGAGGGTGGCAAGGTAGTGAGGGGTCTCATGGGAGGGTCAGGGGTAGTCGGGGGGTGGTCATGGGTTGGGGAGTTCCCATGGAGGGTTGGGGCGGTGGTGGAGGTCCCATGGGGAGGGGGTATCGGCGGGTGGGTGTCGGTACTATATTTTCCCAGAAGTTAGAAATGATTTTAATGCTTCTAACTTTTTCTGGTTAACTATTACTGCAAGACAGTTAGAACCATCCAGAGTTTGCAATTTAAATCGCAGTATTTGATGGTTCCCAGTGCAGGGCAATTGCCCAACAGAAGTTTGAACTTCGCAGGCAATTGCCATACTTTCCTTACATGGGGACTTCTGGGGTGGGGGGTTCCCAGATGCATCTTTGAGGTACCCTCCCAGGTATGACATCCTGGGGAACGGAAGTTATGGGCCATGATTCAGTGGTGTCAACACAGATTTATGAAAGGTAAATCATGTTTGACAAATCTATTAGAGTTTTTTGAGGATGTAACTAGTAGGGTATGTCATATCTTTACAGATATACTCACTTGTGTGTACAACAATGCCATCAGTAACAGAACTAGTTTAATCCAGTTTTGTCTTATATACATACATATACATGGCCTCAGGAGGGCGCCATTACACTCCCCCCTCCTTAATGAAAAGCTTACAATATGTTCAAGTTCTACACAATCTTTATACACTTCTTGTTTTTCATTTATTCACAATTTAAACTTAACCACTGGTTTCCTATTCCTAAGAGGATACTTCCTTTCCTGACACAAACTTTCAGAGTTTGGGGAAAGACTTTGACCCATCTTGGCCTGATCTGAGGAGAAATTTTTCTCCAGCAAAAACTTACTTTCAATTGCATTTTCCACTTCATCAGCCATGTCTGTCTGACTCTGGCTTGGATCTGCATTGGCTTGGATCTGCATTGGTTTCTGGCACAATTTATGTCGGAGTAACTATTGGTATTCTACTTGCATCCCAACCATCTGATTCATCAGACTCATTTGATTCTCCCCAACTTCTGTCATTTTCGTGAACTTCTGAAGGTAAGACTTGATCAACATGTATAAACCTAATCTTTCCACTGCCAAACATCTTGACCAAATATGTGCGAGGGCCACATATTTTCACGACTCTTCCTGGTAGACACTTCAGCCATTTGTGAACGCGATTCTTCACTCTAGCCTTCTGGACAACTTCAGACTTCTTTCTCTCACTCTACTCTTGTCATGACTCTCTTTCTGTCTTGATTCTACTGATTGTGCTAAATGTGCAATGAAAACCTCATTCTGAGCTATCTTCTAAGAAGCAATTCAGCTGGCATTCTGCCAGTAGTAGTATGAGGTATATTACGATAAGTAAACAGAACATTCATCAGCCTGTGATCCAATGACAACTGACATTTCTTCCAATTCATATCTAGTATTTGTTTAGCAAGAGCATTCTTAACAAGTATACTGTGCACTTAGCTTCTCCTTTGGAAGTAGGATGATATGGTAGAACTCTAGTGTGTTTTATCCTTTTCGTTCTCATGCAGATTCTTCTGAACAGAACTGAGGTCTGTTGTCAGATACAGCTTTCTTTGGGAACCCATAAGCAGCAAACAAACTATGCAAAATAACTAGAGTTTTGCTAGTTGTTCGATTCATTGGGAACCCCTCAATCCACTTCAGTTAGCTATCTATCACAATGAAGTGCTGTTGCCCTTCAAATTCTGTAAAATCTGTGTGCAGCCTCAGCCATATTCTAGCTGGTCATTTCCATAGTTGCAAAGGTGCTGATGGCAGCTTCATTTCTACAGGTTGAGACACTCTACAGTGTTTCATTGAATCTTCTACGTCTTTATCTAACCCTAGCCACCGAAGATAGCTCCTTGCTAGACTGTTTCTCAAGCTCATCCCCAAGTGTTGATCATGAAGATCACATAGCAACTGTAATCTGTACTTTTCAGGGATTACAACTCTGGCTCCCCACATAACACAACCTTTATCAACTGATAACTCATTCTTACACCTAAACAATTTGCCTGATTTCTAAATCTAGTCTCTGTGCTGGCCACCAATTTGTGATATATTTGTTCACCCTTGCCAATACGGGGTCCCTGTGAGTTGTTCTATCAATTTCATCTGCTGTGACTGGCAATTCATCTACGTGTGAAAGGAAAAATACATCTTCCCTGTTTGGCTGTACATCTGATGGGGATGGTAATCTAGACATCGCATCAGGATTACAAAGATCTTCAGCTCATCTGTACTTAATATCATACTGATAAGCAGACAAAATCAAAGCCCATCTCTGCATTAGGGCTGCAGCTGAGGTGGGTATTGGAGACTTTGGATTCAAAACAGCCGTCACTTATTTCTGATCAGTTTCGGTCATGAAATTATCCAACATGAGAGATCACAGCATTTATTCCGTGTGGAGCGGCATCACATGCTAGCCTAATTTCTTTGGACACATCATAATATACCAGCACTGTACCCTCTGCAAGTTGATTTTTACACAACTTGAATGTTTCATCACACAATTTCACTGAACACTCTTCCTCAAGAGATCATCTAACGGATGCAATAAAGTTACCAAATTTGGTATGAATTTACCATGGTAATTCACGAGGCACTGAAAAGATCTGAGCTCAAACATATTCTCAGGGTACGGCACATTTCTTATTGCTTGAACCTTACTCTTGGTAGAATGTAACCCCTCCTTATATGCCCTGTGATCCAAATACTCCACAGAGTTTTGAAACATTTCACATTTGTGTGCCTTCGCTCAAACTTTATGCTTTTCCAAACGTTGGAGTACCTTTAACAAAAACAGAAAATGCTGGAAAAACTCAGCAGGTCTAACAGCAACTGTGGAGAGAAAAACAGATTTAACGTTTCGAGTACGTATGACTCTTCTTCAGAGCACCTGGAGCAGCTTTTCCAGTCTGTCATAACGGGTCTGCCTGTTTGAAGCTGAAGTATGTATGTCATCCAAATAGCACACTACCCCATGCATTCCTTGCAAAATTTGGGTTCATCACCCCTTGGAAGATTCCAGGGGCTGAAGAAACACCAAATGGCAGCCTATGAAACGGAAGTAGACTCATATGTATATTGATGATCAAGTACGGCTTAGACTCATCATCTAACTCAAGTTGCAGATAAGTATTTGTCAGATCTAACTTTGAAAAAATCTGGCCTTCTGATTACATTATTAACAGATCCTCCAAGTTTGGCAACGTATTGGGTGGATTACGTTCCAGTACCTGATTTATAGTTACCTTATAATCCCCACATAGTTTTACACTACCATCTGACTTTGGTATTGCCACTATGGGAGTAGCCCAATTATTCTGTTCTATCTTAGAGATAATGTTCTCAGTCTCACGTCTTTTTAGTTCTTGCTCCACTTTCTCTCTTAGAGCATTGGGTCCTGGATGCAGCCTGCAATAAACTGGTCTGGTGTTCCTCTGAACACGTATATTAGACTTGTATCTGTGAATCAGTTTGCCAGTTTCACTCGACATCTGAGGGTACTTGTCGATCACATCATCTTGCTTTGTAAATCTTGCTTCAACACTAAAGCTCATTCCAATTTAATTTGAGTGCTGCTAACCAGTTTCTTCCTAACAAGGCTAATTTTTCACCTTTCACCACAATGATAGGCAATTTTGCACATTGCTCATAATATGTGACTGAAATTATGGGAATTTTCTCTCCTCCTTAACTGCGTAACTGTATTCACAATTTCTCCAGCTGATTTTGACTCAACTTTTCACGTTACAACAACTCAGGAATCATGCTGACTGATTGTTGATCTCTACGTTTACAGGAGCTCCATCCAATGCTACTTGGACACAATGCCCTGCGAAATACCACTGGGATATCCATGTGTTTCGGTTCATTTGGATCTCAGCCCCCATCGACCTGCTTCTGTTCGACAACAGTATGAAGTGACTGCCGTTTCCTCCAGCCAGCAATTTCTCCATTTACCCTATTGCGACATGCCCTGGCAAGATGACCCTTCTTCTTGCAGCTGCAGCACTCTGCCTTCACAAATGTACAATTCTGTATCCATTGTTCACCTGTAACTGGACTTTGCTGTACCACTGCTACTACTAACTGCCATCATTGGGGCTTTCTCCTTACTCATCTGCAGCTCATTTACTTCAGCAGATGACTGACAGTTGTTAACTCTAACTTCTCTCGAGTCACATTCCACCACGTCCATGGACAATGCTGTTTGGTAGGCTATTTTAAAAGTTAACTTTGGCAATGTCATCAATTTACTGCACATGCACTCACATTTTAAACCGCAAATCTGTCTCACAGCACTTTCCTTGAAATTCACCAAAATTACAATGAACAGACAGCTGACTTCTTTCCCCAAACCGTTAGCTTTCTGCAGTCTCCAAAGGCTTGGAGTTATAGCGCTGTTTAAGCTTACTCAAAATGTCCAACAGTATCATGTCTTTTGGCTTTGCTAGGGTAAGCATTTCATACATTTCTTGGCCTGCTTCAGTCAAAAATATCACCATTTTCCTTTCCCCCACTGCCTGGTTGACAGCTGGATTATCAGGATCTTCGAGGATATTGTTATCCATGAAAAGCGTCTCTAACCTTTTATGATCCCAGCTGATATTACTACTGGACAAGTCAGATCCCAGGGTGGAACCTGGCTTGATAGATCCTAACTTTTATTTTTTGTTTAGAAACATAAAAAGTGGCAACTGAACAGAGTCACAGGAGTCAACTGATGAACTTTTAACAATAGAATAAAACATTTATTAAACAAGAAAAGATGAACTATATTACAATACTCCTTCACCCAAAACTATACCTTTACAGATATACACAGATTTGTAAGGATAACACAAGTTACAAAAGCTAACTTATACCCTATTGTTCACATTAAGTACACAGTCCATGTAAACCAATAGGTGACTTGTGGTCAGACACAGCATGCTCTGAAACCAAGTGACAAATGCCACCCCAAACAGATGCTATGGTTCTCTCATCAACTCCTCCAGACGCTTGTCACACCGTGAGCCAACTGGTCTCACTAAACTCCATCTTTCACACGAGGGTTTCCAATCTCCACTCTTGAAGAACCCACTTTGGAATCTTCTCAAAAGGACACTTTCTCTCAGAGTCCTTCCACAAGAGTCCACCTCCAGGGCTTCAAACTCTCCTTCTGATGTTCCTTTCCCCTGGATTGCCACGTGCATTCAAGCTTTGCCTTCCACATACTCTCTTTCAAATGCTCAGCCATGCCAACAGAGCACCGCTGCTTCACATGCCCACAGTAAAGAGTTACAGGCATTTGGCTGCCTCCTTGGTTCTTCTGGCTTCTCACAAGCCTATTTTGCTTTAAGTCTGCTTCCTACAGCTTTCTCCCTTAAAACTTGAGCCTTTCTCTGCACCTCACTCTTAACTTCACTTAACAGAACCTTTTCCAGATTCCTGTTCTTTCCCTTTGACTAGAAGGCCTTCTAGGGCCTTTCTCTTTTCCTTTTAGAACCTGCTCCCTGCAGTTCCCTCTTCCAGTAGACTGCTGACAACTTGGTATGTTCCTTGAGATGCAGAAGTCACTTGATATTCACTGTTACTTTAACTTCAGAGCAACTCATCTAAGATTCTTAGACTTATTTTCCTCAGCAGTCTGCTGGTATGTCATCTAGAGAGAGACTTAAACTGCTCCCTTCATCTTAGAGCAGAATGACCAACTGAACTCAAACTGCTTTCAGCTTCTTGGTATTTGTGTGGGGCCTCTCTCTCTGGACCCCTGTTGCTAGGCAACAGCACAGTTTTTTCTACCTTGTGTTTGTTTCAATTCCCCTTCAAGAGTCATAAATCTCATTAAAATGCAGGCATCTTTTAAGTAAAACTAAAACTCAAGTTCTCCTTTTCTTAACACAGAAATACAAATTAAACTTAAAGATATACCTTATTCCTAACACATCCAAATACACATATAGGCCTGAATTTTCAGCTCAGCGGATGGGCGCAATCGTCGGGCCTGGAATCGGCTGGGAAATGGACTGCCGACCGCGATTGGCCCCCGACCGCAATTTCACGCTAGCTGGCCAATTAACAGCCAGCCAGCATGAAACCCGCGCTGAAAAGCTCAATGCTGCTGGAGTGGGGGCGGGAGGAGGGTGGGTGATGACATCAACGTGGGCGCAGGCGAGTGCTGAAAGAAAGCTCCCTGAAGGCAGAGAGCTGCCTCAGGGAGCTGCAGGCCCAAAAACCATGAAATAAAGTTTTGAAAATCAGAAACAAAATATCCAACCATCACTATCAGGCACCTGAACATAAGGATGATAAAAATGCTGTCCACAGATTTTTATTTTTATCTTATTTAATAACGGAAACATCATCCCACCCTTGGATGAGGTTTGATGAAAAATGCTGAGGCTGCCTGGCCGATTCCCCCAATCCGTCAACTGTAAGGTTGGACCAGGCACAAAAAATCGGAGTCAATTGCACCATTAATGGGCTTAATTGCCCTCTTAATTGCCGGCGGGCGCACTTCCAACTTTTGCTCGTGTCCCCCCAGCGAAATATCGCATGAATGTACATTGATGTCTGGGCGCTCACCCGACATCTTCTCACGCAATTTTATGCCCAACCGGGTCGGGCGGGAGCCCACCCATAGGCATAAAATTCTGCCTATAAATTACTTAAACCATCTCTAGTTCCTAAAAAACCACTCTACATATGCTCCGAAAGACTCTTGGTCACATCTGTACTCCCACAGACATCCGATAATACCTATTGATGCAGCCAACTTCGAAGGCCAGTCCATCTACAGGTACAACATGCTATAAGCCTATTTCTCACAGAAAGAACACTCACAAGTTCCTCAGCTGGTTAGCTGGAAGCTTCTCCAACACAAGTTTGTTTCATGATCCATGATCCCATCTCGTCATCAAATTTGTCCTATCTTTACATACTCGTGTAGACAACATAGCCATCGGTAACAGAGAACTAGTTTAATCCAGTTTTGCTTTTTACTCTATACCATACATACATGTGTGGCCACAAGAGGGCGCTGTTAAGGTTGATAAGGAGAACAAATGAATGTAAGCATTTTGAATTTCAAAAAGCCACACAAGAGATTATTATAGAAAATTAGGGCTCATGGGATTGGAGGTAATATATTAGCCAGGATTGAGGATTGCTTAGAAATAAGCAGACCATTTGTGGATGGCAGGCTGTAACTAGTGAGTACCACAAGGATTGCTGCTTGGGCCTCAGCTATTTACAATCTGTATCAGTGACTTAAATGAAAGGGCCAAGGGTAACATATACAAGTTTCCTGATGATACAAAGTTAGCTAGGAAAGTAAACTATGAGGAGGATGCAAAGAGGCTGCTAAGGGATATTGACAGCTTGAGTGAGTGGGCAAAAACAAGGCAGATGGAATATAATGTCAGGAATTGTGAAGTTATCCGCTTTTTTAAGAAAAGTAGAAAAGCAGCATATTTTTTAAATGACATCTGAAATATTTCAATAGTCAGTAGTAATTCACCTCCTGACTCCCCAAAGCCTGTTCATCATCTACAAAACACATGTTAGGAGTGTGATGGAATACTCTCCATTTTTGCCTGGATGATTGCATCTACAACAATACTCAAGAAACTCGACACCATCCAGGTCAAAGCAGCCCACTCATTTGGCACTTCATCCACCACCTTCAGTATTCACTCCTTCCCCCACTGACGGACAGTGGCAGCAATGTGTACAATCTACAAGAGGCACTGCAGCAACTCACCAAGGCTTCTTCCAAACCGTGACCTCTACCATCAAGAAGGACAAGGGTAGCAGATGCATGGGAACACCACCACCTGCAAGTTGCTCTCCATGTCACACACCATCCTGACTTGGAACCATATTGCTGTTGCTTCACTGTGTCTGGGTCAAAATCCTGGAACTCCCTTCCTAATAGCACTGTGGATATACCTATGCTACATGGGCTGCAGCAGTTCAAGAAGGTGGTTCACCACCAACTTCTCAAGAGCCATTAGGGATTGTCAATAAATGTTGGCCAGTGACATCCTACCTGTGAAAGAATGTCCTTTATACATAAATCACAAAGTTTACATGCAATTACAGAAGGCAGTTAGGAAGGCTAATTGTATGTTAATTTTTATTACAAAGGGATTGGAGTATAAGAGTCAAGGAGCCTTACTGCAATTATATAAGGCCTTAGTGAGATCACACCTGTAGTTCCATGTATAGTTTTGGTTTCTTTAACAAAGGAAGGATATGATTACCCTAGAGAGAGTGCAATGAAGGTTCACTGGGCTGATTCCTGAATGAGAGGATTGTCCAATGAGGAGAGATGGAGTAGACGAGGCCTATATTTCCTGGAATTTAGAAGAATGAGAGCTGATCTGAATGAAACATAAAATTCTTAAGGGACTTGACAGGGTAGATGCTGGAAGGATGTTCCTCCTGGTTGGGGAGTCTTGAATTAGAAGTCACAGACTCAGAATAAGAAGTTGGCCATTTAGGACTGAGATGAGGAGAAATTTCTCATTTCAAAATGTTGTGAACCTTTGTAATTGTCTACCCCAGATGGCTGTGGATGTTCAGTCTTTGAGTATACTTAAGATGCCAATTGATAGTTTCTTGGAGATGAAGGGAATTAACAGATGTGAAGATAGTGCGGGGAAGATGGAGTTGATGTAGAAGATCTGCAATAAGCAGGCCCAAAGGGCCCTATGGCCCGCTCCTTTTTCTAATGTTTATTATCTTATGTTTCAAATATAACTATGAATAGTACATGTGATTGAAACAATTGCCTTAACTTTCAAGATGCTGCCTAACATTTGTGATTATCATAGTTATGTCTGCAGCATGGTCTGCCATGCTGTCACACAGAAGGATGTTGTGTGAAGCAATTATAAAAATGGAAAAACAAAATAGGTTTCCTTTTATATTGATACATATTGAATGTAATACAAGAGTAGAATATATTGAACTGAATATCTGTTTTGTATTGATTTTTAATTTTTTTTGGATCCTAGATGGTGAGAAAGCAGACATTTCAGTAAATATTTATGAAGATATAAATATTATCACTGGTGCACTTAAATTGTACTTCAGAGATTTGCCCATTCCACTTATCACATATGATGCCTACCCAAAATTTATTGAAGCTGCACGTGAGTACAGATTTAATTTAAATCCAATAGTCATGTTATTGACTTATTTATGTGTATTTAAAATCTATTTATATATTGTTAAAATTGGCATGTCCTGTCATTTGTCAATAACTTGAGTTTGTAAGTTGTAATTGCCTGTGATGTCTTTAGGTAGAGCTCTAATAATGCTTTCAAATACACAGAGTCATATATTTCTCACACATTCCGGTCACAAAAGCCTGTGACTATGATTTTCTTTATTTAGAGTTTCTTGAAACCTGCAGTTTCACACGTTGACCACCTAGTTGCTCAATACCAGTTTGAAGGAAAGCTGGAACTGATTCCCATCTAAATTATCTATTAAGTTCTGTTTACACCTGTTTTCTGATTGTAATAGTGTGAAAATTGGCTCCACTATATGATGCTGCTTTCATACAAGGCAAATGGTGGGAATGCTCAGACACTATAGTTTTAATATTCCACAATGGACCAGATTTTGTGCTAAAGACATCAAAACTGTCAGCCTTCACCATCATTACTTCTCTGAAACTGACAGCAACTTCTGGAGTCCATGCTTGTCAGTTATGTGGAAATTCGGAAGCTGCTGTTTTACACTATTAGTTTTGCTGTAAAAACCCTTGAAATACTTAGGCCTTGTTGATGAGGTGTAACTGGATTTTAAACAGCACACTAGTTCATAATTGCTAATGAAAGATCTCTCTGACCCTGGAAAACTAATTTAATTTTGCCTGATGTCAAATTTCTCCATTATGATATAAGGCAATCATATTTTTGAAATAATGGCCTGAATTTTATGCTCCCCTGCCGGCAGGTTTGTAGGCGGGTGTGTGGGGGGTGGGGGAGTGTAACATTCCCCAGCCGGGCTTCCTGCTGGGTTCCCGCCCGCCCCAATCTCTCTGCAGTTTTACACCATGACAGGTAAGGCCTTGGCACCAATTGAGGCCCTTAAGTGGCTAGTTATTGACCACTCAAGGGCTGTTTTCCGCCCAGCTTCAATTTTCAGGCTTGCAGGAGGAGTTCCCGGGTACAGGGGAAGCCCAAAAGTTTGCAAATGTTTGAATTATCTTTTTAAAATTTTTGTGGGGGCTAAATTGGATGGAAACGGGTACAGAGATTGCAGTACATAATTAATAATGCTAACTGCACTGTTCATTGGCTGCACACATCAGCTGCTTAAAGCTAGCCTGCACCTGTTAAAGGAAGGTGTTGTGCAGATCTTTCCAATTGTACAGGAAGCGAATCTGACCTGGGAAATGTGAAGAATGGCGGAAAGGGGAGAGAGAGAGCGAGCTCCAAAGTTTTCAGAAGCTGCAGTGGAGGCCTCAGTAGAAGAGGTGGAAATTAGGAGAGATGTTCTATATCTGGTGGCCTCTCCTCAGAAACATGCTAAGAAGGCACTGGGAACAGAAAACCCTGGGGATCAATGCCTGGAATAAAGCCCTGACGATCTGGATGCAGTGTCACAAGAGGCTTGCTGACCTCGCATGAGTGATCAAAGTCAGTGAATGCATCTTCAAGTGCCATACCTGCTGGATCACTAGCCTCAGATACTGCTCAAATCACAACAACCACATCACTCGGGACTCTATAAAATTGGACTCATACCCAATATTCATATGTTTCGCTTCAGCCTCACACACTTAGCACTTCTACAAGACTTACACCCAAATTTCTCAGCTTACACACACGGTCAGCTATTCAACCATGATGGCCACATCAGCACAATACTTACTGACACACCTCTGTATTGCGGTTAAAGTTGACATGCAACCAAAAGCAGGAGTAACTGGAGGTGGATGAGTACGATTTGATGCCCGAACCCGCGTGCATGATACAGTGCAAACCCTTATTGGGTTTAGTCCATTCTGAGGCCCTGGCAAGCAACGGGGGTTGAAACCATTGAAGATGACAATATCCTGATACTTAATCCGCCCTCCCAAATCCCATTTCCCCTTCATTCTAGACTGTTTTCTGATTTACAAGCTGCAGATGGTGTAAGCATGCACCTCTTGGTTTGGTTCCCTCCCCTTACCACAACCTTACAGTTGTGTTTTTCTCCTTTCAGATACCCAAGAAGTCTAATCTGACCAAGCAGTGGAGGAACACCAAGAAGTGAATGATAATGAAGTCACAGCCCAGTCACTTGATTTCACACTTGCAGCCACCAATTCAGATACTGACACTACACATATCTTAGAGCATAAATCAGAGGTAAAATCTGCAGGTGGTGAGGGACGAGGCCCGAGTGGCTTGCAATCAGGAGCTAAAATAGCTAGCACAGGTACCAGTTCACTAGAGTGCAAGACTATACATGGCGAGGTGCAGAAAATTCAGGTGAGTACTTTGATGGGGTAAGCGACAGAAGAACATTGATGGGTATGCACAACAAAATGCTTGGTGCTTTGGGAGACTGTCACGGACCATGGAGAGTCCAGCGTCAACTTGTACAGGGCTATGCAGGCTTGTGCACATCCTTTCCAGCACGGAAATGGTGGCGAACCCTGTTTGCAAACTTGTACATGCAGCAACTGATGGCCAATGTCGCAATTTCCGTTGCAGCAGAAGTGGCAGCCACCGAGCATCTGCAGTGTAAGCTCAGACTTTTGCCATCATGACTGTGGATTACAGTGTGTAAAGTTGTTTGCAGATTGTCACAGTAGTTCCTCAATTTGTCCTCCAATGTATAACTAGGATTGCTGAAGTGCTGCTTCATGGAGCACAAACCTGCTGTCTTATCTCAGGAAGAAAGCCCTGCCACTCCACCTGTGCCTTTGCTATAGTCTGTCAGGCGGCCAGCCAGATTGGTGTTGCCCGTGCTAAGATAGTGCAGTCCACAGCCAGGCCTTTAGGCTCAGAGCTGCTTGAGGGTTATGATTACTGGCATCACACTTGGTTGCATTCTTGAAGGTCAGCCTGGGTTAAAAAAAGGACTGTCTAAGTTACTTCTTCTCTTGCTTTTCCTCCTCTTCCTCCTCCCTGCTCCTTAGCTGTTCACCATATAGCTGGTGACAAGGCTGGCCCCTCTTGATGACAAGATTGTGCAGAATGCAGAAGACCACCATGAATATCGACACCCACTCTGCCCAGTACTGCAGGGCTTTTTAAGAAAGGTCCAGAGAAATGAAATGCTGTTTCAACACACCATTGATTTGCTCCATCATATTTTGTATTGCAGCATGGCTTTCATTTCTGCATGCTGCACATATGTACGTGGATTGCACACTGGAGTCATCCGAAATATCACCAGTTAGGAGTCCTTGTTACCCAGTAGTCAATCTTGGTTTGCCATGGTGACGCCACATAATGAAGACATCATGACAGCTGCCAAGCTACCCAGCATTGACCTGCATGATTCGCTGCCTGCAGTTACACATCACATAGACATTGAGGGAGTGGAATTCTTGTTGGTTGTGATATAGGGCAGAGTTGACAAGCAGTTCCTGCAAAGCGATGTGCATACCGCTAATGGCACCTTGCGCTATAGGAAAGCCTTAAAACCTACCAAAAATGCACGCTCATTCTGTTTGTCTCTGAGAATGAAATGTAGTTAGTTCTCATTAAGTAGAGACCTTCGATGATCTCCCATATGCAACCGTGAACAGCAAACTGGGAGATGTTGCAAATATCTCCAGCTCCAGTCTGGAAGTAGCCAGACACACAATAGTTCATCGCCAGGGTCATCTTCAGATCCACTGGCAATGCTATTCATGAACTGCTGTGAGTTTTCAGTTGTGGCTGCGCAGGCGGCAGATTTCGGTGAGAATGTCCACGATGAAGCTCAGCCATCACACACATTGTTCCTTGCTGAGGTACAGGTAGAAAAATTGCTCCCTGACCATCCTAGGTGAATATCGTCTCCCCTTTCTCCTCCGTCTTTCAATAGGTTGTCCTGCTCTGCTTGGCCTCTGTTCATTCTACAACTCATTTTCTATGCCACTACCTCTTAGTGCACCTATGTCGAGGAGCAATTGGTTTGTGCATTACCCTTGAAGTCAACACCTGACATTGCATTCCCTGTAGATTTTTGTCATTTGAAACAACTGTAAAAAGTACCAAAAACTTGTAGTACGCAGCAACAGCAAGAAAAACTTAGCCAAGAACTAACTTGAAAGTAGTTGATAATCCTTTTAAATACTGCTGGTGGGGGTGGGAGGGTGTGTCCTTTCTGCTGGTGAACACGTGTTCAATTGTACAAGGTTAAGAGAAGTTGTTAGCTGGAGCACTAAGCCCCAAAATGGCAAATGGTATCAAATCATTGTTGTACACTGAGTGATGTCATGATCTGCCTGTTCTGTATAATTTCAGCCAACATTTACTGTGTTGGCGCTAATGCTTTCAACGAAATAGGGTCTGTTATGATATGTCTCACACGTGTTCGGAGGCCATCTTGGAGCTCTACGGACACTCATAGCGCCCAAAAAAAAAGGCATTAATGAGCCCAATTTCTTTCCCTTGATGTTTTGATATTCTATTGTTTCTATTGCAGAGATTCCAGAACCTGATGAGAGATTAGAGTCAGTTCATGAAGCATTAAAAATGTTGCCACCTGCACACTGTGAAACCTTGAGGTACCTTATGGCTCATTTAAAAAGGTACATCATAACCATTAATATTAACCATTTGTAAGTGAGTGCTATGCAGTTAGAAATATATTACTTAACTTTTTGATGTAAATATTTTTCTTTTTTCTTAGAAGCATGTCAATTTATAGAATAGCGGATATAACTTATAGTTCTCTTATTTTACATGCCTATATTTTTGTTCCCTCACACCCTCACAAAAAATCATGCTATTCCTAGAAGAGGAAAACTGAAGATCTCTTTAATCAGTCTGACAGAAGATAGATGAATGAAAATCACAAAGCATTAACTGATGTCAAACCAGTTTCTCTTTATTCTATAAACAGTTCAGTTAAGAATAGTGAATTTACTGCGTCAGAAAACTATACTGCAAACATCTGTTGACATTGGAATTCAAATTTTGGTCACTCGTTCCACAAGTATTGGGCACGAACATTACTGCTTTTGTGCCACCATTATACGAGGTTTTAAAGAAACCTATTCAAAGTTGTTTACTATTGAACAGTTCAGTATTCCAGTTCTGAATTGCAATTTAGATTAAGAATTAGTTTCATAAAATAATCCCTTGCCTTCTTGAGTATTTCTTTATATCCAAAGAATGTTCTTTTTGCAGGTAATTTAACCAGTTTGGTGGTGCTGTTTATTTCAAAAATTGTCTTTTAATTGTACAAGACAGTTTGATGTACGGTGGAGGTATTGGATAAGTTATACATTTTGTCATTTAGGACAGGATCTTCTGGTCGGCCTGTGGGGGCGGGCCCGATACGCCGACATGTAAAATGACATACGATGACGTTGGGTGTGCATCCCGACGTCATCGTGATATTTCATTCACAGGCGCGCGCTGGAGTTGGCTGCGCGCCTGCCAAAATGTCAAGGGCCTATTCAGTCCATTGAGGGGTTAATTAAAGTACGTAAGAACAGTGCCCGTCCAACCTTAAGGTTGGCGGACAGGCGAAAAGCCCAAG
Organism: Cetorhinus maximus; assembly: GCF_964194155.1. Taxonomy (NCBI): domain Eukaryota; kingdom Metazoa; phylum Chordata; class Chondrichthyes; order Lamniformes; family Cetorhinidae; genus Cetorhinus; species Cetorhinus maximus. Next base: position 59,958,269 of record NC_135889.1, read on the forward strand.
CAGCCTTCGTGTTTTTCAGGAAACCTCATCCACGGGAGGGATGAGGTTTTCTGAAGCATTTATAAAATAAATAAATAAAATTTCTCACCTTTACAAACATGTCCCAGCTCATGTGAGACAGTCACATGAGGAGACATGTTTGAATAAATTTTTCAATCGATTCTTTAATTATTTTCATAACCATTCAATCTCCCTGAGGCAGCTCCGTGCCTCAGGGAGATTTCTGCACTCTTTCACACGCATGTGCGAAAGAGCACAGGCCTCGACTCACCCTCCTCCCCCCGCCCGCACAGGTAGCACTGAGCCCTACCGGCCGCGCATTAAGATGGGCAGGCCTTAATTGGCCTGCCCGCGTAAAATGACGGCGCGCAGCCGATGGCGGGCGGCGATCGGCTCCGCGCCCGCCCAGCCCGTCCACCATAGGAAAAATCCAGGCCGTAATGTAATTAAAAGTAATAGTGTAATCCATTAGAGGAGCAAATGAATATTTTGTGACATATTATCAGCCCAACGCTATGTACCACTAACAGACTTGCTATAATTAGTTTTTCCAAATCATGCTAGCAAGTATCTTATCACCACTAAGATATCATGGTTGCTTCAAAGCAGTACATTAATTAATTCCTTTTTCCACCAGGTAAGTGTATGTTGGGATCAAGTTTGGAAATGAGAATATGTTGAGCTGTTGATGATCAAATGCCTCTTAAAAAAAATGATTCCTCTGTTGCTGAAGTCAGCTGCTGCTGATGTTAATAACATCTGTGGAATCAAGATCAACAGTAGTTTGCTTTTCCATAGCAACTGTAACATCATAAAACTCTCCTCAGGAACATTATCAAATAAAAATTCCCAGTTATCCATATAAGGAGATACTAAGACAGATGACCAATGCTTGGTCAAAGAAATAGGTGGGAAAAGAGAGATGTTAAGATTTGGAGAGGTTTAGGGAGAGAATTCCAGTTCTTAGGGCCAGGGCAGCTGAATGCACAGCTGTCAGTGGTGGATTAAAATCGCAGATATTCAAGAGGCCAAAATTGGAGGAGCACAGAGATCTTGGAGAGTTGCAGGGTTGCCATAGTTTACAGAGATGTGGAGGGGCAAGGGCATGGAGCGAGTTGAAAGGAAAGATGAGAATTTTAAAATCAACATGATGTCAGCCTGGGAGTCAATGTAGATCAGTGAGCATAGGGGTGATGGGTGAATGCAACGCGGTCCAAGTTGGAATACAGGTAAGAGAGTTTATAATGAGCTCAAGTTTATGTAGGCTAGATGATGGGAGATGGCCAGGAGAGCACTGGAATAGTCAGGACTAGAGGGAACAAAGTTTCAGCAGCAGATGAGCTAACACAAGAGCAGAAACTGGTGAATATGGAGGTGGAAGTAGGCAATGATGGAGCAGATAGATGGTCAGAAGTTCATCTCAGGGTCAGATACAATACCAGCATTGTGAATGGTCTGGTTCAGCCTTAAACAGTTGTCAGGGAAAGAGATGGAGTTGGTGATAGGGACTGAAGACAATGGTTTTGGCCTTCCCAATAGTTAGTTGAAGGAATTTCCTGCTCATTAAATACTGGATGTTGATTAAGCAATATGACAAATTAGAGACAGTGGAGAGATTGAGAGAGATGGCAGTGAGGTGGAGTTACTGTACATATGGAATATGACATGCTTTCGGATGATGTCACCAAGGACAGCATGAGAAATAAGAAGGGACCAAGGAATAGATCCTTGGGGATACCAGAGTTAATTGTGCAGGAGCAGCAAGAGAAACCATTATAGGTGACTCTCTGGCTACAACTGGATACAACTTCAAGAATTGAAGTAGGCAACCGCAGTCCCACCCAGCTGGATGATGGAGAGATGTTGGAGGAGGATAATTTGGCGAGCCATGTCAAAGGTAAAGACAGGTCAAGGAGGATCAGCAGCGATGGATTACTGTGATAACCATCACTTAGAATGTCATTAGCCACTTCATAAGGATCTTTTCAGTGCTGTAAAAGGGGCAGAAACCTGATTGGTGGGATTCAATGGGTTCCAGGAAAGATGGGCACAGATTTCAGAGTCAGCAAAATGTTTAAGGAGAGGAAAAGGAGATTGGAGATGGAGCAGTAGTTTTCCAGGATAGAGGTGGTCAAAGGTGTTTTTTTTTTTGAGGAGAGGGGCGATTCAAGAAGATTTGAAAGAGCGGAGAAGGAACTGTTAATATCAGATGTCTTGGAGTTATCAGCAGTTTTGGTGTGAATAGTGTCAAGGGAATAGGAGGTGGATCTTGTGGACAAGATGAGCTCAGAGAGGGCATGATGGATGGTAGGGAGAAACTAAAGAAAGATGCGAGTTCAGAGCTGGGGGAGGCGGCCTTAGGGAAAGTTTGACCTGGTGGGTTAGGATAATGGAGGGAAGCAGCAAAAACCAGCTGGACAGATGGTCTCAATCTTAGTGACAAAGAAGTCCATGGCCTCCATTCACATGGGGATCAGGGTGGAGGAGACAAGGGAGAGGGCTTTAAGACAACAGTTTGTGGTGAAGAGTAGGATATTCCAGGATATTCCACTCACTCATTAGAAAATGTTGATTAAAATTTTTGATACCACAATGTTTTATTAGATGACCTTAGATATTCAGGAATGAGTTTTCGTTGAGCTTTCTTTCCTGGCAAACTTATTTGTTAGTTAGCTTCAGGGGATTCAATACATTTGCCAAGGGTCCATGGCAGCACACATTTTGCAAAATCTGTTGAATGGAGTAAACTTAGTGAATCGAATGACTTTTCTTGTTTGATATTTTGGGTATCTTGTGTAAATGTATCCCATTTGAGAACTAGACAACATTTAAAAAAGAAAGATAGGAAATGCCTGATTACTCTTTTGGATGGAAATTAACATGTTTAAATGAATGCAATACAATTAGATAACTTTTTAATGGGAGTATTCCTAAAGAAAGAAAAGAAAAGTATTTCTATGCAGAGTGTCTTTGAGCTCTATACAATTTATTTTTGTTTGTGAGGTGCAGCAACTGTAGCCACTTTTCCACATTTTGAGTATCTGATTGGAAAACTGGTCACAATTGAGTTGTAGGATTTGATGATATAAGTACCAATATATCAAAGTCCATTCATTTTCAAATACTATTTGATTTGAGTTATAATTTCATAGACTTTTGCCAAAATAAATATTACAATTCAGTAGTTTATTAAAATGGATGATTGTTTTTCTCAGGGTAACTCTACATGAGAAGGACAACCTGATGAATGCAGAGAATCTTGGAATTGTTTTTGGACCAACTCTAATGCGAGCCCCAGAACAGGACCCCATGGCAGCCTTAAATGACATACGTTATCAAAGACTATTGGTAGAGATGCTTATCCAAAATGAAGATATTTTATTTTGAAACTGTTGGGATGGGAATTTTAAACAATGGTACGAAGAATGAGTTAGATTATTTTATCCGGGTAGTTGCTTCAGTAAGCAGGTTGAAATGACAGCAATCCTTTGTACTTTTTTATAGTGTACTCAGCTCAGACACATCATAATGTAATTTTGAAAACTGAAACCTCTGGGTTGGACTTGGGTTCTTTAATATAAACTAAAGCTACTGCATGATTTGATCCTTGTTTTTGTCAGGGATCTTCGATGGAAATCAGAAATTGTTGCAGTGGCTTTTTTTGGATCATATGAAGTGAATTTGCCTCATGTTTGTAAATTCTGGGTGTTGATCAAATTATGTAACTACACCTGTAATGTAGTAGTTTATAATTCTGGACTAGGAATGAGAATACAACACAGAATATCAGAATACAATATAATGTTGATATTGCATTTGGTGACACTTGCCAATGTTTATTTCTGCCTTTTGAACTATGATATAGTTCATCAGAGTTGTGTAAATTTTGCTTATGGACCTCTTTCTATCTGAAACAAAATGTTTTGTATAGTATTTCTGTTCAAACTGCATAATCAGTACCAAATACCATCAGGTGGTTATTTACACTTGAAACTCAAAGCCACTCCTGGTTTGTTTCTCATGTGTAACTTCTGTTCTTTTACTTTGGCATGCAAGCATTAATTTATTAATATTTACATCTACAATGTATTTTTTAAAACAAAGCTTATATAGGTCAAATATTCGGTGATAGTAGCAACATTTGGTGATATTACCGAATATTCATTTAATTGCTGTGATTTCAAAGTAAGAATAAATTACTGGATTACAATGGATCTTGATAGCAGTTGGAAATGATTGAACGTAGGAAGAACTGGCCCCATAGGAGTGAACATTTATTTATTTAAAAACTTATAGACAAGGTCAAGGAATACATCAGCTTCTGAGTACAATGCTCATCTGAGTCAGTGAACAATGTATACACATAACATTATATTCTGAATTGCTTAAGCCCTGAAAAATATGTTTGTAATTTCTCAAGTTAAATGCAATTAGAAGGAAGGTATTTTGCATTGGTAGTTAAAAATAATATAAGCCCAATGGAAATATATTTCCCTTCTTTAAATTTCTATTTTTTTCTCTGTTATTCCTTTGGCTATTTAATTCTGCAGTCACTTATGCACTATCTGTTTTAATAATAAATAATCCTAAACTACCATCCAAACAGGAAAATAAATCATCCACTCAGAGTATAGCCAAGTAAGTGGGTAGAGGGATAAAATACAACTGCTAAGTATTTAATATAATGGAGAGAAAAAAAACAAGAACATCTTGGTAGTGCTCCAGAAATTGTGTATTAATAGCACAGAAATTCTCCATGTAGCATTGGATAAAACATTTTAAAGTAATACTATAGAATCTAGGTTCATGTAATATTAGAGTGGGCTTTAGTTTATAGTAAGTGGAAAATAGGTTCTTAATCCAATGTAATCAATTGCAAATGTGGGCCATTACTAGTTTTTGTGTAAAATATAATTTATTTGCCTCATGATCGTTTGGCCTTGGGGATCAAGTATTCATTTCAAATACCACTTTACTACTTTTTTGAAGTATATGTTTGATTGGCAGCTATACTTGTGTGAGCAAACACCAGTTGAATCCAATGAATGGTTGAGCACTTAATGTGGTTATGAGAGACACTTTTTAACATCTTTTGTTCATTTGTACCTTCAAAGGACTTAATGGTGTATATTAAGTTGATGTCCTCCCAGTCAGAAGTCAATTTAAAGCTGTCAGAAATAGGGGTATGTCCGACATTCTACAAAATACCTCGTAAAATTGATCAAGGAGCAAGGTTCAAGGTTCCATTTATATTGAACGTCAGTGCATGTGAAGTGCTTTGTTGCTTTTGATGTTCCAAAGGAGCAGAATATTTTGCCAGTTACTAAATTAGATAGAAGCAGTTTAAAAAAGGTTACAAGTTCCAAGACAAAACTGAAGATAGAACAACAGCTACAACATAGTTCCAAAAATAGTTACAGCACTATAACAGCAAATAGGTTGTTAAAGAAGTTAAAATTCTAAAGCCCTATTAAATTTTTGGATGTTTACAGTGAAGGTTTTCATTGTTCCTGCAAGCTTCTGCGTTAAAGTAAATTAGAACTTGTAAACTGTTGAACAGAGAATTTACAAACGCACAGAGCTCCATTGTCACTGAACAAGAGTAACATGGGAGTTTACTGGCTATGCATGTTATACAACTACTCATCTTAGACAATTACGTGAAATACCGTTGACTCTAAAGTAAAATAAGAACAAAAGAAATCGGAGTAGCAGTAGGCCATTCAGCCCCTCAAGGTGAATAAGAACATAGCTGATCTTCTACTTCAGCTGCACCTCCCCGTATGATTTCCATGCCCTTGATCCCCATAGTATCCAAAAATCTATTGACAGCTGACTTGAATATACTGAACAACTGAATATCTATAGCTCTCTGCTACAAAGAATTCCAAAGCTTGAGGACCCTTTGAGTGAAGAAATGTCTTCTCATCTCAGTTCTAAATGGCTGACTCCTTATCTAAGACTGTGATCCCTAGTTCTAAACTCACCAGCCAGAGGAAACATCTTCCCAACATCTACCTTGTCAAGTCCCTAAATAATTTTATATGTTTTGATTAGATCATCTCTCCTTCTAAATTCTAGGAAATATAGGTTTAGTTTATTCAATCTCTCCTCATAAGGTAATTTTCTCCTCCCAAGAATCAGTCCAGTGAACCTTTGTTGCACTCCCTCCAAGGCAAATATATCCTTTCTGAATTAAAACTGTACACAGTACTCCAGGTATGGTCTCACTAAGGCCCAATGCAATTGCAACAAGATTTCTTCTCTCTTATACTCTAATCCCATGGTAGTAAATACCATTTCCCTTCCTAATGTTTGCTGTACCTTTGTTTGCAAGGACACGCTGATCCCTCTGAATACAAATATTTCCCTCACCATATAAAAAAATAACGTGCTTTTCTAATTTTTCTATGAAAGTAACTTCAGATTTCTTTGCATTGTGTTCCATCTGCCATGTTCTTGCCCATTCACTTACCTGTTTAAATCTTTTTGCAGCCTTTTTGCATCCTCCTCACAGCGTACTTTCCCACTTTGTATCATCAGCAAGCTTGGATAGATTATACTCGGTTCATCATCTAAGTCATTGATATAGATTGTAAATAGCTGAGGTCCAAGTACTGATCCTTGCAGTACCCCACTACTTACAGCCTGCCAACCCAAAAAGGATCCACTTTTTCCTACTCAATGGGCAGAATATTGAGCTCAGTGGGCGGGCGGGCGCCGCAATGACATCGGGTGAGCATCCCAACGTCATTGTGTAGTCCCACGATATTTCATTCAGCGGGAGCGCTGCCGACTCTGATGTGCACCCGCCCATAATTAAAAGGCCTATTAAGTCCATTAAGGTAATTAAATTCAAATTTACGCTCCCCATCCAACCTTACGGTTGGTGGGCAGGCGAAAACACCAAGCGGCCTTTGCACTTTTTAGGAAACCTCACCCACAGGATGAGATTTCCTAAAGCAAATAAAAATAAAATAAAAATTTTACACTTGAATTAAAAATATGTTGTATGACTTTTTTATTTTGTTCATTAAGTTTTTTTAAAGAGTGCTTAATCTCCCTGAGGCAGCTCCGTACATACGCAAAGTTTGCGCTAGGCCCACTCGTCGTCCTCCCCCCACCCGCACACCTTGCGGCTCACGTTCCATGCTGGGCAGGTCTTAATTGGCCCGCCAGCATATCATCGCAGTGCAGTGCCGATCACGGGCAGCGGTTGGCTTCCCCGCCAAGGGCAAAATCCTGCTCAATGTTTTCTGTCTATTAACCAATCCTTAATCCTGGCTAATATGTTACCCCATGAGCCCTAATTTTATGTAATAATCTCTTGTGTGGCACCTTATCGAATACTTATTTAAAATAAGAATAGCCTCCCTTATCCATTCTATTAGTTACAACCTCAAAACATTCTCACAGATTTGTCTAGTAATAGTAGATTAAAGGTAGGTGAGTTGCCAATGAGGCTTATGTCAACCAAAATGTTACTCTACTGAATGGGAATGGTTTTGCCTTTTCCTTTTTAAAACATGCCCCATCATGACTTAACAAACGCATTTAAAAACTTGATTTCTGTGTATGCATACCTGTGACTGTTGGACTTGTTATGTTGCTCACAATAAGACAGAAGTTGCATTGAGTGATAACAGGAGTGTTATACCATGTAATGGACAATATATTATCTATGTATTGTATTGTATTTTTATGTTTTGATAACACTCTTTTAATTGGCCTGAAGGGACTGATTTGAGAAAAGCTTTCTTTTATCAACTTAGAGTTGTATTTAACCTAGAATGTCTCTTTATGGCCACAAAACGTCTCTCTTGTGGCAGATCATCTAAAGAGGCACATCTGAAGATCATTTAGAGGGTGATTCTTGTGGGAGGAGGTTGGTCTGTAGCTTGGCAGGTGCTTGTAAGCCTCTGCTGCTTTCCCTGGTTTGAGACTACATGTTGAAGGCCAACAGAAATAACCAGAAATAACTGACTTTTTTTCTCACATGTTTTAAAGATTGTTTTGCTGTAATTTTTTGTTTTGTGAACGATACTGAAACCAAACAGTTCATATATGACTGATGGAATGGAATATATATTGTACATGTAGATGTATAAATGTCCGCTCATGGCAGACAATGCCCTGCTTTATAAAGACAGGACTATTCTACAATATAACACACATTGCTGCTGCTAAGGTGGTGCTATATCCTAAGACCAGAAGATCTAATTGCTGTAAATTGAGAAATCAGGCTTTCAATTTTATAGTAATTCCTATTTGCTACATTCTAAGGTCAATTAGATGATCATCTGGGTAGATTGCCAGGTTATTTTAAATCAATGGCTCCTACTGAAATCAGAAAAGCACCAAGTATTCAGTAATTTCTTGCTATTTCTTTTTAAAGATTAATTTGTATATGTAATAAAGTTTGATGTCTGAAATGTGACACAGTCAAAACTTATTTTTAAAATTCTGGTGGCTCTGTCATGATACTGCTCCTTGATGCTCATGGTAGATTGAATGGCATGAGATTTTATAACAATGCGATTATTATATCATATAATACCCAGAATATTATTCTGCTGCTATAGTGGAGCTACATTTAAGTTACCCTGTTCTTTCAAGACTCAAAAGTCTAATTATTGTCATTAAATACAATTTAATCGTTGGTCAGGGAACTTTGAAAATTGGAACATGCTCATCAATTTCAGTTTGCAGGTGAGAACCACCCTGTAATTTATGATTCTTTTGCATCTGTAACATAGTATGAGATATGGAGTGTGAAGTCTGCATGTGCTGATGTGCCATCTTTAATATATTAATGGATAGATATATATAAAACATTTTGAGAGTTGCTTGCAACTTTATTATCTGTGACTTTTATGTGTTTTATTTATGAAATATCAATGTGAACTGCTTGACTACCAAAATAAATTTGGATTACTGCTGAGAGAGGAAGTATTGAGCTTTAATTGACCTGCTTCTCATCTGCTATCATGTTGTCCCATTTATATTTTTCCAAACCATTAGTAGGAAATGACTTTGCAAGTGAGAGAGAGTTACTAATGTAATTCTGTAAATCAATCAACATGAAATTAAACAATCTACTGCTTTTTGCTCATAGCCCTTGTACTATGTCCTTTTACATGTTAAATATTAATTTGATTTCTCACTAATTGTCATATTGACCAAATTTCATTGGATGTTTAATGCAGAAATCTTTGAAGAAAATTGGTAGAGGGCATTTGTAGTTTTGATACTAGGACCCCAGTATGGATTGCAAATAGATTTAGATATCTGTAGTTTTTTTAAGAAGTAAAGTAAATAGTATTTCACTTTGGAAACACCAGTTTGTGCCCTGAATTCAATCGCCTTGACACTGAAGGTGGTGCTATGTGTTTAATCACTAAGATCCAGTTTAGTTAACATGTTAAATACAGTACTGGAGCTTTGAATTCAAAAAAGATCTTTAGTCAAAACTTTAAGACCTAACTAATATTTTGCATGACTTTTTTTTCAGGAATTAATTCACTAAAGCTTGTCTGAGAAAAGGTTGAAAACTGACCAGGGATGAATTCCTTTCTTTAACACTGAAATTCATTTCATAGTGAGTGGATTAAGCAGTAGCTTTAGTGAAATCCTTGAACACATCTCATGTAGAAGCATCCTGACATCCAAAGTTAGGAAGGCAATATAGATCTTGAAAGCTAATATTTGGGTTGGGAAGGGGAGAATTATAAAGGGATGCAGCTATTATATAAATATTAAATATTTTCTTCATTTTGCTTCTGGTTCTTTAGCCAATTACATTAAATCTGTGTCCTCTAAGTACTTCCCCTCTTGTCACTGGGAACGCTATCGCCATAGTTTAACAAAACCCTTTACCAAACCTCCCCTTAACTTTCTATGGAGAAGAACTTCAATTTCTGTGGTGTTCAGAAATCGCTGGGGCAAAACTAGTGTCCTATAAAGTTTCAGCATAACTTCCAAGCTTTTGTACTCTGCCTCTGTCTTTAAAGCCAAGGACTCTTTATGCTTCATTAACAGCCTTCTCGGCTTGCCAGCTTTGAGGACTTATGTATACACACCCCAGGTCTCTGTCTTTCTGCACCCCCTTTCAAATTGCACCATTTAGTTTATATTGCCTCCTCATTCTTCTTTTTGTTCATCATGGGATGTGGGTGTCACTGGCAGGGTCAGCATTTATTGCCAATCTCTTAGAAGGTGGTGGTGGTGAGCCATCTCCTTGAACCGCTGGAGTCCTTGTGTGTACACACCCACAGCGCTGTTAGGGAGTTCCAGGATTTTGACCCAGCAACAATGAAGGAACGAGCAATATATTTCCAAGTCAGAATGGTGTGTGACTTTAAGGGGAGCTTTCAGGCGTGTGCCTGTTGCCCTTGTTCTTCTAGCATTAGAGGTTGAGGGTTTCGAACGTGCTGTTGAAGCAGCTTTGTTGAGTTGCTGTGGTGTGTCATGTGGATGGTACAACAGCAGCCACGGTGCACTGGTGGTGGAGAGAGTGAATAGTAAACATGGTAGGTGGGGTGCCAGGCAAGTGGATAGTATTCAATCACAGTCCTAACTTGTGCCCTCTAGATGGTGGAAAGGCTTTCGTCAATGGTAACCCTACAAGATGTTGATTGTGGGGATTCAGCGATGGTAATGCCATTGAACATCATCAGGAGGTGGTTAGGTTCTCTCTTATTGGAGTTGGTCATTGCCTGGCACTTGTGTAGCGCAAATGTTACTTGCCATTTTTAAGCCAAAGCATGAGTATTGCCCAGATCCTGCTGCTTGTGGACATGGACTGCTTCATTATCTGCAGAGTTGCAGATGTTACTGAACACTGCAATCATCAGTGAACATCTCCACTTCTAATCTTATGACAATGGGAAGGTCATTCATGAATCAGCTGAAGATGGCTGGACCATGACACTTCCCTGGGGAGCTTCTGCAGCAAAATCCTGGGCTGAGATGATTGCCCTTCATTAACGACAACTATCTTCCTTTGTGCAAGGTATGACTCCAGCCATCAAGAGTTTTCTCCCTAATTCCTATTGACTTCAATTTTGCTAGGGCTCCTTGATGCCACACTCAATGAAATGCCTTGATGTAAAGGTCAGTCACTCTCATCTCACCTCTGGAAAACAACTTTTTTGTCTATGTTTGATCCAAAGCTGTAATGGGGTCTGGATCGGTGTGGTCCTGGCAGAACCAAAGAAGAGCATCAATGAGCAGCTTATTGGTGAGTAAGTGTCACTTGATATCACTGTCAACAATACCTTCCATTACTTTCTACCAAAATAAATAACTTAATACTTTTCTGGGGATCTTCCCTCCAATCAGGTTTCCATCCCTGCCACAGTACCAAAACTGCTCTTATCAATATCACAAGTGACATCCTATGTGACTATGATCAAACTAAACAAGCTATCCCTTCTCGACCTATCTGCAGCCTTTGTTGATCACAACATCCTCCTCTAACACCTCTCTACATTTGTCCACCTGGGTGGAACTGCACATGCCAAGTTCCTTTCTTATCTATGTTATTATACCCACGGAATTGCAATGGCTTCTCGTTCACGCACAGTTAGCTTTGGTGATCTTCTAGGATCTATCCTTAGCTTCCTGCTACTTTATATCTCCATTTTGTTCCTCAGTGACATCATCTGAAAACACAACGTCAGTTTCCACATGTATGCTAACGACACCCAGCTCTACCTAACCTCCATTGCTCTCAACCCTTCCACTGTCTAAATAGTCAAATTGCTTGTCTGACATCAGTACTGATTGAGCAGCAATTTCTTCCAATTAAATATTGATAGGCCAAAGCCATTGTCTTGGGTCAACCCCCATAAACTCCACTCTCTACTCACTGACTCCATCCCTCTTCGTGACAGCTTTCTGACACTGAAATTGTCTGTTCGAAAACTTGACCCTGAGTTGTGCTTCCGAACATACATCCACAGCATCACCAATACTGCCGTACCAATTCAGCCATGCCTCATCTGTTGCTGAAACCCTCATCCATGCCTTTGTTACATCTAGACTTGACCCTTTTAATGGGACTTCTAGCTGGCATTCGGTATTCTATCCTCTGTAAACATGACATCATCCAAAACTCTGCTATCCATATTCTAACACACCAATTCCCTGTAACGTACAGAGAGACAGACTGAAACCCCCTCATTCATCTACCCTTCTGTCCGTAATTAGTGTGGTTTAATTTGGATAAGACTGAGGTGTGTTCCCAAAACCCCATGTGGTCAGTCTTTACAAAGTCACTGGCAGCAGATTTTCATGGATTTTAAAACCAGGAGCATTATTTATTGACACATACATTAACAGGAAAGGTATATCGCTACTTTAGACACACCGCATACACACAAGAAAGATACAGTAAAAGAAGAGTTCCATTTCTATGAATATTAAAACCAAACAGAATAGTTAACAGTTCACGTGTTTGTAAACGTCCAGTGAGAGGAGGTTTTCCACTCAGGAGCTGAAGTTCAAACGAGTCCAGATAGCTGAAGACAGGATTTCGCAGAGTTTTTTTCAGAATAAGAGATGTGCAGCAAGTAGAGTAGACAACTTTGATAATACTTGTAGCCAGAAGACGGTTGTAGCCAGCCAGGGTGCATTGTTACAGAGTGGAATTGCTGCAAGTTTGGTGAGAAGGGAGCTCAGGGAGATGGGGAGGGAGGTGCTCTGTTCTTTTTCTTTCTCAGCCTGCAGGAGACTGGGAGTTGAAAAATTGCACGAGGTCTGAGTTTTGAAAACATCTAAGAGTGACATCATAGAAGGAACACAAGTTCATCAGTTGGTGAAAAGCTGCTGTTAGGGAGAGTCTTCAAGCAGCTGAAAATTTAAAAAATGCATTTTTCTTAAAAGAAGGAGCTGCTTAGAGTTTAGTAAGAAACACAAGCAAGAGGGAAGTAAAGTTAAGCCAAGGCCAGGTAAATTAAAGTAGTATAAGTAAACCAAAGTAAAATAAAGTTAATATAATGGAAGTAAATTGAAGCAATCTCAGTCATGTGGAATGCATGTCGTGTAATATATGGTAAGTCGTGGACACTACTGGTGTCCTAGACAACCACATGTGCAGGAAGTGTCACCAGCTGCAGAACTTTGAGCTCCAGGTTTCAGAGCTTGAGCAGCAGCTGGAGTCACTGTGGCACATTGGCAAGGCTGAGAGCTACATGGATAGCATGTTCAGAGAGGTGGTCACACTGCAGCTTAGGAGTTTGGAGGCAGAAAGGGAATAGGTGACTGCCAAGCAGTCCAAGAAAACTAGGCAAGTAATGCAGGAGTACCCTCGGGTCCTGTTTGCCAATCAGTTTTCCATTTTGGATACTGGTTAAGGCATTGGCTCCTGGGAGGAGTACAGTCAGAGCCAGGTTTCTGGCAGCACAGGTGGCTCTTCAGGAGTGGAGAAAGAGGAGAGGAAGAGCAGTAGTGATAGGGGATTCATTAGCAAGTGGGACAGAGGCATTTCTGTGGCCAAAGACGTGATTCCAGGATGGTATGTTGCCTCCCTGGTGCCAAGGTCAAGGATGTCACAGAGCGTCTCCAGGACATTCTTCTGGGGTAGGGTGATCAGCCAGAGATTGTGGTCCATGTTAGCACCAATGACTTAGGTAGGAAAGGGGATGTGGTCCTGAAAGCAGATTTCAGGGAGAAAGGACATTGAAAAGCAGGACCTCTAAAGCAGTAATCTCAAGATTACTCCCAGTCCCACATGCAAGTGAGTATAGAAATTGGAGAATAGAGCGATTGAACACATGGCTGGAAAGCTAGTGTAGGAGAGAGGGCATCAGATTTCTGAGGCGTTGGGACTGGTTCTGGGAAAGGTGGAACCTGTACAAGCCAGACCTGAACAGGACTGGGACGAGTATCCTCGGGGCGGGGGTGGGGGGGGTTGGGGGGGGTGGTTAAACTAGATTGGCAGGGGTCTGGGAACCTGAGGGCAAATTCAGAGCAGGGAACAGGAGATGGAAAATTAATGAGTGACTCTGAAAGACAGAAGCACAGGTTAAAAAGTATACAGCACAGAAATTTGGCAGTGTTAAAAGATGTATATGTAAACGCAAGGAGTATAGCAAATAAAGCCAATGAGCTGAGGGCACAGGTAGATATATGGCAGCATGATATCATCACTATAGCGGAGACTTGGCTTAAATCGAGTCAAAAATGGCAGTTCGACATCCCTGGATATAGATTTTCAGGCAGGATAGAGGGGGAATAAAAAAGGTAGGGGTGTGGTATTATTGGTTGAAGAAACAATTACAGTTGTGAGAAGAGATGATATATTAAATGAAGCACAAAATGAGGTCATATGGGTTGAGCTCAGAAATAAAAAAGGGGCAGCCACATTACTAGGAGTGTACTATAGATCCCCTAGTGGAAGGGAGTTAGAAGAGCAAATGCAGGCAAATTTCTGAGTTTAAAAACAATAGGGCAGTAATCGTTGGGGACTTCAACTACCCTAATTTCAATTGGGATATGAACAGTGTGAAGGGCACAGAGGGCACAAAATTCTTGAACTGCATTCAAGAGAACTTTTTCAGCCAGCACATAACAAGCCCAACAAGAAGAGGTGCAATTCTAGATTTAGACTTAGGAAATGAAGCTGGGCAAGTGGATGAAGTAGCAGCGAGGGACCATTTTGGAGATAATGACCATAATACAGTTAGATTTAGCATCATTAAGGAAAAAGACAAAGATCAAACAGGACTAAAAGTTCTAAATTGGGGGAAGGCCAATCTTAGAAAGCTGAGCAGTGAACTGGTGAGAGTAGACTGGATACAGCTATTAGAAGGGAAAACAGTGTCAAATCAGTGGGAGGTATTCAAAAGCAAGATTCTACGGGCACAGTGTAGACATGTCCCCACAAAGAAAAACTGCCAAATCTAGAGCCCCCTGCTTATCCAGAAGCATGCAGGGCAAGATAAAGCAGAAAAAGAGAGCTTATGACAGTCACAAAAAGCTTAATACTGTAGAAAGCCTAGAGGAGTATAGAAAGCATAGGGGTGAAGTAAAAAAGGAAAATAGGAAAGCAAAGGGAGGATACGAAAAAATATTGGCAGGTAAAGTCAATGAAAACCCAAGGATGTTTTACCAGTACATTAAGTGCAAGAGGATGATTAAGGAAGGGGTAGGGCCTATCAGAGATGCACATGGTAACTTGTGCGTTGATGCTGAAGATGTGGGCAGTGTTCTCAATGAGTACTTTGTCTTGGTCTTCATTAAGGAGAGGAATGATGCAGAGATACTAGTTAAAGAGGAAGAGTGCAAAATATTAGATATAATAGGCATAATGAGAGAGGAAGTACGGGAGGAACTGCCATCCTTGAAGCTGGATAAATCACCAGAGCCAGATGGATTGTATCCCAAGTGGTTAAAGGAAGCCAGGGAGGAAATAGCGGATGCCCTGGGGATCATTTTCCAATCCTCACTAGATACAGGTGAGGTCCCAGAGGACTGGAAGTCTGCGAATGTCGTACCATTATTTAAAAGGGTGCGAGGGATAGGCCAGAAAATTATAAGCTGGTCAGTCTGACTTTGGTGGTGGGCAAACTATTGGAATCAATTCTGAGAGACAGGATATACTGTCACTCAGAAAGGCATGGATTGATCGGGGATAGCCAGCATGGCTTTGTTAGGGAAAGATCGTTTCTAACTAACTTAATGGGGAGAATTTTCACGACGGCATGCGGAGGCAGCTGCGTGCCCGCCGAACTGTCAAAGGCCTGTTAAGGCCATTAGTAAACCAACCAAGCTAATTCTCAATGCTGCCCATCCAACCTTAAGGTTGGCGGGCAGGCAAAGAGCCCAAGCAGCCTTTGCGTTTTTCATGAAACCTCATCCACGGGTGGGATGAAGTTTCATGAAGGTTTTATAAAATTAATAAATAAATTTTGCTCATTTCTTAAGCTTGTCCCAGCTCATGTGACACTGTCACATGAGGGGACATGTGTAAATGATTTTTAACTTTATTCAAAATTCTCAATATGAACTTAATCTCCCTGAGGCACAGAGCTGCCTCAGAGAGATTTCTGCGCTCTTTCACGCACATGCGCGCGAAAGAGTGCAGGTCTCGACTCGCCCGCCTCCCCCCACCCGCACAGGTAGCGCTGAGCGCTACCGGGCACGCATTACTCTGGGTGAGCCTTAATTGGCCCGCCCATGTCAAATGGCGGCATGCAGCCAATCACGGGCAGCGATCGGCTCTGCGCCCTCCCGCACTATCTCCCGATCGGCCTGCCTGATGGAGAAAATTCTCCCCAGTAGAATTTTTTGAGGAATTAACAAGGAGGATTGATGAAGGTAGTGCAGTGGAAGTTTTCAAAATGGATTTTAGTAAGGCATTTGACAAGGTCTCACATGGCAGACTGGTCAGGAAAGTGAGATCCCATGGGATACAGGGGAAGGTGGTGATTGGATCCAAAATTGGCTCCATGACAGGGAACAAAGTGTAATGGCTGATGGATGTTTTTGCCTCCCATGGTCAAAAGCCATCAACATACAGTGGAGGCGGGTGGGATCCTTAGCACCTCACTCGTGCATGATCTGTTTCATTTGTCTTCTTTGTTACCTTGTAGTTTTCCTGGACACAGAAAGTCTACGGTCTTATTGGCTTTGATGTTTTGGGGTAAATCCTGACAAAGGCTGGCGCAACATTCCACCAGGATGTGGTATAGCCATGTTCATTTTAATCAACGTTTTAGAAGCTTCCAGAAGCTTGGCCAACTTGCATTTCCAAAAGTCAGGTGACCTGTGACAACCATCTTAAAGATCAACAGTGTTATTTTTAAAGAGGGCATACGAGTTTTTAAAAATTTGTAATGTTCTCATGTCTGCTCGGCAGGGCAACCCGTTCACCCATCATCCCTGTGCTCGATGACCTACACTGGCTCCTGATTAAGCAACAGCCTGATTTTAATATTCTCATCCTTCCTTTCACATCCATCCATGGCTTGCCCTTCCCTATCTCTGTAATCTCCTACAGCCCCCAGTCTTCCTAGATCACTGCATTCCTCTAATTCTGGACTCCAGAGAACCCCTGACTTTAATTGCTCCATCATTGGTGGCCATGCCTTCAGCTACCTTGGTCCTCAGCTCTAGAATTCCCTCCCGAAACCTCTTTGCCTCTTTAACTCACATTCCCCATTTAAAATGTTCCTTAAAACCTATCTCTTACACCATGATTTTGGTCATCTGCCCTAGTGTCTCCTCCTATAGCTCAGTATCATATTTTGTTTTAAAATGCCCTGTGAATGCCTTGGGACGGATATTTTATTGCATTAAAGCACTATATAAGTACAAGCAAGATGTTGTGCAATTACATCTGCCTTGTGTCCACACATTTCATCGTCTATCTCTTTCCTCCTGAAGTTTATTACTATCCTCTTAATTATTTAATACATTTAGAAGTTTTGTGTAAGCTGCAAACTTGACGATTATGTCATGTATACCCAAGTCCAGGTCATTAATGTCTACCAAAAAGAGCTCAGCGGAATTGTGTGCAGTCTTCTCCTAAAAAGGAGAGAAGAGCATTGATTAGTCCAGCCTGAACCTGGATTCCCATTGCATCCCTGCCAACGCAACCAGAGTGGGACATTGCAGGGCTCTAGTTCTTCATTACCCCGCAGCTGCTGCACACTCACACAAAGAAGCCAGGGTTGACCCTCGCCCAAATGCTGTCCCCATCACATTTGGCAGCACAAGGTGTAACCTTGCAAAGCAAGTAGGCACAAGCATGTGGAATGCCAAGGGCAGCAGATGGATTGGTGTCTCGCCACCTGGAAGCTCCCCTCCCAGCATGTTAGCACCCTGACTGTGACATGCTTCACTATTCCAGCACTCTGCCTAGGTGCAGATCCTTGAGTTCCCCCCACCCCATTCTATACTCTGGGTGTCAGTGATACACATGCTGCAGGTACAAAACCCAGCTCAGCACAACCCTCTCAGGGTTAACTAGGCATGGGCAATATCTGCTGGCCCACCCAGCAGGATACATGCCGTGAAGGATTCAATGCTGTAACTGTACTCAGAGTTGTTGGTGGGGGTCCGGGGATGGGAAGGTGGAAAGGCTGACGGCTGCATTAAGTGACCTCGGCCAACGTGGTACTCACCCATCCCGAGTGCAGGAGGTCGTTGAATCTCTTGCGGCACTGGACCCATGTGCATCGCACCGCATCTTGGGACCTCACACTCTGAGCCGCCTCCTCCCAGGCACGTTTGGTCAGGCGGGGAGGCCTCCGCCTCCTGTCCCTCAGAAGCAGGACCTCTCGCCGTGTTGCCACCTCCTTCAGGAGGGTAGCTAGGCACTCATCCGACAAACGAGGGGCACATTGCCCCACTGCCCTACCCTCCAGCCTGGCCTGCCCCGCTGTCCTACCCTCTGGCCTGGCCTGCTCCGCTGACTTACTCTCCGGACTTGCCTCCTCACCAAGAGCCCTAAGGTGAGCCCTTCTACCAGCCATTGTGAGAAGCCTTGCAAAAGCTGCCAGCGCTTCATTTAAACAGGCCGCCGGGTCACCATTGGACCCAGCCTCTGCCGCCGCCCATCCACTTCCGCTAACCTCGAGAGTCGAGAAATACGCTGGGCGGGCCTTAATTGGCCCGCTCGTGTAAAATGGCGGCGCGAACCCAATCATAGGGCAGTGATCGGGTCCACGCCCACTCCCACTCGGCCCACCCGACATGGGGAAAATTCTCGCCTAAATGTCTTTTAAGTCCAAATACACAATATAAACTGCACCGCCTTTATAAAAGTTCTTCATCAAAAAATGTAATCAAGTTAAACAAACACGATTTGCCTTTAACAAATCCATGCTGGTTGTCAGTTATTAACCCATTAACCTATATTTTTCCAAGTGACAGTTTTGTCTCAGATTGTTGTCTCTTAAGGTTTCCCCTTTAGCTGACTGGCCTGTTTTGCCATGTTTATCCTTCTCCTGAGATGAGATCAGAGTTTTTTTATCCCGCAAGTTGGTATGATCTAGAATGCACTGCTGAAAGAGTGAAAAGCAGATTCAATAGTACACGTTCAAAAGAGAATTGGATATATACTTGATCAGAAAAAATTTGCAAGGCTGTGAGGCAGGAGGAAGGAAATAGAACTAACCAACAATGAAATCTGAACTCTTCTTAACAAATATAACATTAAAGAAGAGGAACAAGCCAGCCATAAACTTTACAAAACATTACAAAGCCAACAGTAAAAACTCTGCACTGGAAAAAAAACGCAAAATGCAAACTGAATTTCAGTGTTATATAGCCCTTTTCAAAATCTGGCACAGTGGTGAGCTAACTGTCCTCCTGTGCTGTATCATTCTAAGATAAATCATATTTTCAGCTACTCTTATCAGAAATCTTGGGATTTTGTACTGAAGACTCCAACAGACTCAGATATACTACTTAACTCACGGGATTTGGCGAGTGTGGGAATTCAATGCGGTGAGGGAAGTGGTGCAGTTATGGTATTTTACAGAACAAGGAGCAGTCTGATAGAAGGAGGCTGCAGCTCTCCACAACTGTTCGACCCCAGGATAGTAGGATCTTCTGTTTCAGTGACATAGAACGTGCAGTTAATGTCTTTTCCTTTGTGTCTCCCTGATTTGGGTTGTGCCTAGCTGTCGAATCTCATTTCCCTCCTATGCCATTAGCATGATGTTGCTCGGTTCCATAGCATCTTTCCTTGGGTAACCATTTTCTTTCAAATTTTCATGAAAGACCTGGTATAGCCTGAGTTGAATGATTTTACTCTGTGCTCCACTATCAAGCTTCAGCTTCAGATTTATAGTTATGGGCTCATTTCTCACCTTCTTCCTGATCTGAATGATTGCGTGAATTTCTTTTCTCTGGCCACTGCCACATCCAGTAATTTATTCAGTTGTATGAGTCCTATGTCTATTGTGTCCTCAAACTCATCTTCACCTTCCAGGGTATGCATGTTTTAGTTTCCTTTCCTTCTCATACGCTCTGTTTCTCTGTCTCTGATAACTTGTTTACTATCTTCTTTCTTTGTTCTGCACATTTTCCCCAGTGATTGAGCTTTCCACAAGCTCTACAGTTTGATCCATATGAGGGCTATTTCCTTCTGTCTCTGGTTGTCCACAGCTCCTGCTCATCTTTCTCCCTGTCTGGTGTGCATTCTTTTGTTGCTGTTTCACTGCATCAACCATACAATCTTTCTCTTGACTTAACTGAAGGCTAGCCATTTGGGTAGTCAGCGTCTTCATCTTTTTATTTATGACTTCATGTGCCCTCGCAGTGTCTAAGGCCTGCAATATTGTGAACTTGTCCTTTCCAGTTAAATCTTTTTGTACTTCAGCCTTACATCAATTTCCTTGGATTACATTTTCTGGCTGCATTTTCAATCTTGTTAAGAAATTGTCAACAGGCTCACCTGGCTCCTGCTTCAGGCTTTGAAATTCATATCGGTAGATCCAATGGATGTGCTGAATTTCTCAAAAACTTTATCTGGGTTTTTGCTGTCATCCTCACACATCTCCCAACTATTAAACAAATTTAACCATTTCTCTCCTGCCCACAAAAAGGATATAGCTCACCCTTTTCTCTTCATAGTGCCTTTCAGATAGCTATTTAATTCCAGTCTGCACTTTTATTTAAACTTCCCAAATGACTCTACGACATCATCAGCGTCACAATTCATTATGGGCTGTAACTGTGCCTTCAATGCTGCAGTGGTGGCCATTTTTTTGCACGATTCACTCAGTTTTTCTCTGTTTCTGGTTCTCTAATTCAGGTTGTTTTTTTTTCAATCTAACAACATTAAATCAATTTAAACGTTTGAGTCTTACTCACTGACTCCTGCTGCCACCATGGTTCAGGTTCCCATAAGTTCAAAATAATCACACTTTACGACTCAAAGTGCTGGAGCTTCATCAAGTTTATTCCTTCCAGCTCTCCATGTGGCTGGTGTACTGTTACACTGTTGCTCAGCACCTGACTGCAGTCAGTAGTAAATATGGCACTGTAGATGTACATTCTCATAACAGTTAGCTCATATTTCTTTAGGAATAATATTACAATAGACTAAGGTCAGGGAATTTGGAGTCAGGGGCAAGTGGCAGAATGCATTGCTATCTGATTTCAAGAAAGAAAGCAAACAGTGGGAGTGAAAGTTAGTTAGTCAGAATGGCCATAGGTAGGACGTGCTGTTCCAGAAGGATCAGTGCTGGAACCACAGCTATTCACAATTTACATTAACGACTTGGACTTTGGAATTAGAAACACCGGTCAGGATTTTACGCCTCCTGCTCCCTCCACACACCAACCCTCCCCCCTCGCTCAGCAAGCTGGCTAGGAAGGTTGCAAAATCAGTTGGCATGGCAGGGGCACTATGCCTGTCATCTGTTGGCCTCCTCTAGGATTTTACCAGGTAAACCCTGGTGGCCTGGCTGCAGTCTCAAGGGGAGGGGGGGGTGGTGACCTTCTTGTTTGGACACCCAATTGCTGTCCCCTCCTCCCCTAGCCAAGGCCTGCCTGACTGGTCCCCGGTGAAGCTACCCCACTTACCATTACAATTCCTCTTCAGGGACTGACTGCAGTCGCAGCAGTAGCCATTGCTCCCGCTGGTAGGACTGGAGAACCTTTGGCCATCTGATTGGCTGCCAACTCTTGGAGATGGGACATCCTCTCACATGGGGGTAGAAACCATGAACTCAGGCACTTAACTGCCTGACGACTGTCAAGTACGGTCATGGCTTCGTGGGCTGGCGGAGGCGGGCTCACCACTGACTTTTCAGCTGGTAGACAGGGCCTCCACCTCCAGCCACAATTTCTAAATTTGGACATTAGTTAATACTGAGGAAGACTGCAACAAATCACAAGGGGACATTAATAAACTTGCAGAATAGGCAAATACTTGGCAAATGAAATTCAACACAGATAAATGTGAGCAGGTACATTTTGGTAGGAAGAATATGGGGGTTACTTATTACTTGGAAGTTGGAAATCTAGAGGGGGTAGAGGAACAAAATGATCTCGGAGTACAAATATATCAATCACTAAAAATTGCACCACAAATTAGCAAGGACATATAAAAGGCAAACCAAGCACTAGGCTTTATTTCTATATGGGTAGAATTATAAAGTAGGAAAGTTATGCTAAACCTACATTGAACCTTGGTTAGACCACACTTGGAGTACTGTGAGCACTTCTGGTCACCATATTGTAGAAAGAATACAGAGGCACTGGAGAGTGAACTGAGAAGATTTACAAGGATGATACAAGAAATGTGTGGGTATACATATCAGGATTGATAGGTTGGGTGTCTTTTCTCTAGAAAAAAGGCTGAGGCGTGACCAAATAGAAGTCTTTAAAGTTATGAAAGGTTTTAATAGAGTGAATACAGAATGAATATTTCCACTGTGGGGAAGAGCAAAACTAAAAGCAATCAGTAGAAGATAGTCACCAAGAAAACCAATAGGGAATTCAGAAGAAACCTTTACCCAAAGAGAAGTAAGAATGTGGAACTCACTACCATAGGGAGTCTTTGAAGCAAAAAGTATAGATGCATTTAAGGGGAAACTAGCCATATGAGAGAAGGAATAGAGTGTTACAATGAGGAAAGATGGGAGGAGGTTCAAGTGAAGCATAAACACCAGTATGGACTGATTGGGCTGAATGTTTCTGTGTTATACACCTTATGAAATCCTATGCATTCACCCCATCTTCTAAGGTGCAGTTTTAAGAAAAAAAAAGTCGAATGTACATCAGTCAAGATAAGGTGGGCAAATTTCAAATCTCAATTCAGCATTATTGGGTTGCACTTCAGATAATCTGTAGTCTTAAAAATGCATTTTAAAAAGAGGCATAAAACCATCATGCATTACGTGCATTGTAATTTTGCTAAGATTTAAGCTTTTTATCTAATAAGCATTTTTAAGACAAATATCTGTTCCAGATATATTCTCTTGCTGCCTCATAGTATATAACAGCATGTTCTCCACAGCTTATCAAGGACATGTTGACCTACAACATATGACTTTCTGAAATGCTTTGTAATGAATCTTCTTTGTACACTTCTGAAAACTGCATTTCACATTTCTAAACCTCAACTGAGGAGACTTTTAGACAGAAACACATCTACATGCTGGCTACAGGTAAGCCTATCAGAAGCTTGTTTAAAACTTTATTAGAATGAGGAGCCATAACAATGGCAAGACTTTGGTGAGTGTGAAGCTATGAAAAGCACTGAGAGGAGTGAAGAGCTATTAAAAGCAGTGAGAGTTTGAGCAGTGAGAAACTATAAACATCAGTGAGAGTGCGAGGATTGAAGAGCTCGGCCTCTCCAGTCTGTGGATTGAGTGAGAGTTTCAAGGATTGAAGAGCTCAGCCTCTCCAGTCTGTGGATCCAGAACCGGAGCTCGGAAACAATAATCAAAGATCAGAATCGTCCACTCCCATTGGCAGCGGGCATCATTGCGGGCGTGAGTGGACAATATGGCGCGAAGGCCAAAAATCGGTTTTACGTTGTCATGAAACCAGTTTGCGATAGTCTGCTCCGGCCATCAATGGCAGGCCATGTTTCCCGCTGTTCAACATCGGGAACTTAATTTTAACGCACTTGCATTTAATCATTTTGGATGCACAGAATCATCTCCCCACATCAAATTTACCTCCCACGTCGACGTGACTTCAGAACAGCATGGTTTACAACTGCCTTTAAAAGGCATGCACCTGGCAAGCTGAACCTCAAGGGGAATTTGGACATGAGTGTACACAACCTTGTGCAGCACTTGCAAGGATCGCCCGTAGGACATCAAGGAAGCGGTGCCGTGCATTTGGTAGCGGCACAGGCAAGTCATTTTTTCCCCACTGGCTTTCAGTGCAGTGCCGGCACAAGGGCTTCAGTGCGGGTGGGGCCGGAGATGGAGGGGCTGCACAAAGCAGCACAGCCTGAAGGAAGTACACAAGCACATGCCGGGAGCGGGAGTGGGGGGGAGGAGGAGGATGGAAAAACTTGTCAGAAGTGAGCATTCTTCTGCAGCTGAGACCGTTCGCCAGAAGCTCCACTGACATGCTTGGAGTCAGGCTTCTGAAGCTTTTCTGCCCACTCAAGGGATGCAAAAGCATGAAAGTGCCACCAAATGCTCCTCGGGCACAGACTGCAAATTAATGTGCATTTTGGGGGGCTGCAGAACAATTAGACAACTGGGCAAGTTGGAGAATTCCCTTGCAAAAGGTGGTGCAGTCACGGGTAGAGGCGCTCAGATCACCAACGGAAGGAGCACTACCTTCATGATGAAGGGTGGCAGGACCTCCTGCGCACGCAGCCTGAAGATCCACAGCAAACCGTCACTCGTAGGCGCCTCGATACAGCCAGGGTCTATAGACAGCACCTGTCATTCCTGCAGATGACTGAGAACTAGTGTTGGCAAAGATGGCACGTGTCTAGGGAACAACTGGTCGATCGCATATGCCATCTGCTGCAGGATTTGGAGCCACGGGGACATGGAGGGCATCCACTGCCAGTGGCTGTGAAAGCCACGGCAGGGCTCAATTTATAAGCCAGTGGCTCCTTTAGGGCTCCACAGGTGACCTCTGTGGGATATCATAAGCCTCCATCCACAAGTGGATCCAGGAGGTCACCGACGCAATCTTCGTGAAGGCACAGAACTTTGTGCATTTTGACCGGGATCAGGCAAGCCAGAAAGCAAGAGCACTTGGATTTGTGTATATTTCAGGTTTTCCACAGGTGCAGGGTGCAATCGACTGCATTCACGTGGCACTTGGATCTCCATGGCAACAAGCAGTCAACTATGTCAACTGCAATGGCTTCCAATCGCTGAATGTTCAGGTGGTGTGCGACCACCACAAACACAGCCTACAGGTCTGTGCATGATTCCGAGGGACCGTCCACGCATCTTACATCCTTAGCAGGTCTCAGATCCCTGACATCTTCCAGGGTGCACAGAGGCTGCAGGGGTGGCTCCTCTGGGACAAGGGCTACCCACAGAGGACATGGCTGATGACGCCCGTGCAGCGGCCTCAGACTGCAGCAGAGCGATGGTACAACAAGACTTATGCTGCAACCCGGACTTTGGTGGAACAAACGATAGGCATTTGCAAATGAGGTTCCAGTGCCTCAACAGGTCTTGTGGAGCACCGTAATACAGCCCCCAGAGGGTGTCGTGCATCAATTAGCTTGCCGCGCGCTATACAACCAGGCATTGCAACTGGGGCTGGGGAGGAGATGAAAGAGCTGTACATCTCCTCCGATGAGGAGGATGCCAAAGAGGATGAGAGTGATAAGGTCCTCAAGAGTGAGGATGCCGACGATGAGGCCATTGCACTGGCCACAAGATTCATGGAGAATGATGACAAGATGCAGTGAGGACGGTCCTGACATCCTCACCTTGCATCTGTGAATGTTTGACTCCTGTGTGGCTGATGGCAGCGCACATACCCTCAGTGCTCATGTCATGGAGAGGCAGCAGAGGCCCCAGTAGTCGCAATATTCCAGGAGGGTGATGACAACATGCAGTGAGGACACTCCATAGATCTTCACATCGTCTCTGTGAATGTCTGACCCCTGTCTGGCTGAGGGCAGCTCGCTTGCACTCTGTGATCAGGGTCATATCATAGAGAGCCAGCCGTGAAACTTTAAGTGCATCCTTTGGCAGTCTTCAGCACCTGACCCCTTCAGGACCACACCATCACTGGACACAGATGCTGAAGCGATGGGGAGGGCCAGCCCCACCTCAAATGTGCTGAGAGCACACAGAAAGAATGACAGAACTCTGTGACATTCTGGCAGCAATGACAAGCACCATCGAGGCACAGGGTTCACTAATGTGTCCAGTGAGTGTGAAGTCAGACCATCACTTTGCTCTGAAGGTTACACACGGCACAGGGAAGAAGCTATGGACTGAGACACTTGCCTTTATCATGTGCAGGAACCAAGGTTTCACATCCTCACGAACACTGCTCACCATTACAAGGAGCCATAGACAAGGAGACATTCTTGGGAGTTTATGTACAATGGTGAACATTATGTGATTAACACCTCTGCCCAGGCTGTGTAACCACATCTTCTTAACCTTCCTAACCCTGCCGCTACATCTTGGTTCTCCCCCAACGTCCACAGTGGAGGTGGAGGCAGCCTGCTGACTGCTAAACCCTGTCTGTGATGACTTTAGCGGGTGTCCTCTGGAGGGCCAAGACCTGGACGGCCCTGGCCTGCTTTGGGTATCCAGCTGTGGGTCAGGTGCACCCTCCTTGTTTTGTGGAGCTGGAGATGATAGGGTCACAGGAAGAGGAGATTTAGATCAGCCGGACATTCCCGGAGTCACCTCGGTGAATGGGCCCGGAGTGTCAAGCTGCTGGTCCTCCTCCCTATGGGTTCCGATGGACCCTGGCTGACTGCTTGAGGAGAAGGGGAAGTTGGAGTGAGATCGAGCTGCCTCGCATCCATCTCATGTTGCCACTGTTGGAGGCCAACTATGGCGTCAGCGATGGAGTTCTGCCCTCACAGCAGTACAGGACCAATTCCTGGAACAAGGCCTCCATGGTGGCCGTCATCCTGCCAGTGTTGACCTCGGTGTGTCAGCATGACGGTGCTATCACCTTAGACTGAAGGCGAACAGACTCCTCCATCGTCCCTTGTAATCTGAGGATTGCGCCAGATATCCCTTCCTGATGTTCCCATGATTGTCTTTGCAGCTCTGACAACTGATTGAGGACCGAGTCCAGAGGCTCATCATCTGACTCGGACTCATCAGGTTCCTTACCTCCAGCAGTTGTCTGAGTGCTGGCGACTTCGGATGTCTTGGCCTCCACTTGCTGTGAAACAAATTGTGCGCTGTGCTCACCAGATTGTGATGCCGAGGGTACTCTACATCTAGGCCCCAGCAAGGTGTGTGTCGCTGCGCTGGTGGAGGGTGCTACCCTCTGGGCCCTCGTCCGAGGTGCTCTTGGCGCAGGAGTCGGGGTCAAGGTTGCCAGAGGGCGATATGGCAGATGTTCCTAGGAGAGAAAATGGAGATTATTAGTGCTTGGCAGCCACAATACACAGAGAACAGTGGACTCAAAGCAGCATTGACAGATGGATAATGTGGTGCAGGATCCTCACGTGGGTGCTCGCCGCCAACCTCACCATCACCAAAGCAACGGTCCATGTTCACTCTGGCTAGCTCCAATGCGCGACTCTCGAACAGAGTGAGGACCTTGATGACCGGAGCTCCAGCCCCGGTCTGGGACCTCTCCCAGTGATTGTGCGCGATCTTGTCCTGCATAAAGACAAATGGAGTGTGAGCAAGGTGCATGCCAGGCCAAATGAGAAGGATGCCAGGTGTGTGTGTGTGCTGAGTGGAGCCATGGAGGGAGTGAGGAGGCTATATCCGGAGGAGATGAAGCCCGTAGGGGATGTGAGGGTGTGTGAGAGAGTGAGTGGTGATGTCTCTTAAGCTGGCGGTGAGTGAGATACCAGTGAATGTGTGATGGGCTTGTGAGCGTGTGAGTTGAGCATGATAAGCTGGTTGACTTACCCTGGTGGCACAGATGAGATAATCCATCCTTTTTCAGCACTGGATGGCCGACCTCTTGTATGCAGCATTGGCACTGACCACCTCTGCCACCGCCTCCCAAGTGGAGTGGTGAGACTGATAGGCCTCCTGCAGCCAGGGCAGGAGTAGAGGGCATCACGGCAGGCCTCCACGGCACCCAGAAAGTATCCCAGGGATGCACCAATGAATTGGGGGGCTGCACTTTCTTGGCTTTTGGAGTTATGTCTTCAATGGAGCAATCCTGGGCTGCAAACATTGAGAAGTGTGCGCCCAGCTGCAGTTTAAATACATTGCCTGAAGTGCAGAAGCGGAAAGATAACGGCATGGTGGGCAAATCACCCCCCCATCCGCCAGTGATCCAGCATGTTTCCCTGACCGCATAATTTATGAGGTGGGAAGGGGACAATAAGGCACGAAAATCCGCCATTGCGGTTGGTAGGTAAAATGTCTTCTTTCACGCCTGCCACCCGACTTAGTGCAATGTGGGACGATTCCACCCAAAGTGTGACATCACAGGGAACCATGTAGGTGATTGGCTAGTGAGTATTTCCTATTTATCCAATCTAAACTAGGGAATTTCATTAAGAATACAAGTACAAACAAGACTAGATGCATTAATTAATAATTTAATTAAGAAAATAAATAATCACTTTGTTAAAATACAATAAAGAGGGCAGGGCAGGAGATGTGTTGCAGCTGCAGAATGTGAGACCTCATGGACGCCAGTGTGATGCATGACAAACACATCTGCAGTAGGTGTCTGTGACTCGTTAAGCTTCGGCTCAAAGTCATTGAGCTGGAGTCTAAGCTATGGACACTACAATACATCAGGGAGGGGTAAGTTACCTGGACACTTTGTTTCAGAAGGCGGTCCCTCAGGATACGGTCTTCCGATTTGGTCACTGGTCAGGGTGTGGGTGTGATTGCGCGTGAGGCAGGTAAGAGGATCAAGAAGGTAGAAGTGGAGGAGCCTCAGCCCTTGCAACTGTCCAACAGGTTTGAGGTTCTTTCAGCTTGAATGTATGAGAGTGGAGGCTGCAGGGTGGTTGAGTAAACTGACCATGGCACCATGGTACAGGAAACAATTCAAAAGTGGGGGAGTAATTAAGAAAGCAGTGGTAGTAGGAGATAGCATCGTCAAGGGGATAGCCACAGTTCCCTGCAGTCGAGAGTGAGAGTCCAGACAGCTATGTTTCCTGCCCAATGCCAGGGTTCGGGACATCTGCTCGGGGCTGGAGAGGAACTTGCAGTGGGGGAAGTGGGGGAAATGATCCAGCTGTCATGCTCCATGTGGGTACCAACAACATAGATAAGACTAGGAAAGAGTTTCTGCATAGGGAGTATGAGCAGTTAGCGCCTAAATGAAAAAGCAGAACCTCAAAGGTTATAATCTCTGGGTTATTACTTGAGTCACAAACAAATTGTCATAGGATAAATAAAATTAGGGAGTTGAATGCGTTGCTCAAAGATGGTGAGGGCAAAATGGATTTCAATTCATGGACCACTGGCACCTGTACTGGGGAAAGTGGGAGCTGCACCGTTGGGACAGTCTTCACCTGAACCATGCTGGGACCAGTGTTCTGGTGAGTCACATGGTAGAGAGGGCTTTAAACTAAATAGCAATGGTCAGGGAAAATCACATGAGGGAAGATGTAGCAGGTTAAAAGGAAAGGACAAGGCAAGAGAGCAAGGTAGCAATAAGGGAAAAGATAACCAAAGCCTGGCAGAAAGAGTCAGAGCTTACAAACTTAAGAGTGCGACAGCAGATAAGGCCAGAGTTTACAAAAATAGTAAAAAGACAGAACTAAATGCTCTGTATCTGAATGCCCATAGCATGCATAACAAAACAGATGAATTGTCAGCTCAAATAGAAATAAATATGTATGACCTGCTAGCCATTGCAGAGATGTAGCTACAAGGTAGCCAATGCTAGGACCTGAATATTCAAGGGTACTTGACATTTCCGAAGGACAGGAAGTTAGGAAAGGGTGGTGGGGTTGCTCTGTTAATTAAGGTTTCCACAACTTGATCTTTAGAACTGTTTGAGTAGAGATAAGAAATAGCAAAGGGAAGCAGTCAATGATGGGAGTAGTTTATAGGCCTCCTAACAATAATGACACCGAAGCACGGATATACAGGAAGAAATAATGGGCTTCAAAGAAAGGCAGGCAATTATCATGGATGATGTGAATCTACATATAGATTGGATGAATCAGATTGGTAAATATAGCCTGGAAGATGAGTTCATAGAGTGTTTTTAGGACAGTTTCTTAGAGTGGCATATTAAACAGCCAACCAGAGAACAGAGAGCATGGCAGTGTGCAATCAGGCAGGATTAATTAATGACCTCATAGTAAAGGAGCCTCTCAGTAGCAGTGATCATAACATGATTGAATTTCACATTCAGTTTGAGGAAGAGAAGAGTGGGTCTAAGACTAGTGTTTTAAAATTAATTACTGACAATTATAAGGGTATGAAGACAGAGCTGGCTAAGATGAAGTAAGAAAATAGATTAAAGGGTGGGTCAGTAGAATGTAGTACAGACGTTTCTGGAGGTATTTCATAACATTCAGCAAGTATACATTCCAGTGAGAAAGAAAGACTCTTCTTTCTTGGAGATGAATGCACCATTTATAGCTAACTAAGGAAGTTAAAGAAATTATCAAATTGAAAGAAAATAATACAATTCTGCAAAGATTAGTGATAGGTCAAAAGACTGGACAGTATTTAAAAACCAGCAAAGAATTACTAAAAAATTAAATACCGAGAAATTAGAGTATGAGAGACAGGTAGCTAGAAATGTAAAAAACAGATAGCAAGAGTTTCTACAAGTATTTAAAAAGGAAAAGAGTAACTAAAGTGAGGGTGGTTCCTCCAGAGAGTGAGTCTGAGAAATTAATAATGGGAAATAAGGAAGTGGCTTAGGGATTGAACAGACATTTTGTGTCTGTCTTCACTGTAGAAGACACAAGTAACTTCCCAGAAATAATTGTCAATTAAGAGGTGAAAGGGAGGGAGGGAAAGTATACTGAGAAAACTATTAGAACTGAAGTCTGACAAGTCCCTGGGACCTGATGGTTTTAATTTTCCAAAATTCCCTTGATTCTGGAAAGATAACATCAGATTGGAAAACAGCAAATTTAATTCCACTATTCAAGAAAGGAAGGCAGAAAGCAGGTAACTACTGGCCAGTAAGCCTAACATCTGTCATAGGAAAAATGTTAGAATCTATTATTAAGGAGATTATAGCAGGGCACTTAGAAAATGTTTAAACAATTAGATGGAATCAACATGATTTTGTGAAAGGGAAATCGTGTTTGACTAACTTATTAGAGTTCTTTGAGGAAGTAACAAGTAAAGAGGATAAAGGGGAACCTGTAGATGTGATGTACTTGGGTTTCCAAAAGACATTTGATAAGGTGTCACATCAAAAGTTACTGCACAAGAGAACAGCACATGGTGTAGGGGGTAACATATTAGCATGGACAGAGGATTGGTTAGCCAGCAGAAAGTAGGGATAAATGCATTATTTTCAGATTGGCAAACTGTAAACAGTGAAGTGCCATAGGAATCGGTGCTGGGGCCTCAATTATTTACAATCTATATAAATGACTTAGATGAAAGGACCAAATGTATGGTTACTAAATTTGTGCATGACTCAAAGATAGGTGGGAAAGTAAGTTGTTAGGAGGACATAAAGAATTTACAAAGGGATTTTGATATGTTAAGTGAGTAGGCAAAAATTGGCAGATAGAGTATAATGTGGGAAAATATGTACTCATCCACTTTGGCAGGAAAAGTAGAAAAGCAGTATATTATTTAAACAGAGGAAGATAGCAAAACTCAGTACAGAGGGATGTGTGTGTCCTGGTACATGAGTCACAAAAAGTTAGTATGCAGGTCCAGCAAGTGATTAGGAAGGCAAAAGGAATATTGTTGTTTATTGCAAGGGGAATGGAATACGTATTTAGGCAAGTTTTGTTACAATTTTATAGGGTGTTGGTGAGACCGCATCTGGAGTACTGTATATAGTTTTGGTCCTCTTACTTGAGAATGGATATAATAACATTAGAAGAAAAGGTTCACTAGACTGATTCCTGGGATGAGGGGGTTATCTTATGAGGAAAGACTGGACAAGTTGGACCTGGATCCATTGGAGTTTAGAAGAACGAGAGGTGATCTTATTGAAATATACAAAATCCTGAGGGGAATTGACAGTGTGAATGCCAAGAGGATGTTTTCCCTTTTGGGAGAGACTAGAGATAGGGAACGCAATTTAAAAAGAAGGGGTGTCCCATTTAAAATGCAGATGAGAAATATTTTCTCTCAGAGGGTTGTTGGTCTGCAGAATTCTCTTCCTCAGAGGGCAGTAAAGGCAGGGTCATCGAATATTTTTAAATAGCTAGATTCTTGATTGACAAGGGAGTCAAGGACTATAGGGGTAGACAGAGAAGTAGAGTTAAGGCCACAGCCATATCAGCCATGATCTTATCGAATGGCGGAGTAGGCTCGAGGGGCCGAATGTAAGTAATTTGTGACATTTTAGATAATATTTATTAAATGCATTAAACTGTCTCTTTTGGGAATAGATAGCACATTTTTAAACCCTTGACCTCCCGCCTGTTGTTTCCCATCCTCTCTCATTTATGAACAAAGACCCCTACCAGTTATGATAAAGAACCTTTCTAAAATATTAAAATGACTTCTCTTTCAGGTGTTCACAGTAGCTCATTTCATGTTTTGCTTATTTTGTAAATGAAACACAAAATCAAAGTTTGATATTTATGAGGTCACATATCTGTCACATTTCTTCTTCAACCTCACAAACTTGGAAACTACATGGCCGGAATTTTACGTGCTGCGATCAGATGCACAGCCAACCTGAACGACCACGAAATCATGCGGGAAAATGTCAAGCGGGTATCCCAATGTCATAGCGATGTCATGCCAACTCATGGTTGGCAGGTGCACGTGGGAGTTGGAAGCGCACCTGCCAACAATCAAGGTTCCAATTAAGCCAATTAAAGCCACAATCCATCAGGATTTTTAGTGGTCCATGTGCTTTTACGCTTGGCACATGGGCCATTCGGCCAGGCAGCCTTCACATTTTTGCATCATTCTTGATCCAGGGCAGGATAAAATGCCCTGAAGATGTTTGAAAGTTAACAAGTTATGAGTACTGTTGTCAGTTGTGTGTAATTGCATTAGAGAGAGTTTGTGGCATTTTTTGTGTGCAAATATCCTTTGAACAGTACTGCCGCCTCCTGAGGCAGCTCCACAGCAGTTGTCAGCCTTCAGGGAGCTCGTTGCAAACTGTCTGCCCACACCCTTACTTGCCTCGGCGTCCACCCTCTTCCTGCACACCCCCCCACCACCCAGCAGCCTCTCTCAGTGCCTGTTTCCCGCTGGTCACCAGCAGTAATTGGCCAGCCAACATGAAATCGCATGTCAGTTGCGATTGCAGCTGGAAACACATATCGTGTCTGCTTTCAGGCCCACCAATCGCATGTGCACGATGAGCACAAAATTCAGGCCCAAGGGCTTAAATATGATATTGAGATATTGTTTTTTCCATCTTAATTCTTTGGTTTCATTGTTCTTGTATTTTTCTGCAAATTTCACCTTGTCCACTCTTGCTGCCTTGCTGGAAAACAATTCCACCTTCACCAGGTGCATTCAGGTACTCTCCCGTATGACCATTATTTATCTGAGAATCTGGAAAGAGTATCAGCAGGCTGTTTAATTATGGGAAATATTAGAGCAGAGATCGATCCTGCACTTATCAACATCCTTCTGAGCAAGGATCTGGAATAGTGATCAGGAGCGAGGGCCCTGGCTGATTTTCCCCACAGTAATTTAAAATTAATTATGGAACTACAACATCCCTACAAGTGCCCAAGCTAACTGCACATATACTAGGGAATCACACCTGGGGCATTCTTGCTGCCTAAGGTTGTGTTATACACTGTGTTGACAAGTTGAGCCATCGGGGAGCCTCTTCTTTGATTTTTTTTAAATCAGATTAACTCATCTAAAAAAAATTATGTATGTCAAAACTGTCACCATGTACAATGAGTTATCAATGTTAACTATGAAGTCAATAAGGACTTTTCCCTACACACTTCAGACAAAATAATGCTCACGTAATTGCAGTAAATGGTAATGTTTACACTAATTTTTAAAAATTCACTCATGGGATGTGGGCACCACTGGCTGCACCAGCATTTATTGCCTAGTTGCCCTTGAGAAGGTGGTGGTGAGCTGTCTTCTTGAACTGCTGCAGTCCATATAGTGTAGGTACATCCACAGTGCTGTTAGGAAGGGATTTCAAGGATTTTGACCCAACGACAGTGAAGGAACGGCGACATATTTCCAAGTCAGGATGGTGTGTGGCTGGAGGGGATCTTCCAGGTGGTGGTGATCCCATCTACCCTGCTGCCCTTGTCCTTCCAGATGGTAGTGGTCGTGGGTTTGGAAGGTGCTGTTGAAGGAGCCTCGGTGAATTCCTGCAGTGCATCTTTTAAGTGGTACACACTGCTGCTGCTGTGCTTCGGTGGTGGAGGGAGTGATTGTTCATGGATGTAGTGCCAATCAAGCAGGCTGATTTGTCCTGGATGGTGTCAAGCTTCCTGAGTGTTGTGGGAGCTGCACTCATCCAGGCAAGTGGGGAGTATTCCATCACACTCCTGACTTGTGCATTGTAGATGGTGGACAGGCTTTGGGGAGTCTGGAGGTGAGTTAATCATCACAGGATTCCTAGCCTCTGACCTGCTATTGTAACCACAGTATTTATGTGGCTAGTCCAGTTCAGTTTCTGGTCAATGGTAACCACCAGGATGTTGATAGTGGAGGATTCAGTGATTGTAATGCCATTGAACATCAAGGGGCGATTGATGGGAGTGGTTGGATTCTCTCTTGTTGGAGATGGTCATTGCCTGACACTTGTGTGGCTTGAATGTTATGTGCCACTTGTCAGCCCAAGCTTGGATATTGTCCAGGTCTTGCTGCATTTGGACGTGGACTGCTTCAGTTTCTGAGGAGTCACGAATGATAGTGAACATTGTGCAATCATCAGCGAACATCCCCACTACAGACCTTATGATGGAAGGAAGGTCATTGATGAGGCAGCTGAAGATGGTTGGGCCGAGGACACTACCCTGAGAAACTCCTGCGGTGATGTCTGCAACTGAGATGACTGACCTCCAACAACCACAACCATCTTCCTTTGTGCTAGGTATGACTCCAACCAGCAGAGAGTTTTCCCCCGGATTCCCATTGACTCCAATTTTGCTCGGGCTCCTTGGTGCCACACCCTGTCAAATGCTGCCTTGATGTCAAGGGCAGTCACTCTCACCTCACCTCGAGAGAACTGGAACACCATATTTTAATGATTTATTCATTTACTAATTTTTAAAATTAAAATTAAAACCAAGTCTTAGACAATCCATATTCACCAAAAAATTGAATTGATTTTATAAATTGTGACCAAGATTACTATTAATCGATCGAACTAAAACAGATGTACATAAGTGTTATGACTGATGCAGTTGGTACAGCTGAGTTATTTAAAAATCCCAGAAGGAAACTTTAAATAACTGTCATAACCTATAATTTTAAGTGTTATGTTTGAGATGCGACTCTAAATTCATGAATCAGATCACCAGTTCTCGAGGTTTTGCATTAAACTAAATGAAACATTTAATTAATTTACAGAGGTTAAAATATATATACACATGGCTACAAATTATTACTATCATAACTTTTAACAAATTCCCAAACTAATCTCCATTAAGGCAACAGCAACCCACAGACTTAACTAAATACTAGGCAAAGCATTTTCACCTTACAAATTCAAATGAGATTCTTTTCACTTTGGTCCTTGTGGAGTCAGTTGGAGGCTTATAGCTGCCTTTTGATCTCACATCGCCTCTGTTCTGCACACCCGAAAACTGCTGAAGTTATTCCTACCATCACCCATTGAATGTAAATTCTCATTGTATCACCAGCTTCTTCTAACAATAAAACCCCTTTCATAGTACCAATTTTATTAGTAATATAAACATATTGCTTGGTATCTGCTAGATAGGTGTCAGTTTTCACCCCACTTCTTGAATGCTCTATTCAAAAAATGCAAATGCACACTATCTGTCTTACATATCAAAACTAGCACACATCAAAGCAACCAGACTAGCTGGCTTTAATCCAATTAAGACACATCCACAGACTAAACCTCTATTTTAAAAGAAAAATATTTTCCAATAATATTATATACATTAATAGCTTCATGACAATAAGCAAACGATTAATTATAATCATATCCCAAATAGTGCTGAGTAAATAGTTCACTTATAGATATGGTTATGGTTAAAACAGTAATAGCAATTGAAAATTGTCCAACCACACTTTGTATTTTCAGGTAATTCTGAAATCATTGAAATTTATATGAATAATCACATTTCCTAACATTTCTTTAAGGATGACTAAGCACTTCAGCTGGACTGCACACTACACTAATTTTTGTTAATACAACAAGATGGTGTGCTTGAAGAAGATAAACTACTACTATTATTTTACCTGGGAAACTTACAGAACCTACATTTAATCTGAGACTTGAACAACTGTTTGTGAGGCATGTGTTGCATTCATGTGTTACCAGATTGTAACATAGTTTGAGAAGTAACTAAATATTTTACTGGAAAGTATAGACTCCCTAATATCACTCTGGTGAATCTGTACTATACCCTTTCCAATCTTTCCTAAGGTAAGGTGCCCAAAACTGAATGCAAGACTCAAGATGAAATCTGATCAATTCTCCATACAAATGAAGCATAATTAGCTCACTTTTGAATTCCAACTCCCTTGAGATAAAGGCCAAGTATCTCTTAACGTTTTTGATTACTCATTCTACCTGTGCCCTTGTTTTTAGTGATTACTGTTCATGTACAGGAAAGTCTTACCTCGGCAGTGCTAGTGAGGTTATTAAATGTCATCCTGCAATGCAGCTAGGTCCTCAGAACTAAGCTGCTGGTATTGACCTCATCTGTCATCACTTTCCACCGTTGGTGGATAATTTGTCACCTATTAGAGGGTAAAAGACATGCTTCCTGTTCCTCACTTGCTCCATAAGCACTTCCATAACTGCACCAGAGAATTAGGGAGCCTTGGATGATATCAGGTAACTTGCTACCCCAATACCATGTCCATTCACCACCTTGGAAAAGAGCACTTTCCATTAAGGTAGTGCAGTGCTTCCCAAACTATTTTCTAATGTGACCCCATTTTAACACTTGAAAATTAATGTGACTCCAGGCACCAACAAAAACAGAACAACAAATAAAGCAGCATAGTAACATTCAGCTTATAATTATTAAAATTCACATATTATAGATCAACATACATATATAAATATGAAAATCAATGTTTTCAAAGTACTTCATAAAAATATTGGGCGGGATTTTCTGGTCTCGTCAGCGGCCAAAAGTCAGTTTCGCACCGGCGTAAAAATAGTTTGGAATTTTCTACTCCCGACTTTCATGGCAGGTCAGGTAGCCCACCACACCATGTCAGGAACTGCATTTGAATGTATTTGAATATCATGAATACTTATTAAAAAGTCAGATCGCCAAAATCAGGGCCCAGATCAAATGGCCACACCGGCAGCTAATTAGACTGGCATGATTCACGACCGGATAAAAGTGACGTGCACCTGGTGGGCACCACTTCACTCATGATCTCAAGGTGTGTTCACCTACTTTTCGTTGCACTGTGCGTGCAGATGCTCTCACTCCATGCCACGGCTGCACAGGCAAGATCAGCGGGAACTCAAGGGGAGGGTGTCAAAGCCAAGGCTTACCGTGCAAGACCAGTGGGAAGGCGGGGTGTGGTGGAAGGGGCTGGAGGACAAAGGGTTTGACAGAGGGAGGGGTGAGACAAGACAGAGGTAAGGGGCTGGAATCAAAGCCTTGACTGGGGTCAGTGAGACAAAGACAGAGGCAAGGGAAGGGACTGGAATGCAAAAGCTTGAATGCAGGGGGTGAGACGAGACAGAAGAAAGGGAAGGAGCTAGAGGGCAAAGGCTTGAAAGGGGGAGGATGAGACAAGACAGGCAAGGGAAGGTGCTGAAGGGCAAAGGCTTCACTGGGGGGGGCAGAATGGCTGAGGAAGAGAGCCCAGAGACTCATGTCCGGGGGTGGGGGGATGTGTGTGACTGGGGAAGAAGGCACACTCACAGACTGTGGGGGGATGACTGGGGAAGAGAGCACAGAGACACACCTTGAGGTGAGGAGGGGTGACTGGGGAAAAAAGCACGTGGCACATGACTGGGAGGAGCTGGGAATTAGTCAGGGCCACAAAGCAGAGACAATTCTAGGCAGTTGTGCAACAAGTAGTCAGGGTCAGAAAGCAGAGACAGTCCTGGGCAGCTGTGCCACAATTTAAAAGGCTGTGCTTGACACACCTGTCCTGGTCCCAGTTCAGGGAGGGAGAGGGCCTGTCAGTCCTGTGTCAGTCATGCCCAGCATGATGCATAGGGTGTGGTCAGTTCCTCACACATATCGGTCCTGGGGGTTGGTGGCTTGATAGTGGGCTGCAGATGGCACAGTCACAGTCAGGGAAGGTATCTGCAGCCTGAGATGGGGAACAGGTAATGTCGATGGGGGCACTCGATGGTCTCATTGATGGATCTCAGTAAACCAAAGTTCAATGGGGTGCTGGATGGGGAGGGATCAGGTCTAAATGGGGCATTGGAACATCAATATCAAATGGTTCAGAGGGGAGAACAGGGATATCAATAACTATAACAATGGGATCAAGGGCTAGAGAGAGAGGAAGGAGAGTGATTGGAGGGAGGATGGCACATGATGCCAACACGATGGGAGGGACTTTGACAGACATGGGGAGGTTCAAAGCTGGACTGATGGTCAGCATCACCATTTTTCAAGCTGATCCAATGATGCAGTTGAAAAGCAAGCAAGCTCTGAAAAGAATTGCCAGGGGAGGGCTTTCAGGGCTTGTGGGAGGAGTCGATTACTGCACCTTTGGGCCAATTGAAGGAATACCCTAATAGTTTCCTCTTAACCAAACGGAGAAGGCATAGTTGAGACATGTTAGGAACAGCCAGATGCCATGTTGCTCATACTTGCGAGAGTATAAACTGATTGGGGCCATTTTAGGATTGGTTCCAAAGACCCTTTGTCCCTCTTGTGGGAAATATCAAGTGTCAGAAGGAACCAACTGAAAAGGGGCATTGGCCAAAATGCATATGCCTAATGGCCCTAAGATGTCTAAAGCTTGCGGCTGGCACTTTAAGATTTTGAAGGACCCCTCCCCCACAAAACTCTCATAACATGAGTACGAGTTGGGGCTGCAGTGTAATCATAAGGATACAATCTGACAGTGTCCTGACTGAGGCTTCTCTCGCACGGCAGAACTCAGTCAGATCCAACCCCTGTGTCAAAACCGTGTCATGCCTGTCGTTTGAGGAGTGGGGTTGGGATGGTGGGTCGCCTACCAGTTATCCTGAAGGCTATAGTAGCACTTCAAGGGACTCAGTGGAGATGTAATGGCTGGTATGAAAGTGATCCATGGGCTCCACAATGACTCTCTACTTAGCGACTGGAAGGTGACCATTGTAAGCTTATGTTTCTGTTCAATGTTTCCGCAGACACAAACACAAGGACCTCATGGATGGAGCAGGCAACATTGCCTTCATCCTGGCAATCAGGCAACTAAGGAGGAGGAGAAGAAGTTCCCGTCGCTGGCAGACTGGGCTAAGGGAAGAGCCTCATCCTGATGAACAAGCGCCAGCAGGGTCCCCTCATGGCCCAGATGCTGGTGCGGACAGAGCCATTGAGTGGAGGCATCTGGCAAGAGCAAGAGTGTACAGAAGACACCTCTCATGCCTCCAGATGAGCAAAACAAATGCCGTAGCTACCTTCGCATGTCTAGGGATGTAGTAGCTCACATTTGCCACATTCTCCAAGAGGAGTTGATACCACAGGGACTGGGAGGCCATCCATTGCACTGGCTGTAAAAGTGACCACCGCTCTGAACTTCTTGACTTGTGGCTCATTCCAGGGCTCCACAGGGAACCTCTGTGGGATTTCTCAAGCATCTGCTCACAAATACATTGAAGAGGCTACAGACGCCCTATTTAGCAGGGCCCACTAATTATATCCAGTTCTCCATAAATGAATCAGCTAGGCTGCCAGAGCAGTGGGCTTTTCAGCAATCTCCAGATTCTCACAGGTGCAGGGTGCCATCAACTGCACTCATGTGGTGTTAAGAGCTCCCTGGCAGCCGCCACTACAATAAATGAACGGAAAAGGGTTCCGCTCTCTCAACGTGCAGCTGGTCTGCAACCACCAGAAGCAGAATATGCAGGTATGTGCGAAATACCTTGGAAACTCCCACGACTCTTACATCTTGAGTCACTCGCAGGTGCCACAGACCTTCGAGAGCCCTCAGGGCATCCAGGGTTAGCTCCTCAGTGACAAAGGCTACTCGCAAAAGACGTGGCTGATGACACCTGTTCGGCAGCCACAAAGTGCCTCAGAAGAGAGGTACAACACTGCTCATTCTGCATCACGCTCATTGATTGAGCAGACTATTGGCACCTTGAAGATGCATTTTTGATTTCTGAACAGGGCAGGTGGCGCTCTCCAGTACTCTACCCAGAGGGCCTCCTGCACCATCGTGGCTTGATGCGCTCTCTACAACCCAATGCTCCAAAGGAGAGGATGACTTGACAGGATGCAAAATGGGGAAGCTGCACATCTCCAACAACATCAGTCTGAACACCGTCGGACTCCTCCATCATCCTTTGCAATCTGTTGATGGCACCTGACAACCCTACCTGATGTTCCCATGTCTGTCTTTGCAGCTGGAGCACCCATATTAGGGCTGAGTCTAGAGGCTTGTCATCAGACTTAGACTCAGGAGGAGTCTGACCTCCAGCAGTCCCCCGAGTGCCAGTGACCTTGGATGTCACTGCCTCTGCTTGCTGTGGATCCGAATCTGTGCTGTGCTCACCAGCTTGTGATCCTGAACCTGCTCTAGAACTAGGTCCCACCAAGGT
Source organism: Cetorhinus maximus (assembly GCF_964194155.1). Taxonomy (NCBI): domain Eukaryota; kingdom Metazoa; phylum Chordata; class Chondrichthyes; order Lamniformes; family Cetorhinidae; genus Cetorhinus; species Cetorhinus maximus. The sequence goes on from NC_135889.1 coordinate 59,998,877, forward strand.
GTGTGTCTCTGTGCTGGCGGAAGGTGTGGGTGAACGTTCTGACGGCTCTACATCTAGCGCATCCTCAGGATCCTCACCCAAGGTGGTGTGGGGGCTGGGGCTGATGGCCTGGCTGCCAGTGGGCCTCTTCCTGTTCCCGCTGGTGCCTGTTAAAGAGAGAAGAGATAATGAGTGATTGGCTACATAGTCATCAACATAAAAAAAGCATGCGCAGTTTTGGCTGGTGTCTGAACCTGGTGATGGGTCTTCATTGGCTTGGGAGATGTTGCTCTCACCCTCGGTGCAGGCACAGTCCCAGTCCTCACCAGCCAGCTCTGCCACCCACTCTTCATATTGAATGAGGGACTGGAGCTCAGGTATTCCCTCTCCAGTCTGGGATCTCTCCCTGTTTTGTGGCTCATCTTGTCCTGCATAAAGACAAATGGACAGACTGTGAGCAGGACACATGGCAAAGCTGATGATAAGGGTGCCAGCCTTCTGTGTGTTTTCAAATTCCGGGGACCAAGCCACCAGTGCCAAGACTGGATCCAGTAAAAAGATTCAAGGGATGAAGGATGAAGTTGGGGAGGAGAAAGACAATGACTGACACGTCCAATGTGCTGTTCAGAGTGTTGGCATCAGGCAGGACTCTCCTCACCTGCTTTGAGAGACCGAGAGACGAGCAGGACAAGGGCAGGACCGGATGCCACCTGGGCTTCGATGCAATCTCAGAGAAGGGGTGCTTGAGACCCCACCCACTGTCTCTGAACCCCATTTGGGGTTGCAGTCCACTGTTTGGGAATCACTGCTTTAAGGGCTGCAACTTGCCTCTCTAAATGGCAATGAGTTCACCATATTTCCCACCTTGTCAATCGGTAAGCTGCTTAGAAGGAGAGTGATTAGTGTTGGAAACATTCCTGTTGTCTTTACATGAGGCCTTTCCATGTAAATTGAACAGACTTCCTTCTAATGTCATCAAACAGGTGGAGTGGACACACCACCCAGTCGACATTTGCCTTATACAAAAATCACCCTCAGCCTACTATTAACATACATTGATTATCATATTAAGTCCCTAAGTAAATAATGCCGTAACAGTGCCATTCTTTAAAATGGTTTAACTATTATTCTGAGAATAATCTTGAACTTTAACTGCAAGGTCCTAAAATTAGAACAATCTTGAATTTGAATCTTTCTATTCAGCTAACATTTTGACTCCTGTCTGACAAAACAAAAACAATACTACACATCTCACTAAAATGAGTCCTCAAGTTCCTTCTAGCCATTCTCATTGACTTCATTGATTATATGCATTCATGAATGTGCATTCATGTACAATGACTACAGTACGACAGAATATCACACTAAGACAACAGGCCTGTGTCTAAGAGTGTCTTACTATGCTGAAAGTGAAAAGGCTTGGCTATGTTATAAGATTATGCATTACATACAACAAAACATAGCAAGCGCTGTTAGTGAATTATTGAATTAGATTGCCAAAGGATGCTAGTGTCCTCAAGCTGCACTTCCTGTGGTTTTTATAACATATCTTTCATCTAAAAACAGGCTTCTTTCTAACTGCACAGCTGCTTTCAATAAGAAGGCAAAGCACTATGTGGTGTTTGACTTTTCCTTCCTGATGGGAACAAGATCACAAAATAGGATGTTTTTAAAATGTATTAACTTTGGAAAGGGAAACACTTTTGATTTTTGTAGATCTAAATTGTGATCATCCTTTTGTAAGTTAAATGTCTAGTGGAATTTACTATTTTATTTCATAAAGAAGGACAAAGTCAGTGCCAGCACAATTCAAATGTATGTTCTTAAATGTTGGCCCAATCAAAATTTGGCTTCAGGTCTGTTGTAGGCTGTTGGATACCATTCGATAGGTCTTAATGAAGTCTTCATAGTTTTAAATAGGTTAATGTATGTATTTGTTAACTACAAGAACTATGTACATGTATACAGTAAAGTGTTCAAGCTAGGAGCTGTCTCCATGCTTGCTTGTGCACACAGCTCTATCCAACACTAGACTGACCCCTAGGTGCAGGTCATGTGTTCTCTTACATTACTTTGTGGGTTGTTCTGTGCTCAGTCCCACATTAACCCTATATGTGCCAGACCCTTACACTCAAGGTCATCTCTGCATGAAATGGAAAAGCTGCAGGTGCCACTTGGTTGTTCAGATGCAGCTCACCAGTTGGGGGGTCTCAGGAATTTCAGTCAGCTCCAACATTGAGTTGGCCAACAGTTAGATGTTCAGAGTGGGCAGCATTTGGACAGCAGAATGGGTTTGGAGGATACACCCGGCTAGCAGATAGGTGCTGGGAAGAGCTGCTACCTGGCTAGCAGTGGCCTGAAATACTTTGTGGAGCCAGAAGTAGCATGCATGTGACCACCATCGAAAAGGTAAGTAAAATATTTTATTGTTTCACTACTTTGGAGCAAGGAGGATCTGTCGCATAATGACTGTAACAACTGGTTGGGAATGTGCAGTTGATGACTAATTTTGGGGCAGGATCCTAAAACTGACATTAGGATCACAATTTGAATATTTGATGCACATAACCTCTGTTTCAGGAGGATGTCCTAGACACATGGAACTTGCCTTCTTTCAATTTGGCTGCTACTGGGAAGAACATGATCCAAAATATGCCCCCATAAAGCTCAATTTCCACCCAAAAAGTGACAAAATAATGTTCAATTTCTTCCCTCGTGACCTCTCATGGGAAAATTGGGTTATGTCTGTTTCAATAAGTTTGGATGATAGTTGTGAAGATAATTTTCTTTTTGAAAACTTTTTAAAATTTATTGATTATTAATGTCTAACTCAGCCTTAATGCAAGTTCCTTTTCAAATAAAAATATAGTCGCTTGGTAGTACAGAACTTATTGCTGAAAAATAGAGCACATCCCTTCAGTTGTTCGCAATAGGCAGAGTATTGACCATACTCAACCAGCCCACACTTGCAAAACTCAGCACATAATGTCTAATGTAAGATGTGATTCCGTGATTGGACAGCACTTGTTGAACAATCCCAAGTGTACTAAGAATTACATTAACAACCAATTTAAGATTATCAGTCAGGCTTTCAATGTGACTTACTTATGCCTGCTAGAAATTACATATATTCAGATGCAAGGACCTGTCCTCTGCAGGAAAAAGAAACATGTACAGGCATTGCACCTTTTTTGAATCAAACAAAAGTGTGGAGACATTAGTTCCTTGCTCTATTCTCCATGGCAACACCTCAATCAATCAGTCGACTTGCCAACCAATCAGCACCCTTTTCCCATGCTGTATAAATTGTTAGTTCCCTTTGAAATTTGGTGTTCCTCCATCTGTCCTGATGTGTGCAAGATGAAAAAACTTCAACAGTGTGCCTCTTTTTTCAGAAATAAAAGTATCTTGTCGGTTATATGGTTAAGCTTTCTTTGCATTCTCTTACAGCAAAATGTCTGTTTTACCAAATAGTTTACAATACATTGACACATTGGGCAGAATCTTAATATCTTTAAAAATAACCAGGGGTTGGGACCATCTCTGTATCCTGACCCTGCACTTGATTTTCCAGAAGGCAGCCTACTAATTGTTTGCCTCATATCCACTACCAATTAAGGATGACCAGAGGGTTCCTGAGGCGGCTGACCTACCTTGAGGTGTCTTCTGATAAGGTGTCCATTTTGTTTACATAAACTGTATCCACAACTGCCAGACCACCACTGTGGAGGGGAAAACCCTTCCACTGGGTGGTCTTCAGCAGCAGCTGTGGGCTGCTGATCCATATGGTTCTGGTAGGGAGGTGGGGATAGGGGCTTAGGAGGCTCACGGGCCTGCTGTGTGCCAACCAGTTCCAGGCTTTTGCCAGGCTTTGACCTCAGCAGGGGGGCCGTCTGCTGCCAGGAAGATCCTGGCAGCGTTCCCAGTCTGCCCATAATTGGGCACTTAAATGTGCAGATTGACTACCCGCTACTGTCAGGCAGGTAGCTGCTGCAGCTTCCACCTTGCCTAAGGCAACTCATTGGCCCACAGGCCTGATGTCCTCCCGTCCTACCATCTTTCCAGTCCCACCTTCAAACCCCCTTCTCTGGGACTGAGAAGATTTTGCGCATTCTTTTGTAGTCACGACCTTCAAGAAGCATAATGTGTACAATAGAAAAGCACAATTTTGGATTATAAGTCATTTAATAATGATTATAACCTATAGGTTATCCAGTGGCATTAAGTTGCACCTGGTCTATTCTAATTGAGCACACTTATCACAGGAAAGGCTGTGGATCCCAACAATATCCCATCTGTAATGCTCCAGAATGAGGCATGCCCCTAGCTAAGCTGCTCCAATACAGCTGCAAGACTGGCTTCTGCCCAACAATGTTGAAACTTACCCATGTATGTCCTGTCTACAAAAAGCAGGAAAAATCCAATCCAACCAATTCCTGCCCTATTGGCTCAATTCCAATCTTCAACAAAGTGATGGAAAAAGTTGTCAGCACTTACCTATCAGTAACTTGTCCACTGATGCTCAATTTGGGTTCCACTAGCACAACTTGCTCCAGACCTTATTACAGCCTTGGTCGAAACATGGACTCAAGATCTGAATTCCTGAAGTGAAGTAAGAGCGAATGCCTTTGACATCAAGACAGCATTTGACCAAGTGCACCACCAAAGAAATCTAGTTAAACTGAAGTCAATGGGAGTCAAGTGGAGAACTCTCCACTGGCTAGACTCTCACCTGGCAAAAAGAAAGTGGTTGTGGTTGCTGGGGGTCATCATCTAAGCCCCAGGACATCTCTCCAGAAGTTCTTCCAGGCAGAATCCTAGGCCCAACTACCTTCAACAATGATCTTTGGTAGTAGGATTGTTTGTTGGATGATTGCAGTGTTCAGCTCCATTCACAATATGTGAGATAATGAAACATATAGCAAAATCTAGGCTTTTACTGATAAGTGGCAAGAAACATTTGTACCTTACAAGTACCTGGCAATAACCAACCAACTACAACAAGAGAGATCATAATCAGCTTCCCTTGACATTGAATGGAATTTCAATGGATGGACGCAGTTACAACAGAATTCAAGAAATTTGACATCTGAAAATGCAGCATTCCGTCAGTACTGTACAGTCCCTCAGCACAGATTTAAGTCTGGAGGACACTGACAGGACACATGCAAAATTAACAGGAATTCAGAAGCCATTTGACAAAAGATAAGTTGTTTAATAATAAAAAATCAATTGTGAAATAATGAGTTTTTAAATCAATGCATTCTGTTTAACTTATTTAAAATTCCAAATTTCCCTAAGTAGTATATACTTGAACTCCCTAGAAATGTGCACGCCTTCAGAGGAGTGGAGCGACATTTGGAACTTGTGTGTGCAACTCTATGTTTGTTGCCAGCACTCCTGTGACAACTGAACTACAGCTTCCAAATTTGTTTATTCAGGAAGTATGGTTGTGTGGTTAACTACATTTCCCTAATTGTATCTATAACAAAATTTACATACAAGGTGATAGAGAATGTATAATTTGAAAACTACAAAAATGTTCAAAAATCACAATTAGAAATACATTTTCACTTTGAAAAACTGAGTTACTAATGCTTTACACATGTAAGTAAAACCAGGGAAACTGATGGATAACCTGTGAAATGAACAAGCATTCAAAAATAGTAGTTACTTCTGCCAGCAATTTCTATATTAATTCAATGGTTATTACTTTTTTGCCTTTAATCTGTAACATACCAATCTCATACCAAATAGGTGGATATGGATGTGCTACAGTAAGTTATTTAGGTGCATCAAACCATTCTTTTTTCACATTTCTTAAGTAAAAGAGAATGCCACGCTCAAAAAGTCCTAATTCAGGAATTTAATGGAGGCAACATGGGTCCCACCCACCAGTTGGAGACTTTCCATGGGAGACCCGCGCTATTCCAAGGTAATCAGGCAGTTAACTGGAGAGCATCAGGCCTCCCATTGAAGTATGGCCTCAGTAGGGTGGAAATCCTGTCCCCAAGAGCTGCTGACCAATCAGAGGCCAACAGCTGTGCAGAACAGGCAGTGCCACCAGGCACTAGGGCCTACCCAGAGGTTTAGCAATGGATCCTCCGGAGACAGGTAGGTGGGTCAAAATGGGGTTCCCAGGGAGGGACACACGGGCCCTGTGGGGAAAGGAGGTTTGACAACAAGGGCAGGGGTTGGCTTTCTGCGTACCGCCACCAACCCCCCCACCCCCCACCCCACCTTCCCAATGCCGGGGTCCTTCAATCGCACAGAGTGCTTTTGAATGAGGCACCCCTCCTCATAGAAAGCTGCTGAGGTGGGCTGACTGGCTTTCCCAAATGGTGAGTCCCCCAACTGCCGCTGGTTAAATCAGTGGCGGGATAGGCCCTTAAATGGCCCTTAGGTGGTTAGTTCAATTGCTGTGACAGGAGCTGATGACTGTTGGACCAACCATCACCTAATCCGGGCTACTATCTCATCAACCTAGCCAAAAATCGGCAGCGGCTGCAATTGGCTAGATGACTCATGTGTGGCTCATCTTAAGGCCAACAGCATCAAGTTCAATCCCTGTTCCAGCTCAGGGCCTGCCTCCTCACCCTATCTGTAGTTAAAATCACAACACTTAGCCATGGTTTGGCAGACAATTGCCTTTGTCCAGTGAACAGAAGAAGAAAGGTATTCCTGCTATTTTAGATTTTTGCTTCTGTGACAAGCATTCTTTCAGTATCTGAACATATGTGTTAGGCCTGAGGCCTAACGGCGCCCGAACGCGGGCATGTGCCAAAGGGAGCAGGGAGAGCCAGAGAGAAGCTGGAGAGAGCACGTAGCTAGAGCAAGGAGAAGCAGGGACAGCCAGAAGCAGGGACAGCTGGGGAGATCATGGGGAGCAGGAAGAAGCAGGGGAGATGCGGGAGAAGCGACGGCCTAACACAACATTCCACTAGCAAGCAGAATGCCAGGGTACATTAGAGGATGAGTGAGTGAGGGTTAATGAGTGAGGGTTTATGAGTGATGATTGAGTGAGTGTGAGTTGCTACCATCCTGAGACACAAGCAGGAATGACGCTACAGGAAGGCAGGTTCCAACTCGGATTATCTCCCTCAACATCGACCCACAAGCTAGCTGGACTGTGGGCCCCCAGGATAGTGGGGGTTAGGGGCAACATTATATGTGTGTGTTAGTCCCTGTCCATAGGTCTCCAATCGTCTCGGCTATGCCTGTTATTGGACAAAGACTTTGCTCTGTCAGGATCGTGTGGTAGCTGGTGTGCAACAGCCACCCCACGTTAAAAGAACACATTTACAAGCATCCTCCATCTCCTCAAAATGAATTTCAGGATGTGGAACATCAGGACTCTCATGGGCAACCCCAGCTGTGACAGACCAGAATGTCGCGCCCCTATCATAGCCCAGGAACTCCAGTGTTACGACATTGATATTGCTGCCCTGAGTGGGCAGATGAAGGCCAACACAAGAAACAAGGTGGAGGATACAACTTCTGGAAAGGTAAATCAGAAGAAGAACACCATCTCTACGGGGTTGGCTTCACCATAAAAACAAACTAGTTGACCGTCTCAGCGTGCCCCCTTGTGGGATAAATGAATGTCTCATGTCCCTTCTGCTCACCCTAGCTCAGAAGCTAGTCGTCAGGGCATATGCCCCAACCCTAAAAGCAACAGTTGAGGCCAAAGAGAAATTCTGCTGCAGGCTTGATCATTTGTTGTCCCATGTCCCAAAGGGTAACAAGTTGATTCTCCTCAGTGATTTCAGTGCCAGTGTTGAGAGGGACACAAATCTCTGGAAAGGCATGATTGGCAAGGAAGGTGTAGGGAACACTAACACCAATGGAGTTCTCCTTCTGACGAAATGCCTAGAACATGGCCTGATCATAACGAACATCCTATTTCATCAGAGAGGTAAATACAAGACCTCATGGCAACATGCTTGCTTCAGACACTGCCACCTGCTTGACTACGTCATTGACCGAGTGAGGGACCGCAAGCATGCTTGCACCACCAGTGCCATGAGAGGAGCTGACCAACCATCGTCTAATCCAGGCTACTATCTCCATCAACCTAGCCAAAAATGGCAGCGGGGCAGGAAAATCAATGTCAATGGACTCGAGGTCTCTGTGAAGAAAGAACTACTCAGACAACGCCTCACAAGCAACCTAGTGACACTCAACGAACAGGGACTACAGTATGTCCACAGTGCCTGGTTTGACCTTTAAATCTATCATTATCAGCACCTGCAAGGATAGTCTTGGTTTCTCCACCAGGAAACATCAAGACTGGTTTGACGAGAATGACCAGGAGATTCGGGAGCTACTAAATCATAAGCCCAAGGCATTCCTGAACTGGAAACACCACCAAAATTCGAAGGAAAGAAAACAGGTCCACAAACAAATAAAGGCTGAGGTCCAATAAAAAACTCATGACCTAAAGAAGATGGTGGGTGGAAGGAGCACAGGAAATACAACAACTCACCGACAGCCACATGTGTGGATTCTTCAGTGCGGTCGAGATCATTTACGGCCCAAGCATCCAAGGACCTATCCCACGGAGAGCTAAGAATGGAGTGGTGCTTATCAAGCATAGAGAAGCAGTCAGCGCTCATTGGAAGGAGCATTTTGAGGATCTTCTCAACCAAGATTCAGTCCTCGACATGAGTGCCCTAACCACACCCCACAGCACGCTACCCATCACCCTCTCAGCACTACATGAGGTTGAAAAGGCCATTTGACAGCTAAGAACCAACAAGGTAGCCAGAACAGATGGAATCCCTGTCGAAATACTAAAATACGGTGGAGAATTACTCTTGACATGCATACATGACCTTATCTCTCTCATCTGGAAGGAGGACAGGATGTCAGGGGATCTACGAGATGCCATAATTGTGACCATCTTCAAAAATGGTATGGTAATTAGAGAGGGAATCTCTGCTGTCCGTCACGGGAAAGATCATTGCAAGACTCCTTCTCAATCCTGTGGCTGAACAGCTCCTACCGGAGTCAGAACGCAGATTCCATCCATTAAGGGGCATAGTGCACATGATCTTCATCGCAAAACAAGTCCAAGAAAAATGCAGACAACAACCTCCATTTATGAGCTTCTTTGACCTCACAAAGGCCTTCAACTCTATCAACCAGAAGGGACTGTAGAGCGTCCTCCTCAAATTTGGCTGCCCGCAGAAATTTGTCACCACGATAACATGCAAGCCATGATCCTTACCAATGGATATGCCACAGACCCAAGTGCAAACTGGAGTCAAGCAAGGTTGTGACATCGCACCAACGCTCTTTTCCATCTTCCTCACTGCAACATTCCACCTCATCTCCATGAAGCTCCCCACCAGAGTGGAGCTACTCTACAGGACAAGTGGGAAACTACTCAACCTACAACGCCTCCATTCCAGAACCAATATCAGCCCAACCTCTGTCATTGAACTGCAGTACGCTGACCAAGTTTATGTATGTGCTCACTCAGAGACCGAGCTCCAAGCTATTGTTGATGCATTCACAGAGGCATTTGAAAGAATGTGTCTTAGGCTAAACATTCAAAGACAAAGGTCCTCTACCAGCCTGCTCCCCCGTGCAGCACTGACCCCTGACTATTAAGAGCCATGGTGAACCATTGGACAATGTGGATCATTTCTCATACTTTGGGAACCTCCTCTCAGCGAAGGCAGACATTGATGATGAAACTCAACTCCAGTGTGCCAGCTGTCTGAGGAAAAGAATGTTTTATGACAAAGACCTCAAACCTGGCACCAAGCTTGTGGTCTACATGGCTGCAGTGCTACCTGTCCTCCTGTATGCATCAGAGACCTGAACAACATAGAGCAGACACCTTAATTCCCTGGAGAAATATCACCAGGGATGCCTCCATAAAATCCTGCAAACTCGATGACAGGATAGGTGCTCCAACATCAGTGTCCTCTCTTTGGCCAACATGCCCAGTATCGAGGCACTGGTTATGGTTAATCAGTTACTTTGGGCAGGCCACATCGTCCACATGCCTGACACAAGACTCCCAAAACAAGCTCCCTACTCCAAGCTTTGTCACGGCAAGTGGTTACCAGGAGGGCAGAGGAAACGTTTCAGAGACATCCACAAAGCCTCCCTGAAAAAATACAATATCCCCACCAATTTGTGGGAATCTCTTGCTCCAGACCGCCCAAACTGGAAAAGAACCATCCACGAAGGTGCCAGCCATTTTGAACATTTCCAACGGCCCCAGGTGGAGGCCAAGTGCAAACAGCGGAAGGAGTGTGCCCAACGCAATGGAAGAAATTCATCCTCAGTTCAAAGGGACTGCTTAAGAAGAAGGGAGGAGAAGATATGATCAACTGAAAAACACAGGTTATACTGCAGGATAAATGGGAGTTTTGTGCTACTGTTGGTGGTATAAGATGAGAGGCTGCATTTCATGTTGTATGCAGAATATGCAGTCGTATTAATTTCCCATTATCACCATCAGTGGTAATTTGTGATAACATGATCTCACACAGGACAATCTAAACATAAGTGTCTACTACCTCTGAACCATTCTATCAGAGACATCCTTAGCCAGATTAACCTGATAGTCATATATCTGGTTACAGAGTTCCGGTATGTTGTGACCAGCTGTATCACATATATCTAGCTGACTCTGACAGTTTCATTCACTAGCTTGTCACTGCACCAGCTGTTGCATTAGCATGCTCTGCATTCTGAATCTTTGTGGTCATTTTTCCTCATAATTAACTTCAACTATTGTTGAATTGCTTTGTTGGCTTTCTTCTGTGCATGATACTCGGGAAGTATTTTAAAATTCTGATCTTTATTTTCAAATCCCCCTCCAGATATCTTTTGAGCATTTAATTTTAATTTGATTTTAATCGCTCCACCATTCGTGGCTGTGCCTTTAGGTGCCAAGGCCCTAAGCTCTGGAATTCTCTCAATAAACCTCTCTACTTCTCGTTCTTCTTTAAAGATGCTCAATAAAAGCAATCTCTTTCACCGAGCTTTTGGTCATCTGCCCTAATATCTCTTTATATGGCTCCCTGTCTAATTTTGTTTTATAACGATTCTGTGACATACCTTGGGATGTTTTATTACATTAAAAGTGGTATTTAAGTGAAAGTTGTTGTAGTGTCCATGGTATTCATAAAATAGAGTCCCATAATTAGCCTAGTCAGTGACTCAGTGTTACAGAGTCGGAAAGTGATCTACTCTCAGTGGTCCGAATAGAGACAGAAGGAAACCGGTCTCCCAGTAACTCCTTCCATTGGTAGCGAGTGTACATTGCTTTTGAGCATGTGTACTTTTGTTTTATTTACTTTGGCTTATAGCTAAGGTGTAGTTCACGTACCGGGGCTGAAAATCTTGGGTTGGGAACACATCTTCTGATATTACATGCATTTAAATGGAGAAACTTGCTTCGATATAAGTAGTTTTGATTTAAGTAGTGCTTTCCAGGACCGTATCTACTACTTAAAACTGGGCATTCCTGGAATTGAATCATCTGCCAGCATTTATTATCAGTATGAACATATTGTGGTACGGAATTATATCCCAGTTTAGGGATGGTCATCTTCAGGAAAGAACATCTGTTTGTAGAGCTTAGATACAAAACAAATCACTGTAATCAGAGCCGATTTCTTTATTTTTCTTATCCATCCAGATAGTTACATCTCAAGACTTAAAAACTCTTGCAAAACCAGAATATCGCGGACGCTAGAAATCTGAAATAAAATACAAAACGCTGGGAATACTCAGCGGGTCTGGCAGCATCTGTGGAGAGAGGAACAGAGTTTACGTTGCGGACTGAATGACTTTCTATCGACCTGAAACCCTACTTCTCTCTAAAAAAATCTTTGACGGGGGTTTCTATTCATAAAACCTCTTCCTTTCACAGGCTGCAAATTTACTGCACATTTCCAACAGGAATTTAATTTTCTCTTCCGCTGTACATTTTCAAGAGTCTCTGAAATAGTTGTTACAGAAATTATTTTAAACTTAAATCCTTATAAATTTACTTAGAAACTATGTGTTTTACTTCCGCCATGCTTGTGTGCTGTAGCAGTACATGATTCCCATGTACTATTGACTGATCTTGCTGCCCAATTCTTTACCTCTGCAAATACGCCCAGAAGCTCCTTGCTGCTCATTAACGGTGGGATGTTGCAAGTTACAAAGACATCAGTGAGGATAGTCTTGCTCTGTTTTACATGCTGGAGCCTAAAATAGAGATTCAGGTTTTGGGTATGGGTGAGCGAATCCAGAGACTGAACCCCAGACTGTTGGTGTTTATGAAGCGCAAGGGTGTCGCTGTGGAGATACAGGATACGCCATAACGCCTGCGGCCTTTAACTTCTTAAAGAGTGAGAAAAGATGCACAGCAGTCGCACTGATCCCACCTCACTACCTCTCCGGAGAGCTGCAGGAACTCACAGGAACCTCGCTCCAATTGTGCAGAATAATTCAAACTGTGTGTCAAAACAATTTATTTGAAACATGTTGATCGCAGGATTAAATGCACAAATAAAACCCCCACATCCTCATGTTGTTAATAGTGAGACGTGTGTCTTAACTTGCAGCTAAAACTTGTACAATAAATATTCTTTAAGAGACTGTAGGACAGCGGAAGCAGGGGAAGTACCAACCAGCTCGAGCCGCGCAGCTCACGGTCCAGCGCCCAGAGCGCGCGGGAGGGGGGCGGGGCTACAGTCTTCCCCTGGAATTGCCCCACCCCCCTCAACTCCTTCCGTCACTCGCGGCCCGGAGGCCGCTTCTTGATTATTAAACCTGTAAAAGCGACTGAGGGATCAAATAAATTTGTAAAGAAATCGCCCCCTTCCGCCCGCAGCAATACCAATCTCCGCCCAGTCAGTGTCGTGAAATGCCATCAGACGGCAATTAAAGAAACATAGTGACCGATTCCAACTACAAAAGGGCTGATTCCGGTTTCCAAGCAGAGCCTCGTTAGCGCAGTAGGTAGCGCGTCAGTCTCATAATCTGAAGGTCGTGAGTTCGATCCTCACACGGGGCACAGGATTTTTTTTTTTCCCTTTCAATGACTAACTGTTTTCATCAATATATTTTAGTCTCTTATTGGGCTCTACATTTGGCATTAGATTTTCAGCCTAATTTGTCTTTGTCACCATTCTGATGATTCCACTTTCCATAACAGCGCAAAAATAAAAATACAAAAATAAAAATACCTGGAAAAACTCAGCAGGTCTGGCAGCATCTGTGGAGAGGAACACAGTTAACGTTTCGAGTCCGTGTGACTCTTCAACAGAACTAAGGAAAAATAGAAGAGAGGTGAAATATAAGCTGCTTTGAGGGGGGGAGGTGGGGGGACAGGTGGAGCTGGATAGAGGGCCAGTGATAGGTGGAGACAACCAAAAGATGTCATAGACAAAAAGTCAAAGAGGTGTTGAAGGTGGTGATATTATCTAAGGAATGTGCTAATTAAGGATAGAAAGCAGGACAAGCAGGGTGGACTCATGCCCACATGTCCGTCCTTGGCCTGCTGCATTGTTCCAGTGAAACACAACGCAAACTGGAGGAACAGCACCTCATCTTCCAACTAGGCACTTTACAGCCTTCCGGACTGAATATTGAGTTCAACAATTTTAGATCATGAACTCTCTCCTTCATCCCCACCCCCTTTCCGATCCCCCCCCTTTTTTACCAATAATTTATATAGATTTTTCTTTTCCCACCTATTTCCATTATTTTTAAATGTATTTCCATCCATTGTTTTATCTCTACCTTTTAGCCTATTTTGATCCCTTCCCTTCACCCCACCCCACCCCAACTAGAGCTATCTGTACCTTGCTTGTCCTGCTTTCTACCCTTAATTAGCACATTCCTTTGATAATATCACCACCTTCAACACCTCTTTGTCCTTTTGTCTATGACATCTTTTGGCTATCTCCACCTATCACTGGCCCTCTATCCAGCTCTACCTGTCCCACCCCACCCCCCCTTAAAGCAGCTTATATTTCACCTCTCTTCTATTTTTACTTAGTTCTGTTGAAGAGTCATACGGACTCGAAACGTTAACTGTGTTCCTCTCCGCAGATGCTGCCAGACCTGCTGAGTTTTTCCAGGTATTTTTATATTTGTATTTTTATTTTTGTTTTGGATTTCCAGCATCCGCAATTTTTTGCTTTTTTCCATAACAGCGCTTCTGATATCTCTGATAAAAGCAAAATACTGCGGGTGCTGGAGATCTGAAGCAAAAGCAGAAAATGCTGGAAGAAGTCAGCAGGTTTAACAGCATCTGTGAAGAGAAAGACAGAGTTAACGTTTCGAGTCCATATAACTTGTTAACTCTGTTTTTCTCTCCACAGATGCTGTTAGACCTGGTCAGTTTTTCCAGCATTTTATGTTTTTGCCTCCGTATCTCTTCCTTTTTTGCCCAAGCAAGGATGCTCTCCCCAGCATGATTGACAGGGCAGTATTTTTATTCTTTCATGGGATGTGGACATTGCTGGCTAGGCCAGTGTTTATTGCCCATCCCTAATTGCCTGTGAGAAGGTGATGGTGAGCTGTCTTCTTGAATCGCTGCATTCCATGTGGTGTAGGCACATCCACAGTGCTGTTAGGGAGGGATGTGCTCGTTCCATTTCTTGCACTCCTCACACCTTCCCTTTCCTCCCTGAACCACAATATGGTTCCCTTTGTCTTGACATTCCACCCCACCAGCCTTCACACTCAAATAATCATCCTCTGTCATTTCCACCAGCTCTAGCACAATGCCATGAAAGAATAAAAATACTGCACTATCAATCATGCTGGGGAGAGCATCCTTACTTGGGCAAAAAAGGAAGAGATAATGGAGGCAAAAACAGAAAACGCTGGAAAAACTCAGCAGTCTAAGAGCATCTGTGGAGAGAAAAACAGAGTTAATGAGTTAAAGAGTCATATACCCTGTCAGCATTTCGAAAGGTTCGTACCATCCATAATACCCTGGACCACTTCTCAATCACCCCCAAAACCTCCTCCACTCCCCTTCCCACAATACCTTCCCTTGCAAGCACAGGAGGTATAACTATTGCCCTTCTACCTCTGTCCAAAGTCTCAAACACTTCTTCCAGGTGACACAGCAATTTACTAGTACTTCTTCCAATTTAGTATGCTGTATTTGCTGCTCATGATGCAGTCTCCTCAACAATTTGCTTTGCAGAACACCTCAGTTTAGTCCGCAAGCATGACTATGAGTTTCCGATTGCCAGTCATTTTAATTCTCTGCCCCACTCCCATTCTGACTTCTCTGTCCCTGGTTGCCTACACTATTCCAATGAAGCTCACTGTAAACTCAAATAATAGTGCCTCATATTTCAATTAGCCACTTTGCAGCTTTCTGGATTGAACATTGATCTTAACAATTTCTGTTCATGAACTCTGCACCCACTTTTTTTTAGGATGGCAGCTGTTGATGATGATTCTACTATTCCCATTTTCACCTCCTGTCTTTTGTTTCTTTATATGTCTCATTACCATCCTCTTTTGCCTTGCACCATTATCACCTTATGTTGCTTTATGCCTTCTGCCTCAACATTGAGTTCATTTGAGGGGGTTGAGTGGGTGGGTGGGTGGGTGGGATGGGGGTGGTAAATTTGAGATTAAATCTCAGAGGGGCCAAGTTTGTAGGCCCATCCAATCGGAGTGGAAACCCCATTGGCGGCAGCATTTGGACCGCAGTTCAGAAGGTCTCCGGACTGCCACTGGGAGGCCACCTCCATTGAGGTGGTAGCCTTTGAATATGATGGGGGGCCACTCAGCTGCCACCAAAATACCAGCGAGCACATTAAACATGCAGAATGACTGCCCACTGTCTTGCAATTGGCAGCCAATCAGCCTGACAGCCTGCTCCCCAGGAAACCTTCCCGGCAAGAGGAATGTGTCAAGGAGTTGTCCGGGCACAGCTCCCCCCCATTATTTTTCCAGTCCCCCCGCTTCCACTCCCACCATTCTGGGGCCTGGGAAATTCTGCCTGTTACCTGTGCATCTCTCCAGATAGATGCTGCCTGACATAGCTTTTCCAGCATTTTCTACTTTTGTTCAGAGAAATTCATTTATCAGTCTGATTTCCTTAAATTCAGATTTGCAAAAAAGCCAGCAATTGTGATATTTTACTTTCTACTATTATCTTTTGCATTTTTTAATTTGACCGATTTGATCAAAACACTTTATTTGGCAGGAGGGTGCTGTATAAATGTTTTTTTTAATTCTTTCATGGGTGTGAGCATTGCTGGTAAGGCCTGTATTTGTTGTCCATCTTAATTGCCCAGAGAAGATGGTGGTGAGCCACCTCTTGAACCGCTGCAGCCCATCTGGTGCAGGTACACCCACAGTGCTATCAGGAAGAGAGTTCCAGGGTTTTGACCCAACAACAGTGAAGAAACAGTAACACAGTTCCAAATCAGGATGTTGTAAGGCTTGGAGGAGATACTGCAGTTGGGTTTTTTCCAATGCTTCTGCTGCCCTTGTCTTTCTCAATGGTAGAGGTCGCAAGGGTTTGGAAGGTGCTGTCAGAGGACGCTTGGTAGGTTGCTGCGGTGCACCTTATATATAGTACACATATGTGTTGCATAAAAATCATAAAATGTAGAATACAAAAGCAGGGAAGTTATTGTGAACCTCTATAAAACACTGGCCTTATACTCATCTGGAGTATTGTGTCCAATCTGGGCACAACCCTTTAGGAAGGACATGAAGGCTTTAGAGAGGGTGCATAAAAGATTTACGAGAATAGTTCCAGGGATGAGGGTCTTCAGTTACATGGATAAATTGGAGAAGCTTCCAATAGAGAAGAGAAGATTAAGAAGAGAAAATTAAGGGGAGAGTTGACAGTGGTATTCAAAACCTTGAGGAGTACGGAAAGAGTGGATAGAAAGAAACTGTTCCCATAGGCAAATGATCGAGAACCAGAGGACATTGATTTAAGGCAGAAGAAGTAGCGGTGACATGAGAAAAAACATTTTTGTGCAGCGAGTGGTTAGGATCTGGAATGCACTGCCTGAGAGATAAATTCTTGTCACGCAGATGTGAAACCTTTCTGTACAAGATAAAGGCAGGTGTCTCAGTCCACAGACTCTCCCCTGTGCTCTGTGCAGCGTCTGGACCAAAGTGATGGTATGGCCTCACTCCCTGGAAACATTACTGATGCCTGAACCTAACAGTACTTGACATTGCTGCCAGAATGTCATGGGCAGGTGCCACAGAGTTCCTCCATTCTCTCTGTGTGCTCTCCACCTTTAAGGTGGGGCTGGCCCCCATCTCTTCAGCATCTGTGACCAGTGACACTGTGCTCCTGAAGGGCTCAGGTGCTGAAAGTGGACAAAGGATTAGATGCTTCTAAAGTTTCATGGCTGCATCTCTATGATATGAACCTGATCACAGAGCACAAGTGAGCTGCCCTCAGCCAGACGGGGGTCAGGCATTCTCAGAGGCTATGTGAAGATTTATGGCATGTCCTCACTGCATGTCGTCATCATCCTCCTCCAATCGAGCAACTATTAAGGCCTCCACTGCATCTCTATGACAGGAGCATTCCCACAGAAGGTATTCATGCTGCCATAAGCCAGACTAAAGTCAAACATTCACAGTTGCAATGTGAGGATCTATGGGGTCACCTCACTGCATGTCGTCATCATCCTCCACAAATCTAGCAGCCATGAGGGCCTCCTGAGTGCGCCTGCCTCATTTAGCCAGTGTGAAGGCCTCAACCCCGTCATCGTTGCCTCCGAGGACCTCCTCACCCTCATCACCATTGGCGTCCTCTTTGGAGGAGAGCGCAGCTCCTCCATCTTCTCCTCAGCCAGCTCCTCTCCCCATTGGAGCACCAGGTTGTAATGGGTGCAGCAGATGATGACGATGCGTGACACCCTCTGCGGACTATATTGCAGGACTCCACCTGACCTGTCCAGGCACCGGAACCTCACCTTCAGCGTCCCAATGGTCTGCTCCACCAAGGTGCGAGTTGCAGTATGAGCCTCATTATACCTTCGCTCTGCTGCAGTCTGAGGCCACCGCACGGGTGTCATCAGCCACGGTCTCTGTGGGTAGCCCTTGTCCCCAAGGAGCCAACCCTGTAGTTTCTGTGGAGCCTGGAAGACTCCAGGGATCTGTGACTAACTGAGGATGTAGGTGTTGTGCACAATCCCTGGAAACCGTGCACACACCTGCAGGACGTGTTTGTGGTGGTCGCACACCAGCTGCACATTCAGCGAATGGAACTCCTTGAGGTGGATATAGTTGACCGTGTGTTGCGATAGAGATCTGAGCGCCACATGAGTGCAGTCGATCGCACCCTGAACCTGTGGGAAACCCAAGATCTGAGCAAATCCAATCGCTCTCGCATCCTATCTGTCCTGGTCCCGGGCAAAATGCACAAAGTTGTGTGACCTCGCAAAGATGGCATCCATGACCTCATGGGAGTCACTGGCATAGAAATTGATTGCCGCGGTCACTTTCACAGCCACTGGCAGTGGATGCCTCCCAGGTCCCCGTGGTGCCAAATCCTGCAGTAGCCGGCAGATGTGACCGACCAGTTCCCTAGGCATACGCAGTCTTTGGTGACACTGGTTCTCAGTCATCTGCAGGAATGAAAGGTGGCATCTATAGACCCTGAGTGTCACTAGGCACCGACCAGCAATGGCTCGCAGTGGTTCTTGGGCAGTATGTGTGGGAGCCCCAGCTGCCCCTTCTCCCTGAGCTTGCTGCTCCTGCCTCTGTGCAGCCAGGAGCCTCAGTCGCTCTCTTCTCCGTCGTTTATGCTCTCTGTATGCCAGGATGCATACAACTAGTTCACCAGACTCCATGATCCTGTTGTACTCCTCCAGCAGGATGAAAGAGAGAGACACATGGTTAGCATGGTTGCACTAAGAACCTGTCCTGGTTGAGAGTGACGGCCCCTTAATGCTTCCCGGAGAGTGCTGGCCACCACTTGGATGGCCAGAGATTAGTGCGCTGCATGGCTGCCCTGTTAGCTTGAACCATGGGGGAGACTGGTCCAAACCAGGATACCGACATTGCAAGGGGCTGTGAGCACCTCCAGCAGTGACTGCTCCATGGTTATGTTTAGCCAGGAGATTGTACAATGTGCCCAGTCATCCAATTGTTCTGCAGTCCACTAAAATGCTCATAACTTTATAGTCTGTGCCTGGGTGTGAGGGCGGGGGGCCGTGGGGGGTGTTGGGGACAGGAGTGAAAAGCTTAGGAGCACTTGATGGCACTTTGATGCACTGCTTTGCTTGAGTGGGCTGATAAGCCAGGAGGCCGACTCCAATCATATCAATGTAGCTGCTCCTGAACTGTCTCAGTTGCAGAGGAATGGTCACAGGTTTCCCCAATGCGTGGCCACATCCCTCGCCCACCCTCCACCCACCCTCAAATGCTTGTGTGCTATATTCAACAGCAGGGCTGCTCTTAACCCCAACCCCCGAGCCCTTGAAACTTGAAGTCTAACAGGTGACCCTGGCGAGTGCTGCACAACATTACTGTGAAAACCTCCGGGTTCCCCTCAAAGTGCAGCCCGTCAAGTACACATCTTTTATGTGCTGTTGTGAAACACGTCGGTGTGCTTTCCCGCCAATGTGGAAGGACGATCCAGTGGGGTTGGGGGGAATGGGGGATGATTCCAGCATGCTGGCCTGATAATGAAATGCTGATGTAATATAATGAGGTTGCCATGTCCGATAGTGGGAAACGCGGCCCATTGTCAGCGGGCTGAGCAGACGATTGGGAACATTCGCGCCACACAAGTGTCAGGCAATGACAATCTCCAACAAGAGAGAATCCAACTATAGCTCCTTGATATTCAATGGCATTAACCATCACTGAATCCCCCACTATCAACATCCTGGGTGTTACCATTGACCAGAAACTGAACTGGACTAGGCATATAAATACTGTGGCTAGGTCAGAGGCTAGGAATCCTGTGACGAGTAACTCACCTCCTGACTCCCCAAACCCTGTCCACCATCCACAAGGCACAAGTCAGCAGTGTAACGAAATATTCCCCACTTGCCTGGATGAGTGCAGCTCCCACAACACTCAAGAAGCTGGACACCATCCAGGACAAAGCAACCCACTTGATTGGCACCACATCCACAAATATTCACTCCCTCCACCATCGACGCACAGTAGCAGCAGTGTGTACCATCTACAAGATGCACTGCTGGAATTTAGCAAGGCTCCTTAGACTGCAACTTCCAAACCCACAACCACTACAACCTAGAAGGACAAGGGCAGCAGATAGATGGGAACACCAGCACCTGGAAATTCCCCTCCAAGTCACTCACCATCCTGACTTGGAAATATATCGCTGTTCCTTCACTGTCGCTGGGTCAAAATCTTGGAACTCCCTTCCTAACAGCACTGTGGGTATACCTACACCACATGGACTGCAGCGGTTCAAGAAGGCAACTCACCACCGCCTTATCAAGGGCAACTAGGGATGGGCAATAAATGCTGGCCCAGCCAGCGAAGCCCACATTCCCATGAATGGATTTAAAAAAGCTGGTTTCCTGCCGCCGTATAACCGATCGTGCCATATTGTCCGCTAATGCCACCAAACATGCCTGAAACCAGTGGGCATGGAAAATTCGCCTTCTGTCTCCAGCCAACACCTGACCACTCATTCCCCTTACAATTAATCCTTTTAACTCCCCTGCTCATAATTGCTGATCTAATTGATGGTTACCAGTCCTCAGGCACTGTTTCTCTCCCTTTCATTTCCCACCCCCACCTGTATCTGCACCCCTATCAAGAAAAAACATCCTCAACCCATCCTTCTTCAACTACTGCCCCATCTCTTCTTCAGTTTCTCAGAAATCCTGAGTGCATCGTTGCTTCCCAGTTCTATGCCCATCTCTCCTGAAATTCCCTGTTTGAAACCTCCAGCATCTGTTCTATTACACACCAAAATTACTTAACCAAAGTTTAATTCTCTGTGACCATGGAATATTAGTCCTCCTCATCCTCCTTAATATTTTCACTTTGTATGTTACTATTTACCACACCATTCTCACACAAGTTCTTTCCTCCAGCATCCAACACAACCGGACTGCAGAAGCAACAGGCTCTTGAGACTGAGGTGGCATTAATCTCATGACAGCTGAGTTCACCGAAGACCGTCCTGTGGGTTGCATCCCTTGTGTAACTGCAGGCTACCTGGTGCTCTTTCAACAAATCTAGAGGAGTTAGGCCAGGGGTTTGGAACATGTCGCTATCCTAGGAAATAGCAGCTTCAGGTCAGTCAACTCTAACTGTGCCACTGGTACTGGGTTGGCCACTGATCAGCAATGGATCCCACTGAAAGCTTAAGAGAGTGTCTCCTATAAGCCACTAACTCCCCAATACATGAAGGCCAGAAAGCCTGTTCACCAAGTCCTCCAGCAATACAGTTTGCATTTCCAATCAAGAAATGACATTGATTTGTCCTTGGTTTTTGGTGGAGCCCCCACACACACACTGATGACTACAATAAGGAAAAAACCTTCCTGTCATTGATGCATATGAGGGCAGCAGACTCCTCTTGATCCCTGCTGCCTGCCACGCATTCTGGAAAAGTGACATCAGAGCTGCACGTAGGTGTGATGTTCATTGACCATGCTTCTTTTCAGAACAAGAGCACTGATATATAATGCCTGAGACAGAAAATTCTCTAAATCCAGGCCACCCAACCAGCTATCTCCCCTTCCACCCACCCAGTCCCACTCCAACTCGCCAGTGGCCTGTCTTTCCCAGGCATAGTGTACTAGTTTCTCTTGGAACAGTATTAACTGCATTAAGCGAGTTAAGTCATCTGAAAGATATCTCTCAGGTGACAGCAAGCAGCTGATCTACCAGGGACAGGAAATGCTAGGAGGATCTCAGAGCACGTGAGGTTGCAATTAATGCACAAATGCAGACATTTCTTGACACTCATGGGGCAGCTGACAGCGAGCTGCCATTTTCACGAGCAGAGCGGCACAAATTGTTCAGAAACTTAGGGCAATTTTCAGCTCACCACAAATTGCTAAGTCAATTACACTTTAATGACAGTGTGCGCATTAAACTCACCATTATTGTGCCAGTAAATTTTGTCTAAGTATTTCCTTAGGTGGTTTGGGATCAAATCTGAGATGTACTTTGGGACATGTTACTACATTAAAGGCACCATGTAAAAACACATTGTTGTTTTATCATAGCGTTGTTGAACAGTTACAACACAGTAGGAGGCCTTTTGGCCTGTCCTTCCTGTACCAGCTCTCCACAAGGGAAGCTCAGCTAGGTACACTTCCCCATCCTCTCCTCATAGCCCTGTAAAATGTCTCACTTCAGTTGCTTATCCAATTCCCTTTTGAAATCCTCGACTGTCAGGCAATGCATTCCAGATCCTAACCACTCACAGGGTGAACTGTTTCTCCTCCACGCAGCCATTAATTCTTTTGCCGATTACCTTAAATCTTATGGTCTTATGGTTCTTGACCCTTCTGCCAATGGGAAAAGTTTCTCCCTATCTTCTCTGCCCACACCCCTCAAGATTTTAAACACCTCTGCATATTGGAAGCTATCATCGACAGTACTATTAAGTACCATTTAGTCACCAATAACCTGCTCGCCGATGCTCAGTTTGGGTTCCACCAAGATCACTCAGCTTCAGACCTCATTACAACCTTGAACTCCAGAGGTGAGGTGCGAGTGACTGATGTTAGCATCAAGGCAGCATTTCAACAAGTGTGACAAGGAGACATAATAAAATTGAAATCAATTGAAACCAGAGAAAAAAACTTTCCAGTAGCTGGAGTCATACCAAGAACAAAGGAAGATGTTTGTGGTTGTTGGAAGCCAATCATCTCAGCTTCAGGACAGCATGACAGGAGTTTGCTAGGGTAGTGTTCTTGGCCCAACCATCTTCAGCTGCTTCATCTATGACCTTCCCTCCATCATAAGGTCAGAAGTGGGAATGTTGCTGATGATTGCACCGTACTCAGTACCATTTGCGATTCCTCAGATAATTAAGCCATCTGTGCCCGCAAGCAGAAGTCCTTTGACAACATTCAGGCTTGTGCTGATAATTGGCAAGTAACATTCATGCTACACAAGTGCCAGACAATGATCATCTCCAACAGGAGAGAGTCTAACCATCTCCCCTAACATTCAGGGGAATCAACATTGCTGAATCCCCCCACCATCAGCATTCTGGGTATCATGACTGACCAGAAACCGAACTGGATCAGCCATTTAAATACTGTGGCTACAGGAGGAGGACAGAGATTGAACATTCTGGAGTGAGTAACTCACCTCCTGGCTTCCCATAGTCTTTCCACTATCTACAAGGCACAAGTCAAGTGTGTGATAAAATACTCTCCTCTTGCCTGGAGGAGTGCAGTGCCAACTGCCCTGAAGAAGCTTAACATCATCCAGGACACAGCATCCTTCTTGATTGGCACCCCATCCACCCCCTTCAACGCTCATGCCCTTCACCACTGGCACACTGTGCCTGTAGTGTATACCATTTACAAGATGCAATGCAATAACTCACCAAAGTTTCTTCCACAACACCTTCCAAACCCATGACCTTACCGCCTAGGTAAACAAGGGCAGCAAATACATGGAAACACCACCACCTGCAAGTTCTCCTCCAAGTCTCACACCATCCTGACTTGGAAAAATATCGTCATTCCTCCATTTTGCTGGGTCAAAATCCCTAACAGTAAAGTGGGCGTACCTGCACGGCAAGGGCTGCAGTGGTTCAAGAAGGGCAATTAGGAACGTGTGATAAATGCTGGCCTTGCCAACGATGCCCACACCCCATGAACAATTAAAAGACAGAAAAAAAAAAGTTGGAACAGATGGTGTTTTGCCACCCCCGCCTCCACCTGCTTTTGACAGCTATCAGCTGTCACTGAGACAGGTGGTACAAGAGCAGAGCCCAGGGGGAATGGGCAGTTGAAAAGGAAGGAAACGCAGCTCCACTCTTCAGAAAGAAAGGATCCTCAGACCTAATGCTCAGAAATCCAGAATAGCCAGCAAGTCTCAAAGTAAGGTGTTGGAAGAGACAGATTTGCTTGGAAGATATTAATCCAATTGGAAAGTTGGAGAATGATACCGTGCGCTGATCCGCGTGTAGCATTGGCGATACTTTTATTTTCATATGGCGGTAGGTCATCGAATCTCTGCTGGCTGCAATTGAGAATTACAAAATGTTCTCGGTTTTGTGTAAGCTTTTACTTTTTTTTACAGTTTAGTTATGAAATTGGCAGAGAAGCGTGCGGTGCTGCAGATTGACAGCCGCATGTGTTCCTTGGTTTTATTTCGGGATTTCTGCGATAACCATCTCTGTATCCGGGCATGAATGGAACATCGCTTTACAATCTTATATTACAAAGCTTACAATCCTTTTTCTGTATTTCAGTAGACCGCCTGTAAATCGTTGGATTTTCCGACTGTTGTATAGGTCTGAATTTTGGCTCAGGCTTTGGAATGGCGAGTGTTTATCCAAGGTCACTTTCTGGAGCCTGACTGTCAGTCACGGATGTTGCGGGATCCGTGTTACACAGCGGAAATAGTAGCTCTGTGATGGCAATAGCAATAATGATGGAATGTACCAGGGTGGCATGTTACTAGGGCTTAGGACGTTTCTTAAATGGTCGGGCTAAACTAGTCGAATCTTTAATTCACTTTAGTAATGCATTATCCAAAGATAGAGCCAGTGCGAATTAATAGAGATTATAATAGAGAATTATAACCATATATTTAAAGTTATATATTATATATTCCCGTTTATTTAATTTCATTCATATCTCTGTTCCTTATCCTTGTAATAAGACAGCGAAGATCCATGGGGTTATTTTGGAACTTCTATGAATTGTTTCGTGAAATTTGATATGGCTGCTGACCAAAAGTGGGACTACTTTTTAAGGATGTATTTGTTTAGTGGTGGATATGCAGCAGCTGTTTTGAGGTTTTGTAATGTGACACGTGGGGTAATCTGTAATTCTTTCTGGACATGATGCTAAAATATTCTAGCCATTGAAAGTATACAAGTACTAATAAAATGTTACAGAAGAAGGTATTCGGTACATATGTTCGTTACAATAGTTTCAATTGGTATATTGAAAGCATATGCAATATTATCACATTAGCGGAAAGAAACACAAATTATTACTGTTAAGACATTTTAAATCTGGCATCTGTGTGTGCTCTGCGCGTATTTAAAATATAAATATTGTTTAGTGTAAGAAAAACAGGCTAATTAGTATAGGATGAATTTGACAGGGTTCAAAATTAAATGTAATCAATGGCAAGTTCAAATAAATAAATATTGTATTAGAATGCTAAATAGGTGAACGATAAAATAATTTGCACTTCTTTAAACAAATCTTGTAAATATTAGAAAAGCCAATGTTTGGAGAAATAATTCCCAAGCCGGTTCTTTCAGTTCCCGCTGGAAGGTCCATCCATGGAAACCCCGCAGAAACGGAGTAAATGGCCCTTTGCACAATTTCTACGGGGACGCTAAAACCACGCGGGGAGATTGGGGAAGCATCAGTTAGAGAAGGCTAGTTATTTAGTAGGATACTTATTTAATCTCAACTAATAATTGGTCTAAATTACTGCAGTCAAATATAATTATCCTGCAAAGGATTCCGAACAGTAGTGTGAGTGGAAGTCCATGGTCCTCCAAGTATGGATTGGCCATTGAAGCAAATCCAAAATGAAGCCCAAGTGCCATTTCCACAGAGTAGGAGAGAGATTAAATGATATCAATGCGCAGTTTAAGAGCACATCAACTAATCAACAAAAGCACATCAACAAAGAATGGTGTCTCGTTTAAGTCAATTGAAAAAGGAATAGATAAGATGCAGTAAAATGAGAAAATATGGAGAAAGAAAATGGTGCAAATAGTAATAATTTACAATTTAAGGAACTAAATTTTTACTTCAAAAGTATCGTGAGGGCTGAAGTAAAGCTACAGAGATTCAATGGTGGTAGATGCCTCGCAAATCATACTTTTGTCTCGTCTTTTCTCAGGGCTGGTGCTGGCTTCTGAACATGAGACTCGGCTGGTGGCTAAATTATTCCAAAACTATAACAAGGTGATTCGTCCAGTGGAGAGTCACCATCAGTCAGTTAATATTACAGTGGGACTGCAGCTTATTCAACTTATCAATGTGGTATGAACCAAGCAAATTTCTCTCTTTAAGGAAGAATGATTCTCTCAATACCTCTCCCCCAGCAAAAACAATCCTCTTACTTAATGCAGTGCTTAGTTACATTTCCTGTTTTAAGTAGGTTAAGAGTACAACAAAATAGGCCACAAAGACAGCAATATGGACCTGAAATTAAATTACAATGATGTCATACACTTTTACAATTATATTGGATTTCAGAACTAAATTTTACAAGCTATGTGATTTGTCATAAACTGTCAGCAGTTGGAACTTATGAAGGACTCAAAGGCCTTGAAATTCCACAGGAGAGTCCCAATCTTCTGGCATAACTTTGTGGGGAGACATATGGAACTCCAGAGAAACAGTCAAATATTTGCACAACAAAGTGTTTAAATCCCTAGGGAAATAGACATCTCTCCCTACATTTATGCTTGAGCGTCTCTCTTTGAGGCTTCAGCGTTGGCAGTTGTTGTCAGGGCTCTGCCACCCTTTTAATGGTTGTTCTGCCATTCTGGTGATGCAGTAGGCACCTCTGCTGCTTGAAAGAGGCATGGCATGAGTGAGAGCATTGCTTCTTATAAAGAGCTGAGCAGGGAACCAGAATGGGTGGCACATTACCCATACTATGGAGGATCAGGGCAGAGTGCTGGTACCACAATAGTAGCTGCATGTCCACACAGTCATGATGGCATTCAGCAAGCAACAAACAGCCACGAGCTTCAATACCCTTCCCTGCCTTCTCCCACAATGTGATGGCCACTCATTCTTAGTTTCAACTCTTAATTTCCTGCAAACCAACCACTGGAATTAAGGGAGTGGGGTGGGGGGGAGGGGGGAATGATGAGCAAGAGGAAGATAATAATGGGCAAAGGGAGGAGCAGGAGAGACATAACTTCTTCCTCCAGACCATAAGGATGATGATGAAGGAGGGGCCAAATCACTCATAAATTCCCTGAACCTAAATCCTACCTCATGCAGCTTTGCCATGTTTGATTTCAACACACCCCTTGTGTTACTTCCTTTTCCAATCTCACTGTCCAACTCATTCAGGGGGAATTAAATAATGAATGGGAGGATGAGTCACTGGGTGACTTGCAGAGCATGAGAGAGCTGGAGGAGTGGGAAATTGATGAGGATTTGTCAACTTCCCAGCAGAAGATGAATAGAAGGCTGCCCATTGCTTCAGAAGTATGAGATCCAGAACACAATAGCACTTTCCTGAAGTTAAGAATATTTGAGGAATCATCACACCTACATGCAAGCTCCGAGGTCAGTTTCAAAGGTGTGTGAGACCTAAAAGGCAAATTTATAGTCTACATCCTTCACTGTAGCAACATCAGGGAAAAGTTTTCTTCATTGCAGATATCAATGGAATCTGCAGTGCTCGAAGCGATGGCCACCCTTACATTCTCCTCCATATACTTCTGTTTACAAAACAAGTGGGGTCCACCTCCTGAAGATTGTCCATATTCAGGGATTTTTAGATGACTACCTTGTGCAGGGCACAGCATAATATAACCACATGGGACACAGGAGCTTTAGCGTACTGCAGAATTGCACACAGCCTGGCAAGGCACATCTTTACAATTGGAATGTCCATCTCTTGTGTACTTTGCTAAAAACATGAGTCTCATTGGAGCTATATTCTCCTGC
The DNA here is from genome assembly GCF_964194155.1 of Cetorhinus maximus. NCBI lineage: Eukaryota > Metazoa > Chordata > Chondrichthyes > Lamniformes > Cetorhinidae > Cetorhinus > Cetorhinus maximus. The sequence goes on from NC_135889.1 coordinate 60,026,668, forward strand.
TATTTGTGCAACTCTTAGTGAGATCATTATCAATGGGAGTGGGGGTAGGCTTTGACATTGATTTGATATTCCTCCTTGAAGAACTTAGGGAAGACTGAATTCTGATGAATGAATGCATTGTAAAAACACCCAGTAAATCTAATGCTGGATCTTTTGTTTGCTGTCACACAGAATCTCTATACTAAGGGTATGGAAGCTATTCCAGTTGAGATATTTGATACTGTTAATTGTAGAAGATCAAAGAAACAACATGGGTGCCATCTATTGCCCCTGAATCTGGGGAAAGGCAGAAACCTCAAAAAGATGGATAACCCTAACTTGTTGATGCCAGAGGCGCTGAATTCCTCAGCTCTCCTGCAATGTGTGCTGGACACTTGATGAACGTGTGCCTGCATTGCAGCCTGACTGATATTAGAGAGATTACCGTGGCTGCCTGAAATGAGCCCATTCCATTTCAATTTGTGTTTAGTGTGATCATCTTGATAGTCACACGCACAGAAAGATGATGCTGTTCCCATACAAGTTCCCATGCAGTAGCTGGCACAGGTACCCTGTCACCACTTTGAGGAAGCATACTGTTCTAATGCTCATCTTGCTGAGGTTTTCATTGGATCCATGTTGTATGCATAGTCTTTGAGATTGGTAATACTTGGTGAGGTGCAACATCTTTAAATTCTGCCTTGCTCTCCTTTCTTCGTTCTCTCCTATTCCTTCTCCTCATCCTCTGCCTCATCCTTAATAATGGAATACAAGGGCATCTTCCATGTATATATTTTTTCATAGGGAATAATAAGCCTCCTCCTTTGTTTATTAGGATGAAGTAAATCAAATTGTGGAAACAAACGTGCGCCTGAAACAGGTAACAAGGAAAAACAATTGTTTTCATTTGCTCGGTTCCTTGTTTTAGTATAAGTGAAACGTCTCTATTAAATGTTTAACTAGATTTGTACTGCCTCTAAAATGTAGTACTTTGTTAACTAGCTACATTTAAAGGTGGTAGGGATTATTAAATTAAACATTTGTGAAATGTTTCTTCTTTAGCAATGGGTTGATGTGAAGCTTCGCTGGAAACCAGCTGATTATGGTGGAATTAAGAAGATCAGGGTGCCCTCTTCTGACGTTTGGCTCCCAGACATTGTTCTGTACAATAAGTAAGTAAACAGTAATATTTAAAATTTATGGACTTAGTTTAGAGACATTGGCATCTTCAAACTTTTACTTATCTTGATGACCCATTACTGCCATCCTTTTCACAGTGTGATCAGTTTTAAATTTATCTCCCACAGAGTCCAAGATCCACCCAGTATAGAAGATTAACTGTGGCTCCATTTGAGGGGAAGGAGGTCACACAGCACAGGGAAGGCAGTGAGGGACATGGAACTGTGAACTAAATGGGAGTGAGAGGGGCATGGGACTGTGAGAGACACAGGACTGTGAGGGAAATGGGCTGAAAGGGACAGGGGAGTTGAAAGGGTCACGGGACTGCAATAGACACGGGACTGTGAGGGAAATGGGCTGAAAGGGACGGGGGAGTTGAAAGGGTAACGGGACTGCAATAGACACAGGACTGTGAGGGAAATGGGCTGAAAGGGACAGGGGAGTTGAAAGGGTCAGGGGACTGTGAGAGACACGGGACTGTGAGGGAAATGGGCTGAAAGGGACAGGGGAGTTGAAAGGGTCAAGGGACTGCAATAGACACAGGACTGTGAGGTAAATGGGCTGAAAGGGACAGGGGAGTTGAAAGGGTCACGGGACTGTGAGAGACACAGGACTGTGAGGAACCAGGAGCTGTGACGAACAGGGAGCTGTGAAAGAAAGTGAGCTGTGACGGACACAGGAATGAGAGGGATATAGGATTTAGAGGGACACAGACACCTTTGCAATCATTTAATTCTAATTCTTTCAAATACTGAAAACTTTTGGCTTGAATTAAAGTGGTCCTTGAGAGTTGGATTCTTTCTGCATTTTGTCCACTTGAGGAGTTAAAGATTAAAGACTTTCACAACTCATTGGAGCAGGGGAAAATCTAACAGGTGAACTCCTGGTGGCTCCAAGGTGAACAAGTGATCTTGGGGGATTTTGACTGCCCGTCCATTTGATTTCTGTTGGATATGTAGCATTACAATCATCCCCAGTATTGTGCCATAGCACATGAAGAGAGGGCAGGATTTTGCCTCCAGGGTCAGGAACCCAACATCAGGACCATTTCCAGGTCCCGGCCCTACCCAGGTGTGTGGAAAAGTAGTCATAGACATAGGCTGCTAATAGGCTGGAGTGGCTGGTTGGCCAACCAATTAGCAGTGGTGGATGCAGGATGGAGGTGGGAATGCTGAAATTCAGTCCCTATTTAAACACACTTCAACAGGTATTGCTGTAGCAGCCATTTGCAAGCAGGAATGCAAGCATCATGGCAACAGGAGGAGAAGCAGAGGCCTGGCACCCAGGCCCCTCATGTGTCAGTTGCTGACCTTAATGTGCTACTGGAGACAGGGGAGAGCAGGGAAATCCTCTTTTTGAAGAGTGGCAGGAGAAGGCCAGCCAGCAAACAAAACGGACCTGGCTGCAGATGGGTACAACTGTCAGCAGCAGGCATTTAGTTTGGAGGAAGTGGGTGCAATGCCACAAGAGGTTTAATGACCTTCTTTTGCTCTGGCCACGTGAGTGCAACACGAGCCCTGATGATGGGCCTCTGGGTATTCACCTTCCAGCAGGCACACCAGCTGAGGAGCCTCAGGGTACATGCTGCTCCTGAACATGAGAGGAGTGTGTGTCCAGGGCACTTACTGTGCAAGGCCTAGAGCCAAAGCACTGTTGAGAATCTGGCAGCCCTAGTATATGCAGCTTCTTTATGTGAGTGAGCAGCTGGCATTGGCCAGAGACTCCAGTGGTGACCCTCTCTCTCTCTCTGGGGCGAGGGTTTTCAAAGGAGGAACCATAGAACCATAGAAAAGTTACAGCACAGAGGGAGGCCATTCGGCCTATCTTGTCCATGCCAGCCCGAGGACACCCAGGTGCCCTTTCTAATCCCACCTTCCTGCACCCGGCCCATAGCCCTGCAGCTTACAGCACTTAAGGTGCAGATCCAGGTACTTTTTGAGTTTAGAGTTTCTGCCTCTACCACCAATTTGGGCAGCGAATTCCAGACACCCACTACCCTCTGCGTAAAAATGTTCTTCCTCATGCTCCCCCTATACCTTCTGACAGTTAACTTGAATCTATGTCTCCTGGTTCTAGAATTCTCCACCAAGGGAAACAATTTTATCCTGTCTACTCTATCTATTCTCCCCATAATTTTGTACACCTCAATTAAGTCACCTCTCAGCCTTCTTTGTTCCAAGGAAAATAACCCCACCCTATCCAATCTCTCCTTGTAGCTACTTTTCTAACCCTGGCAACATTCTTGTAAACCTCCTCTGCACTCTCTCCAAAGCTATTACATCCTTCCTGTGATGTGGTGACCAGAACTGCACACAATACTCCAGTTGTGGCCTCACCAGTGTTTTATACAATTCCAACACTATATCCTTACTTTTATATTCTACACCTCTGCCAATGAAGGAGAGCATTCCATATGTCTTCTTTACAACCTTGTCTACTTGAACTGCTGCCTTCAGGGACCTGTGTACTTGTACGCCAAGATCTCTCACTTCATCTACCCCTCTTAGTATATTCCCATTTATTGTGTAATCCCTGTAACTGTTTGACCTCCCCAAATGTATGACCTCACACTCCTCTATGTTAAAATCCATCTGCCACTTTACCGCCCACTCCACAAACCCATCTATATCGATTTGGAGATTATGGCTATCCTCTACACTATCCACTACTCGGCCAATCTTTGTGTCATCTGCAAATTTCACAATCGTGCCCCCCACGTTCACGTCCAAATCGTTAATATATAACACAAACAGCAAGGGTCCCAACACCAAGCCCTGTGGAACGCCACTTGAGACAACTTTCCATCCGCAAGGGCATCCATCGACCATTACCCTTTGTTTCATGTTACAAAGCCAACCTTTTATCTAGTTTGCCACATTACCCTGAATCCCATGGGCTTTTACTTTCCTGACCAACCTGCCATGTGGGACCTTGTCAAATGCCTTGCTAAAATCCATGTACACAACATCCACTGCACCACCTTCATTAACCCTTCTTGTCACTTCCTCAAAGAATTCAATCAAATTTGTGAGGTAAGACCTCCCTTTAACAAATCCATGCTGACCATCCCTGACTAGTCCATGCCTTTCCACATGACAGTTAATCCTATCTCTCAGGATTGATTCTACTAATTTGCACTCCACCAATGTAAGACTAATTGGCCTATAATTGTTTGGCATTTCCTTTGACCCCTTTTTAAACAATAGAACTATGTTTGCATTTCTCCAGTCCTCCGGTACCTCCCCTGTATCTAGTGAAGATTGGAAAATCATCCTCAGAGCATCTGCTATCTCCTCCCTGACTTCCTTCAGCAGCCTCGGAAACAATCCATCTGGCCCTGGTGACTTATCAACTTTCAAGGATTTCAATCCTTCGAGTACTTCCTCTCTCTTTATGACTATCCCGTCCAATATCTCACAGTGTTCCTCCTGGACTACTATATCTAAATCCTCCCTTTCCTTTGTAAACATGGAGACAAAATATTCATTCAAAACCCTTCCCACAGCATCTGATCTACACACAAGTTTCCATCTTCATCTCTGATAGGTCTCACTTTTTCCTTAACTAACCTTTTAGCAATAATGTATTGGTAAAACATCTTTGGGTTATCTTTAACTTTACTTGCTAATCTTTTTTCATGCCCTCTCTTTGATTTCCTTATTTCCTTTTTTTACTTCATCCCTGCACTTCCTATATTCGTCTAGGCTATCTGCAGTGCTTAGTTCTTTGTGCCTATCGTACGCTTTCTTTTTCTGTTTGATCTTCCCCTGTATTCCTCTAGACAACCAAGGGGTTCTAGATTTGGCAGTACCACTCTTATTTTTGTAGGGGAGATGTCTACTTTGTACAATTAGGATCTCGCTTTTTAGTGCTTCCCACTGGTTTTCCACTGTTTTATCCTCCAGCAGTGCTGTCCAGTCTACCTCAACCAAGTCCCTTCTCATTTCTGCAAAATTAGCCTTCCCCCAGTTCAAGACTTTTACTCCTGCCTTATCTCTGTCCTTTTCCATGGTAATGCTAAATCTAACTGAATTGTGATCACTGTCCCTGATATGGTCGCCAACTGTCACTTCACCCACTTGCCCTTCTTCGTTCCCCAAGACTAGGTCTAGAATTGCATCTCCTCTCGTTGGGTTGTCACTAATTGGTTGAAAAAATTTTCCTGGACACACTGCATGAATTTTTCTCCCTCAGTGCCCCTTATATTGTTTGAATCCCAATTGATATTAGGAGAGTTGGGTATATTAGGGTAAGAAGAATGACCCAGCTCGCCATTGCTACCGCCATGGAGGAAACAGCGATGGAAGTAGCCAGGGTGGCCCCACAAGACCAACTGGGTGAAAGAAAGATGGGAATACCAGGAGGAGAGAGTGATAAGATAATGCTATCTGTAGATGAAGGAGGTAGAATGCATTCCCCTCCCCACACATCTGACAGTATGCCAAAGATTTGGCTGTTTTGGGAAATGTCCGCACTGCCAAGTGTTCTGCTGTCAAAGGCTAGTTCTTGTGCTCTCTTCTTGTGTCTCTGACAGCTTCTATCATGGAAGGAGAATGGCACCAGGGCCATCACAAGAAATAGTGACATCAGAACTAGCACTGTCACACCTTATGAGTGCACCCTCCATCAGCACAGATACACTCACAACGGTTGGTCTTAATGTACACTTAGAGAGGCACTCGGTAAATAGCATGGCACTGGTATGCAGGAAGAGGGGAGAGAGCAGAGACAGTTATGGGCAATCCCCCTTGGAGGATGGAGGACAGACAGTGCCATGCTCAGCTGGGCATGGCTACAGGGCCTCGGGAGTCACAGGAAAGGGGCCTCCACTTTGACCTACAGAGAGAGATGTGTACCACATGTCAGAGTTCTCTAAGGCAGTAGGGGGTCATGGGTTGTGAATGAAAGAGTCCATTCAGTTCATTTTCACCGGCATGGCACAGGGTTTTGAATACATGACCTCCTCCATTGGCAGAGTGGTCAACCTCATGGAGGACCATATGGGGCAACACTTGGAGTGGATGCAGGAACAGGGCCATGATGGCCTCACATGGGTGCAATCAATGATGCCCTGCACCTGGGGGAATCCAGCAATGGAGGCGAATCCCATTGAACCATGTGCCTGCAAGATCCCATCCATTTGAAATTGTATATACTGCCTAGCTTTTGCAAGCAGGGCATCAGTAACCTGTGAGATGCAGTAATGTACTGCCACTTCAAGATGCCACCAAGGTCCACAGCTGATCCTTAGGAGGCGCCAGAGGTGAAGAAGTGCAAGGCCACAGTAACTGTCACAGCTACTTCCAGGGCATGACAAGCAACACTGTGAGATTTGAGGTCTTCTGTGACGACAATAAAAATCTCAGTGATATCTGCTTGGATAGGCAGTTTCCCATGGCTCTGATTCTCTGACATGAATTCGGTATGCTGCAGGTATGGCCTCCATTACCTTTCTGCCCTTCGTCCCTCCCCTTTGCCCTCCTCATGTTCCTCATGCCCCTGGTGCAGAGGATGTTGATCCTCATCGCTGCTCAACCTAATGTCACCAGTTTGTTGCCTTGCTTATGCTCAGCTGCACTCACAATAATTTTGGAGCTCATCCCTCCCTCTTATGGCCTCATGATCCCTGGTGGGCCATAATTCCCCTCCACTGCCTGGAGCGTACAGATCACTCACTCCGCTACCTTGACACACCAAATGGTGTGTGCCAGTGGTTTGAGTGTTCCTTTCAGACATGCTCCCATTTATGGTCCCAGTAAAGTTGATGGCTCCCCATGACTTACCACCTCCATGTACTTGAACTGTCCCTGGTTCATCATGCAACCTGTGCATCCTCACCCAATTCCAAATTGGCCCTTAATGAGATGACAATAAGCTCATTAACAAGATTAAGGTCTAATTTCCAAATGGGGTGCATTGCCAGGGCATGCCTTCACTGGTTCTGAGCAAAATCACCAGCAGTAGGAATGAAGGTGAACAATCAGCATGCTGGCCGCCCGCACTAATCTTCACGCCTGCCCACCTCCACACTTATCCACATTGGAACTTAAAAATCCTGCCCACTGTATCAACCTAGCTTATATTGGGAGCCTTATAAATTCAAAATTAACATGCAGTGTCGATTATGTTCTTTGGCCAGAATTTTACCTTTGGTGTGCCGGTGCCCACCCGAAACGTCGGAATGTAAAATGATCCGCGATGACGTCAGGCATGTGTCCGGACGTCACTGTGCACTGTCACGATATTTCATTCGGCGGGCGCATGCCAGAGTCGGCTGTGTGCCCGCCGATAATTAAAGGGCCTATTAAGGCCATTAACAAGGTAATTAAGTTGAAGTTTACGCTGCCCGTCCCACCTAACGGTCGGCGGGCAGGTGAAAAGGCCAAGTGGCCTTTACATTTTTTAGGAAACCTCATCCATGAGCGGGATGAGGTTTCCTAAAGCTAATACAAATTAAATAAAAACTTTATTTTGAAATTAAAAACATGTCCCATCTCATGTGACATTGAATTTTTATTGCATTTGTTAATTTTTTCAACAAGCGCTTCAATCTCCCTGAGGCACGGAGCTACCTCAGGGAGATTGGAGCGCTCTTTTGTGCGCATGCGTGAACTGTGCACCAGGCCCTCTCTCCCTTCTCCCCCCGCCTGCACAGGTAGCACTCTGCTTGCGATCCATGCAGGGCAGGCTTTAATTGGCCCACCCGCATGAAATTGATGTGCGGAGCCGAGCGCAGGCAGCGGTCGGCTTTCCAACCACCCCTGCCCGCTCCCGCCAAGCCCGCCCGACGCAGGAAACATTCATGCCTTTGTGTCTATTTTTGAATCATTATAGGACTGTGATAACATGGAACTTGGCACAAAACTAAATCCTCTTTTTAGTTATCTAAGGCTCTGTAAAGAAGCTGTTCACATGGACATTGCTGTCCCTCTAAATATTGCTATTTACCAGAAACAATACAGTTCTCAGTAATAATTGTTTTTTGTCTTTCACAGTGCTGACGGTGATTTTGCCATTGTTCATATGACAAAGGTGCTTTTGGATTATACCGGAAAAATAATCTGGACACCTCCGGCAATTTTTAAAAGCTATTGTGAAATTATTGTAACACATTTCCCATTTGACCAACAAAATTGCAGCATTAAGCTGGGCATCTGGACATATGATGGTACAAGAGTTGCTATATTCCCGGTATGTTTAAATCTTCATCCAAAATTTTACCTTTTACTGTCGCATTTTGAAAAAGCAAAGCACCCGCTTTGCACATTAAATTTAATTCCTCTTCTGAATGTATTGAATTACACTGAGGTACAAACCAGTTGTCACCGGCAGCCCTCCAAGACCTTGTCCAAGTGGCCATTCTGTAGGCATAGCCTGGTCTGAATTTCTCAAATATGGGCAATACAATCCTATCTACACCCTACATCAAGAGAGGTGCCCAGCAGGGGTCATTGAATACTTGTCTGGGCACAGCGAATATGGGGAAGCCCATGTCAGTTAGAGAACCTGCCTAATTTTCTGTCCATGGATGTAAAAATCTAGCAGTGTCTGTTAGGGCATTGCTCCCTGTCCGATTTTCCTGTAATTGCTGCACCAAAGTAATCTAATAGCTTCAGGCACAGGAATAGGAAAACCTACCATAATATATTTAACATAGTCATAGATTTTACAACAAGAGGAAATAGCCTCTGGGAGTATGAAAAGAGAGTTAGGTTTAAGTATTCTACACAGGGGATGGTGAATAGATGTAATAGATTGCCAAGGGAGACATGAGAGCTGATTATATTAGCAAATTCAGGAGAGAGTTGGTTAAATACCTGGAGGAAATTTTGATAGAGAGTGTGAGCAGTATCATGAGTTCTTATAATCCCTCGACACTGAATTGTCCATATAGATAGCACTGATTTTTTCCAGTCCTTACATTCATATCTTCTTAAGTACTTAATCAACCATAAGAGAGCCAGTGAAGGATAATCATAATGCAGCTATTTATATGTTTTAAATCATACTTTAAATATTTTAGTCACAACTCCTGGGTCATGTCTTGGATCCAAAAGTGTAGCATTTATAATACACCAGGGCCAATTTTCTTCTTATACGCACTTGGAGGACTCTCAAATCCCAAGTACAAAGTGAAAGAAAATAGACAGAGACCTGTTATGCTTAGTCTTTGATTCCTTTATATTGCCTATTGATTTCTGGGGCATGGCTTTAGGGAAGCAGGCATTTTACCAATACAAGGGCAATGGTGGGGTGGGGGCACAACTGCTCACCAGCCTAACTTCCTCCTTCAGTGCTAGAGGTTCACTGATTTTAAGGGAGACTGAAAATAAATGGGCTTTAAGCTTGGCGCTCAGTCCCACTCCGGGAAGACAGCAAATACCCATAGCTCCAAAAATTGAAATCTCTTTTTCTTATGGGGAAGTGAGACAGGAATCACAGGTGGAGGCATCATGGCTGCTGTTTCTGGATTCAACCAGGAGTCTTCAAGGACAGCGACCATTACAGCTGTTACAGGTGTCACAAGGACATTGACCATTACAGCTTTTACAGGTGTCACAAGGACAGTGACCATTACAGCTGTTACAGGTGCCACAAGCCTGCAAGAGTAGTGCATTGTCATTTTGTTAGCAGGTCCAAGAAAATTGGGTTTAGTACAGGAGGTCAGAGTGAATAAACCTGAATGCAAAAATTAGCACTTTTCCAGATATGTAAAGGTTTCAATAAAAATAATTGATAGGGAAAATTGCACAATTCCAATTACATTGCACAACTTTAAGTAATGGGAAATATTGAATGCAATATTATGTTGTGGTTAAGAAACTTGTTAATTGATATTGTCATAGTAATGCTTTGATACAGAGCCCCAAGCTAATTTTCAACAGCCTCAAACTAATTTTCTGTAGTTTCTCTCGATCCAATAGAGGAAGTCAATATCCATTTGTGCAGGATAGGTGTAAATATATGAAACAAGGGATGAATTCTTCACCGGTCTCAGGTCTGGGATGTGCCCTGGAAAAGACCTGCAAAAATATTTACCTAAATCTGTGAGAACTGTAGGTGATACTTCTGCTTTCTAGCACTAGAATTTACAAAGCTCATCAACGACCTCTAGTGGCAAAAAATACTATATTGTTATAATATAATATCAGAAACTGAAAGCTCAAATTTTGCCCCACCATCACCCTTGCCCTCATTTTTTCACCGTCCCTAAGATTCTCTCTTAGAAAGTAATTAAGAGAAAAGCCATGTTGTTTTGACAACAACAATAGATAATTAACTTTTTCCCACAATCTCGAGGATCATGTCTATATGGAAAGCCTATATGGAACTCCAGCAATGTTAAAATGTGCAAAAGATTTTATATTCCTGCCATTTCTGAATATTCATTTTTGAATATGAATATTGTTATGTCCAAAATGCAAATTGTTTTGGATTTCTAGGATGTGACATGCATTTTGCTTTGCATCAGTGATATCACAGGATTGTTTTTATTCTATATAAGTAACTCAGACATGATGCAAGACCAGAGTCAAAGAAAAACCAGAAAAAGCAGAGGTTTCCTGGGTAATCTTGTCATTTTTAAGCTTGAATACTAAGTGTTTGTGCACATATTGACCCTAAGTAATTCAGTCACACGCCTCTCTATCTAATCCCTGACCATTCACTGATTGATACTGTACATTACACAGAGTTGTGATTATTTTGGGAATATATTCCAGGCTGTGTTACAGGACAATCCTAATAAGCTCTGCAGTCATCAGATTTACTACATATAATGCAATTGGTCATGTTGCTGTCATATATATCAATATAATGATCTCTGGATTAGAAAGAAACAACAGTGTTTCTATCATTTAAATTAATACTATAATTTTTATTAACCCTTTATTAATATTTTAAAAACTGATAATTTTAATTGTAATTATGATGACCTCCATTTGTATAGCTTTTTAATAATTAATTAAATTACTGAACCTGTACATTCTCTCATTTATAAAGGCTAATCCAGTTCATCGTCATAATAATTTTCTCTTATAAATTGTGGTGTTTGCGCAATGATTTGTGACTCTCAACTCCTTAATATAAGTGAAACATTTCTGTTATGCTGTGGGTTCACTAGATTTATGATTTCAGTTCAGGTTAGGGTGAGAGTGCTAAAAGATATAGTTCAGATTAACTGCCGTTTGAAACTTGCTACACGCTCCTTAGTGCAAATTGAAACTGGTCTTTAACAAAATGACGTCACCTATGCTAAAGAACTTGAGTAGTAGGCCAGGTCAGAGAAACTAATTTACCTCAAATAGTAAATTTATCTGGTTTCCAAGCACCACATTTTAATGCAAGTTTAAACTAGGGAGTTTATAGATGTTATCTTAAGCACTTTGAAGCATGAAAAGTAAAAAGTATTTAACAGGAGACAACGATAACAGAATTCAACATGCTTGATGTTATACAAGTGTATGAAAATAACTGGCTGACCATCTGGTCCATCAAGCCTATCCCACACAGTAATGATGCTTTTAGCATCATGATCAGACAACCCCCACCACCCCCATCCACTCCAATCCCTCCACGCCCCTCCACCAGCGACCATGTAGCCTCCCGGGAGAGCAAAATTAATAGCTAAAAGCCCAAGGTCAGTTAGGGGAAAAAAAACATTGTAATTCTTCTCAACTTCCTTAGGTAATCGAAACGAGTGAGGAGAGCATATTGACTGCTTATATTACTTGGTATTTTATAAGCTGTGATTTCTGCTCCCACCAGGAACTGATCCAGTTCTCTTTGAAAGTATACAGAGTGTCAGCATTCACTGCACAAGCCAGCAACACATTCCCCAGTTCTACTAGTCTCTGGAAAAACAAGAACTGTCAAACATCTCATCCATCTCTAATCTTATTGGCATAACTCCTAATCTAAACTATCATTAGCAACACAATTTAGCTCTTTAATTATCTTATAGACCTCTATCAAATCACTCTGAAGCCTATGATCTCAAAATAAATAGAGATAGCTTTTTAAGCTTAAGATTGTTTAAGCTCTTTTGGCCCTGTTCTGAATCTTTTGAAAGTATTTTTATCAGCCACTATATGAGGGCATCAAAACTGTATGCAGTATTCTAAATATGGTATAACCAAGGCTTTGTTTTATACTTAATAGTTCTTTTCTCAACTGATTTCAGTTCTGTTCCACTTACAACATAATTATAGTTGGCTTTGGTTTTCTCAAATACATTCAAATAACATTTGACAGTGATTGGCGCTATTTTCCAGTGTACCCCATGTTTCTGCTCCGAACACTTGCATACACGTTTGTGCCATCCACAAACTTATGGATGATTCCATAGGTTATTTATGAGGATAGTCACAAGGTTATTGGTTCAAGTCCCACTGCAGGGCTTAAGCATAAAATCAAGGCTGACACTCCAGTGCAGTACTGAGGGAATGCTGTCTTTCAGATGAGACATTTGCCTGCTGGAGTAGATGTAAAAGATCCCTTGATCACTGATAACCCAAATAGATGATATCTACTGTGATGCCCTCATTTACTAACCTCATAACCTCTTATTCTGGCAAATTAGTAAGACATGTCTCCTTTTCCAGAAGCTGTGCTGAGTGTCTCTGATGATTCCTTCTTTATCCAGGTGATCATAAAGTACATCTCTTATGATCCTAACAAGCACCTTACCTACAACTGACTTTAGACTAATGGGCCTAAAGTTCCTTGGATCTGACTTGTCAACCTTTTTGAAAATTGGAAACTCAAAAACAAGGGAATAATGAGTTGTTAAAAATGTGGGCAAGGAACTTTAAAATAATGTATATTTCCACTCTCTTAGATAAAATTCAATTGTCGATTTAACATAACATATAATTACAATGTTATGGTTCTTATTCAGGAAAGTGACCGGCCAGATTTGAGTACCTTCATGGAGAGTGGAGAGTGGGTAATGAAAGATTATCGTGGATGGAAACACTGGGTGTATTACACCTGCTGCCCCGACACTCCTTACCTGGATATCACCTATCACTTCGTCATGCAGCGTCTACCTCTTTATTTTGTTGTGAATGTCATCATCCCTTGTCTGCTTTTTTCCTTTTTAACTGGATTGGTATTTTACTTGCCAACCGATTCAGGTATGAAAAGAATATTTGAATATATTTTGCAATTTGTTATTGCAGAAAGAAGCTCATTCTGTTCTATGAATGTAAAATAAAATTAGAGTTTGTCCCAACTGTACTATTTTGTAGAAAAGTACATTTCTACTTAGTTTAATTCTTTCTCTTTGCCTTCTCTATTAATTTTCTCTGCTCTTCGGCCAGATTAGTTTCTTAGCTGTTTAAATCTGTCTCTTAAACTCTTCCCTCAACAGCTTATGATGCTTTAGATTCTCTACAGCTTACCTTCGACATTTACAATTACATATAATATTAGTTTACTTTGTATTCATTCACAAATTCCTTATCTAATACCTTACTTACAACCTCCAGGATATTCACTCATACTATTTTGTTCAACTTAACAATTACTCAGTCTCCTTCATTTATTTTATAATTATTAGCTTTCTTGATCTCATGTGTACTTTGGATTCATCTTACATGTATTCCATCTTTATCCACCCTACATTCACTCATACATGCTCTCTACCTATCTACCATGTACTCATTCCCTCTCAGTGCACTTTGCATTCATTTGTGAAACTTTTTTATCCTACACATTCCTTGGCACTTTGCTGTGACAGAATACAGCCATACTATCACATCAGAAATCAACAGTTGGCAACTTAGCATGCTTTCAAATCATTAAATACTAAACACTAAAAGCAAGAATAAACTACAACTGCTGAAAATCTAAAAACTGAAAGATAAATGGCCTTTTTCCAGAACATTAATATTGTCCATAGTTGCTAGTAGGCTACAGCTTAATATTTCAGATATGATTTTATTCTGTCCACCATCACAGCTACGTTTCCTCCTACCTTCCCTGATTTTCAACTGTCAGCTGCCTGATTTTCAGGTGAGAAAAAGGTGCCCAACCATTCAAAATTATGTCTCATTTCAGCTATGAGTAGTTCATAAAGGTAAAGCTTCTCCTTGTTACTGGTTCATATCGTTTTTACAGCATTAACTCCTGATTTTCTTGCAGGTGAGAAGATGACTTTGAGTATTTCAGTTTTGCTGTCTCTGACTGTGTTCCTTCTGGTTATTGTTGAGCTGATCCCTTCAACTTCCAGTGCTGTGCCTTTAATTGGCAAATACATGCTCTTCACAATGATTTTTGTCATCAGTTCGATCATTATTACTGTTGTTGTAATTAATACCCATCATCGCTCTCCAAGTACACATACAATGCCTCTGTGGGTACGAAAGGTGAGATATACATCATATATTTTATTCTTTTTGAAAAATAATCAAGAAGTCAAAAGGGGATCAGAAGACCAGATCAAATTGCTGATTGTTATGTAGAATTTCAGAACAGGAAGCATGGATATCCCAAACTGGAACATCGCTAATAACAAGGCAATCAGGTAAACAGCAGATGGAGCGAGAGTTTGCACCAACTCTTTTTAAAAAATAGGTTATGACAGAATTAAGGTCCATCTGGTTTCAGTCATCAGCACTTCATCATTGTAGCTCCAGTCCTGTAATCCTGGCAAAATTGGTGCTGTGAGCACTGGTAGGCTCTGAGGTGGCAAGACTGAACTCATTGTTTCTTGGAAGATCAGCCCCTTACTAATGTAATAAGTTCTCTGCATGTGTCCACCACAGGTCAGGGGAAAGAGGCTTTCATGTTGATCAAAATGCCTGCATTAGCTATGATGCTTTGGATAAAATGGGAAACGCACTCCTTTTGACAACGATGCTTCAGGAGTCCTGCTGTCGAAGGTGTCCTGCTGTAAGGGGTGCAGCGAAGGAGACTGCCCAACCTTTGTACTGAAGGGTAATATTCTGTGAAAGTACAAGTGCAAGCAGTGTGGTTGGAGTCTGCTGTGATAATGAGTGCAGTCTACATGGACCTGTAATCCATTGAACCTAGGCAAAGCATAGATGAGAAGCTTTCAAGTACCAGGAAGAGTGCCATTTGGACAGATTATTCCTATAGGTGCAAACCTTGCAAGGAACAGAACTTTTAGGCAGGTGTTATCTGGACTGGAGGGGGCCTATGAGTTTGAAGCACCTATACACATCTAAGGAGATCACACTGGCAACCCTCGATCTGAATTTGTGGCAGGAGTAAAAAAAAACTTGGGTTTGTGATGTGCCTTTCACAACCCAAGATGCCCTAAAGCACTATACACCCAATGAATTAGGAAACGCAGCAACCAATCTGTGCACAGCGAGTTCCCACAAACAGCATTGCCAAAATGACTGCTTTTTGTGATTTTGATTGAGGGATACATATTGGCTAGGACACCAGGGATAATTCTGATCAGCTCCGCACCCGCCCCCACCTGCTCCTGCCCAGCCTGCCCGCCATAGGAAAAATCCAGGACTATGACTTATAGTCCATTAAGAGCTGCTGCCCAATTGGATTTTATGCTTCCCAGCTAAATATAGGAGGTTTTCCTGTGTCAAAATCTATTTAAGCAGACGCTGATCACAAAATACTGCACAATCTTCCTCAGCAATGGTCTATTTTTGCCAGGATTGCTAATTTGGAGCTAATATGCTTGGAAAATGTAAATGGTTAAAAATGTGTTTACATGCAGTTGAGAAAATGCTTGGGACTTCAAATGAAATTTGTTTAATGAGAAAAATGATTTGTCCTGAGGTATGAGCAAGCTTCTCAGACCAGGTATGTCTGTGGTGCAGTCTAATCTTGGAAGCCAGACATCATAGTTACTGTGCCTAGAGTTCATGATTTACTTCATTTAAACTCGATAAAATCCAGAAAAGGGCTAAGAAACTAAAATAATTTGTTGGGTGGATATCAGGAAACTGTTTAGTGTACCAGTGAAGGTCAAGTACTGTGCAGTTACTTAATGTGTGATGTCACCTTGACTGTATGTAGATGACAATTTATAGTTTAGCATAAAATATATGCTTTGTCAGTTTGTTGTTTTTCTGTCTATTGGAGAGATTACGAATATATGGTAGTAATCTGTACAATGGGCTGAATTTTTGGGGCGCTCAAAGACAGGAGCAGAGGCGGGGAACCCCAAAAATTACCAGCACCGGATGGCATGTTAATTTCAAGGCAATAATCACCAAGGCCGTGGAGCGCAGGACAGCAATCCTGCTCCCCTCCCAATTGAAGCCAATTGAATTAGTTAAAAAGCTCATTTAGAGTTTGTTGAAGGAAGAGGTGCAGGGTTTTAGAAGCTGTCAGCTTCAGAATAGGAGATGGGTAGGTTATCCAATCGAGGCTGCCTCAGGGCATTACACTGGCCCCATAAGAGGGTCAGCAGGGCAAAGGGGGACTTGACATTTGGTAAGTGCTCTTGGTGCTGCACAGGTTGCAGGGAGAGTCAGCACTCAGCGCTTGGGCATCGAAGGCATTCTACTCCTGGCATCACGAGGACAAAAGAGCAGGGCGAGATGCTGCCATCACAATAGAACTATCACTCATCTAAAAGGAAGGCCACAGCTGGCACTGGGGGCACAACAGTCAGATTTGTGGCCCAATGGCAATGAGGGGTAACACCCTTTACAGGAAAGGCAGAACCCTAGGCATCAAGAGGGTGTGGGTGAGGAATGACAGAGATTAAAGAGGGAGAGGAAGACAACAAGGGCTATCGCCTCAACACAAAATCTACTGCCAAAGATGAAGTTACCTGGAGATAACTGAGACCCAGTGTCCTATGAAACTTCAACTTTCCAGGTCACTAACATCTGTGCCTTTGTTGTCATTGACCTTGCACCTTGCAGCACTGGCCACCATGCCCTACCACTGACTGTCAAAGTCAATGTCTTTGCTTCTGGTTCCTTCCAAGGATCAGCTGTGGACTTTGGTGGCATCTCCCAAACTGCTGCACCTCTCTTTGTCGCTAAATTTTGGTCCCATCTGTTCAGTTACCTCTGCTGCGTACCTCCATTTTCTGTTTCTCACTGAGCCAAAACTCCCTCCAGACTGTAATAAAAACAGAAAATGCTGGAAAAACTCAGCAAGTCTGGCAGCATCTGTGGAGAGAGAAACCGAGTTCATGTTTTGAGTCCATATGACTCTCCTTCAGAGCTAAATAGAAGTAGAAATGTGATGGATTTTATACTGCTTAAGAGGGTGCAGGTGGCCCTGTGGCAGGGGTTGGGGGAAAGGATTTTTAAAAATTAAATAAATAAAATAATAAAAATAAATAACAATTTTTAAAATTGGAGTTTAAAAAGGGGTGAGAAGAGAGAGTTCATGGTCTGAAGTTGTTGAACTCAATGTTAAGTCCGGAAGGCTATAAAGTACCTAATCAGAAGATGAGGTGCTGTTCCTCCAGTTTGTGTTGGCTTCACTGGAACAATGCAGCAGGCCAAGGACAGACACGTGGGCATGAGAGCAGGGTGATGTGTTGAAATGACAAGCGACAGGAAGGTCTGGCTCCCCACCCTCCTATCCCTCTACCCCTCTGTGCTTTCTGTGTTTTCACAGAGTGCTGACCGTTGTTCTGCTATTAACACATTCTGCTGTCTTACCTTTATGCCACTATCAGCACCTTCTCTAGTCTTTAACACTACCATTAACACTCCCTTTGTCTTGTGCCCATGGCATCTTTGCCAATCTCTCCTTAGCTCCCACCTATCCTGCCCTTCTATTTTGCTCCACCTGCTCCACCCCCTTTAAAATCAATTACATTTCTACTTCTCTTTAGCTTTGAAGAAGAGTCAAATGGATTTGAAACATTAACTCAGCTTCTCTCTCCACAGATGCTGCCAGACCTGCTGAGTCCTTCCAGCATTTTCTGTTTTAATTTCAAATTTCCAGCATCTGCAGAATTTTGCTTTTATCTCCCTCCAGGGTCCCTGCTTGGTTCTGTAATTTCTCTCCCACCTACCCTCATATGCATTCTGATCTAATCTTGTCCAAGAATCCTACCCCATGCTCCCTTGACAGCATTTTACTGAACTGCTAACCATCCAACTCCTCTCCAATCTAAATGACATTTTGAATAGTTCCTTCTCACCAGGAGCTACCACCCTCCCTTTCAAAACTCCTAAAGCACCCATCTCCCATCTCCGACGTCTCTTTCTAATATCTTTGGAAATGTTGTTGCCTAAACCTGTGCCCATCTTGCCTGGAACTCCCTGTTTGAGTTTCTGAAATCAGATTTCTGCCCATGCTACAGTGCTGAAACAGACTTAACCAAAGACACAATTAATATCCTCTGTGACTGTGGTGCTTTACCCTTCACCATCCTGCCTGCAGTTTTTGACATGGTTGATCACACCACCTTGTTCAAACGTTTCTCTTCTGGTGTCATCTCAGTGAGGCTGCCCTTGGTTTCACCCTTACCTATCTGATCTTAGCCAAATTATCTCCAGCAATGACTTATTTTCATGTCCCCATACCAATACTACAGGGGTCCCTAAGGATTTTCCCTCTTCCACAGCTACATGTTGCCTCTTGGTGTCATCATCCACAGATATGGAGCCAGCTTCCACATGTACATTGATGATGCTCAGCTTCATTTCTTCATAGGGTCGCCAACCCTCCAGGATTGGCGTGGAATCTCCAGGATTTGGGTTCTCCAGAACACTGCTGTGTGCAACGCTGGAGAAAATCATCAGGAGATTTAAAAAGATTTATTTATGTCATTCTCCTTGAACATTTATCTTTACCAAATATAAAAATATTGAAAATGTGGAAAAAAAATACGGCTATTTGGCTGACAGTCAAGCATCATCCAATTGGGTAATGAGTTTTTTTGCTTTCCAATTGCCGTAGGAAGGCAGTATGTCACAAGGATGGATGTGTTGGCCAATTAATGGCTGGAGCATGGGGGCAAATTGTGTGATGAAACCTCCAGGAATATACTTAATCACGGTTGGCAACCCTATTTCTTCATCAAGCATCACTAACCTTCCATTGCCTCCATGTTGTCAAACTGCTTGTCCGATATTCAGTCCTGGATGAGTCTCAACTTTCTTCAGTTAAATTTTGGAAGATTAAAGCCACCACCTTTGTTCCCCCACCACAACTTCTAAATACTTGCCACAGATTCATTTTTCCTTCCTGGGCACTGATTTAAGCTAAATCAGACTGTTTGCAACCTCAGCATCTAGTGTCCTATTCATGTTGAGGTTAAAGCTCCATTTGCTGTCCATCACAATGACCATCCACACGCACCTCCGTGCCACTGCCTCAGTTTTATTAGGTTAAAGATGCATTAATGCAAGTTAATGTTATCCTTGCTGATCTACATTTGCTGCTGGTCCTCCAAATTTAAAATTCTCATCATTATCTTTAAATCCCCTTATAGCATTGCCATTCTCTCCCTTTGTTATCACCTCCTGCCCACACCTTCCTTCAAAATTGTCACTGATGTTTGTGTATTTCTCTTTGTTTCACCCTAATATTGGCAGCCATGCTTTCAGTCACCTAGGCCCCATGTTCTAGAATTCTCTCTCTAAACCCTCCACCTCTCCTACCTTTTGAATCTTCTTAAAACCTTTTTCAATTAACCTTTTGGTCACTCCTCCTAATATATCTTTTTGTGGCTTGTTGTCCATTTTTTTTATCATCCACCTAATAGTGCTTCATAGATTTATGTTCTACATTTAATGAGTTATTTAATCCAAGTTGTTGTAGTAAAATTAGTTGCAATATAGTTCAGTTTCAAAGAATGGTTTCATTCATTGCAAGATACCGATTTTCTAGTATGGCACTTTGTTTTACAGGTTTTTATTGATACTATACCCAATATCATGTTTTTTTCAACGATGAAAAGAATAACCAAGGAGAAGCAAGAGAAAAGGATATTTACTGAGGACATTGATATCTCTGACATTTCTGGAAAAAAAGCATCAGGAAACATCATCTTCCAAACTCCTCTAACAAAAAACCCAGATGTCAAAAGTGCTATTGAGGGAATCAAATATATTGCAGAGCACATGAAGTCTGACCAGGAATCAAACAATGTAGGCATTTTACGTTCTTTATTTCTATTTTAATTTATATTAACAGTTGAATAATCTTTATCCAGTTCTAAAATTTTGCAATATGCTGAGAATGATTTTGAATTTTGACTTTATTTTGCAAAGTATTTGAACTAATCAGATCTTCACCCCTGCCACAGCACTGAAATAGTCCCAATTAAAGTCACAAATGAAATTCTGTGTGAGCATAGTGCACTATTCCTCCTCATCCTTTTTGGTCTGCTTGCAACCTATGACACGGTTGACTTCACCATCCTCCTCCTATGCCTCTCTTCTGTTGTCCAGCTGAATGGGACAGTCATTGCCTTATTTCATTCTTATTTTCCAGTCATAGCTGTAGAATCTTCTCTGATGGCTTCTCTTTCCATTCCCAAACCGTAACTTCTGGAGTCTCCCCACGATCTATCCTTATTCCCAACCTATTTTCATTTACATGTTGCAGCTTGGCAACATTATCGAGAACATCATGCCAGATTCTATATGTATCCTAATGGCACCCAGATCTACCTCAACCATCTCTCTTAACCCCTTACCTATGTGCTGCAAGCTGTTTGTCCAATATCGAATACTGGATGAGCAGAAATTTACTGCAATAAACATTTAGAAGATCAAAGCCATATCATTATCCCAACCACAAAACTCCATTCCATACACTACTATTCCATCCCCATCTCTTCCAGCTGAACCAGAGTGTTCACAACATCAACATCTTATTTGACCCATATGAGCTTCATTCCACATATCTTCATCACTAAACCCACCTACTTCCACTCCTGTAACATTGTCTTTCCCTTCCCCTGTCTCAGCCATCTACTGCTGACACTTTCATCCATGCTTTTGTTATCTCCAGACTCAATCATTTCAATCCTCTCCTGGCTAGCCTCCCATCTTCTATCCTCCAATATTCTACTTCCCTATATCCTAACTCACACAAAGTCTTGTTCATCCATTATGCGTGTGCTCATTAACCTTCATTGCTTCCAGTCCCCAAGCACCTGGATTTAAAAATTCTCATCTTTGAATTCAGAATCCTCCATGACCTTGCTTCTCCCTATCTCTGTAGCATCTTCCAGTCCTACAGCACCGTGAGAAATCTGTGCTCCCCAATTCTGGTTTCTTGTGCATCCTGATTTATTTCGCCCCACCAGCCATGCCCTAGACCTGCATAGACCCTAAGCTTGGATTCTCTCCCTAAACCTTTTCTAATGACTTCCTCCTTGGATCAGCGACATTTCTTTGTTTGAATGTGCTCCTGTGAAGGGCCTCGGCATGTTTGATTGCAATAAAGGTGCTATAAAAGTGCAAATCATTGTTGTTTATATCTCTTCCCTTCACTAGCACAGTAATTCCCAAGAAGTAAAATGTGGCATTGCTAATATTTAGCTTCATCAAGTATTTATTTTTATTCAATGGAGCTCTTGAAAGACTCAATGTAGCTGCTGACTGATAATAATATTTATTTACTTTTAACTTCAATACCAGGCTGCAGACGAATGGAAGTATGTTGCAATGGTGATTGATCACATTCTGTTGGGTGTCTTCATGCTGGTTTGTATTATTGGTACCCTTAGTGTCTTTACCGGCCGTCTCATTGAACTCAATCAGCAGGGCTGAATCTTATTAATGAACAGACAATACATTACTGGATACTGGTAAAGGGAATGGACATTGCTTCACAGAAAAGATGAATAGGCTAACTGTTTGTAAATGTAGCCTGCCAAACAAAATGTATAGTTTACTTTGCTTTACATTGTATTACATTTACGGAATTTGAACATGTAAAAAAATTAAATCATATTAGTAAACAATATTAATGCAAAAAGCAGCCGAAGCATAAAAATAATAGAACATTTATTTTATTACCATCATCGTAAAAGTAAAAACTTGGTAAAGAATTAGATTTGAAGTCATTTGCATTTTGATAGAGACATAATTATGTAGAAAATGAACAGTATAGACTAAGATGATCTCACCCATGCTTTAATATCTGAAGGCTGCATTATTGTATGTTTAGAAACATTGTCCTACTATATAATTTTATGTTTGTTTTACAGATTGTTAATAAACAGATAAATGATGCTGGATTAAAACAACATTTTGTATTTATGGTTCAATTTAATGCAGATACAGCTGAACTATTTGAAGATCAATTTCATTTTGTAAGAGAACAAAGTGATCGTAAAAAGGAATTGAAAATAGATTTTTAAAAGGTCAATGAGCATATGACCCCACCAGAGCGTTATCTTCAGATTTCCCTAGAAATCTTCACAACAGCATAACCCTTATTTATTAAAATTTCCATTGATATTGTGTCAGCTTTCATATGAAAAAGAGCAGTTGGTCAAATATATAAGTAAATGAGTAACACATTAAAAAAAAATATGGATTAAGCAAAGCCTTCGCTTGGTAGTACAGAATTTGAATATTGCTGAAAAGAGAGACATGTTGTCAAATCAGAGTCAACTTGCCAACCAATCAGTCCCCTTTTCTCCTGTAGTATAAATTATTATGGTCCTTTGAAATTTGGCATTCTTGCATTTGTTCTGAAGAGTGCAAGGTGAAAATCTTCGGCAGCATGTCTCTCTTTTTCAACAATATCCAAGGAAAGCATTATTGCAGACTATTACTTTTACATTGACCACAAAAAGCATTTGGGCTGGCATCTTCTGCTCCCACCCATGACAGGCGCATGGTGGGCGAGAGCAGAGAATACCGCAAGAGCGAAAAAATCCATTTAACATCAGTAGAAAAACAAGTTATGATCGTCCGCTCCTAAAGTCAATGTCTGTGCACATTTCCGCCGTGCCATGTCAGGAATATATTTTTAATACATTTGAATATCATACATACTCGTTATAATGGCTGCTTGCCGGAATCAACCGTCACCCCATGCTGGATCAAAAGGGCACATCAGTGTCTAATTAGATCGACGTCTTTCACAATAAGCGATGTGCACCTGGTGACCTGCACTTTGCTCATAATTGTTGAGGCTTGTTCACTGACCTTGCCATTGCCCAGCGCTCATGGCACCTCGGACTCAGCACCTGGCATCGCAGGCTGCACCACTTCACTTTCAGGGGATTTCTCATGCAAGGCCCGACCTACCAGACCAGTGGCAAGGTGGGGTTGGCTTGTAATGTGTTGTTGGGCAAGAGCTTGACTGGGGTACGGTGGAAAGTGGACAGAAGGGAAGGGCCCATAGGGCAACGGCTTGACTGGGGGAGAGTGTTAAATGGACAGAGTCAACGGAAGGGGCCACATGGCAAGGGCTCCACCAGGGACGGGGGGAACATACTGGCGAAGTTTGCACTCAGACACATGACTAGGGGGGTGCAGGTTGGAAGTGTCCTCTGGGCTAGAATGGGGAAGAGTGCCTTAGAGAGGGTCATAAGCAAGTTTGGGCCATAATGGGAGGATGGCGGAGTGAAGAAACGCTTCAGTTTACATTGCTGACCTTGCAAAGACTGTCCTTGTCCCAGGCCAGGGAGGGAGATGGCATGTGAGTCCAGTGCCAGTCATGCCCAGCATATTGTGTGCAGGGCATGAGCGTTAAATCAGGTGCATCAGTCCTGGGGGGTTTCTGGCTTAATACTGGGATGCAGCTAGCACACCTCATGGTCAGGGTAAGCCTCTGTAGGCTATAGATGGGGAAAAGGTAGTGTTGGCCCATTTGAAGATCTCATGGGAGATGGTGGGGGTTGGGGGGGTTGGTCACTGTGCTTCACTGAGCAATAGGCCTCAAGATAGGGAGGGGTAAGGTCTAAATAGGGCAGAGGAACAGCCACCTCAAATGATTCAGGGGGTTACACAGGGATATCCACCACAATCACAATGGGATCAAGCATCGTTGGGGGGTTGGGGGGAGAGGTTTGAGAGTTATTGGAGGCGGGAAAACCTGAACATTATGCTCCTCAAGGGTAATAGGAGGATTTCCACAGTCACACAGGGAGGGTCCACACTAGTCTGGTGGTAGACATCAGTACTACCATCTCACAACCGGAAGTGATGGCGCAGCATGTAATTAAACTGAGAAAAAACTCTGCTGGTGAGGTCTCTGAGGGCCCTTTGGAGGAGTGGTGCACTGCACTGGAGGTCCAATTAAAGGGGCACCCAACTGAACTTATTCTATTCCCAAATGAGGAGAGATGCACAAATGAGGCATGTTAGGAGCCTTTCAATGACAATGCAGGGAATCAGGAGAGCGAGGCAATAAAGTGCATTCATGCAAAACTAATGTCAAATTGCGACACTAGTCAAGCTCCTTGTATTAACTCTTTGTTTCAAATGTGCCAATTTCCCAGAGCAATAATGAGGTCTAAAGCAAGCGGGCGACTGGACAAGATGCAGCTGCATCTAAGAAGCAGGAGCTTAGAGCCTTGGCGCTGGCCTCAACTCCCAACCCCAAAAAACCTGAGCTCCTCAACGAACATTAGACCGCATGTGTATTCCAAAGTGTGTAGCTTTAGAATGCATTGAATGAGGATCCCAGGGCTTGGCCAAAGCAATTTCATAGCAGTGGGTCATGTAAAAGGCAGGATGGGGGGTCGGTAGGGGAGGGGGTGGAGAGGAGCACCTTGAAATGTACCTTACGCTGGCCAGGATTTAGAGACAAATAGGTGCAGACACTAGAACCAAGCACTTGAGCCCACATTCACTCACTAGTCATTGAGAGAAATAGGACCTTTGGAGCATTAGGCTGACACATGTCTTTTTCTCATTAATGCTGCAGAGAGGAGACCTTCAGGAAGATGGAGGCTGGATTTATTGGTTCCTGCATAATCGCATACAGACATGAGAGAAGGCAGAGAAGATTGCGATGGTGGCGCTGGCTCGCCAAAGGGAGGAGCTCCACCCTGATGAGCAAGGGGCAGCAAGATCCCCTCCGGACACAGAGGACGAGGCTCACAGAAAAGCTGCACGCAGGCGGCTCTCAAGACAGAGGGTGTACAGAATGCACATGTTTTTTCTGCAGATGACCGAGAGACAGTGTCACCGACACCTCCACATGTCCAGGTATCTGATGGCTCATGTCTCCCACATTCTCCATGAGTTGATGCTGCAGGGATTGGGAGGACATCCTTCACCAATGGCTCTGAAAGTCACTGCTGCTCTTAATTTCTACGTGAGTGGCTCTTTCCAGGGCTCCACTGGGGAACTCTGTGGGATCTCTCAAACTTCAATGCATAAGTGCATACAGGAGGTGACAGATGCCCTTTTTGCCAAGGCCCACAATTATGTGAACTTTGACAGAGATGAAGCAAGCCAGGACGCCAGAGCACAGGGCTTTGCTGAGATTTCCAGACTCCCACAGGTGAAGGGTGCCATCAACTGCACTCGTGTGGCTATAAAAGCTCCCTGTCAACAGGAAATACATCAACAGGAAAGGGTTCCACTCGCTCAATGTGCAGCTGATCTGTGACCACAAGAAACAAATCATGCAGGTTTGTGTGAGATACCCAGGTAGCTGCCATGACTCATGCACTTTGAGTAGATCACAGATCCCGGACATCTTCAAGGGACCACACAGGATCCAGGGTTGGTTCATCGATGACAAATGATACCCACAAAAGACGTGGCTGATGATGCCTGTGGTGGACACAAAATCCTGCCAAGAGAAAGTACAACTATGCTCAGATTGCTACCCGAACATTGGTGGAACACACCATTGGTGTCTTGAAGATGCGATTCTGATGTCTGGACAGATCTGGTGGAGCACTCCAGTGAACCCCGAGGGTCTCACAGATCATCGTGGCTTGCTGTTCCTGGTGCAATACAGGGCCAATGTCCTGGATCAAGGTCACCATCGAGGCTGCCATCTTACCAGTGTTGACCTCGGTTTATTGGCATGCCAGAGCGATTACCTCAGACTGAACATGGATGGACTCCTCTGTCCTACATTGCATTCTGAGGAATGCAGCTGACATCCCTTCCTGATATTCCCCTTACTTTCACTGCAGCTTTACCAACTGAGTTAGGACCAACTCCAGAGGCTCGTCATCAGACTTAGACTCTGCAGAATCCTGGCCTCCAGCAATCCTCAGAGTGTCGGCTACCTTGGATGTCCTTGGCTCCGCCTGCTGTGGATCAGACAATGCGATGTGCTCACCAGGTTGTGACCCCGAGACTACTCTAAAATTAGGTCCCAACGAAGTGTGTGTCTCTACGCTGGTGGAGGGTGTGGGCGAGTGGTCTGATGGGTCTTCTATGGTGCTACCCTCTTGTTCCTCATCCGAAGTGTTCTTGGGGCTGGAGATGTGGGCCTGGCTTGTTGCTGCCCTCAGGCACTTTCCAGTGGTGCCTGTGAAAGAAAGTAAAGATGATTAGTGCATGGCAGGCAACTGGAAGACACGACAGTGCACTCACAGTATCGTTGTCTGAGGGATGAGCTGGTGCAGGATCCTCTCTTGGGTGTGCGCCACAAATCTCACCAGTGTTATAGGCACAGTACTGGTCCTCTCCAGCCAGTGCAATGGCACACACCTCATAAAGAGTGAGGGCTTTGATTTTGGCCACTCCATCCCCCCCAGGTCTGGGACTTCTCCCTCCTATTGTATGCCAGCTTGTCCTGCATAAAGACAAATGGAGATAGTGTGAGAAGGATTCATGCCAAGACAGAGAATAAGGATGCCTCCCTTGTGCGGGTGGTGAGTGGGGCCGTGCATGGGATGAGGACCTGGGCTATACAGGATATGAGCCCAGATGTAGATGTGAAGATGTGTGAGAGAGTGAATGGTGAGGTCCCTTGAGCTAGCAGTGTGAGATCCCTGAGGAGTGTCTGATGGGCTTGTGAGTGTGTGAATTGAGAGTAATGAGATGGTTGACTTACCCTGGTGGAACAGATGAGATCGTTCATCCTCTTTCTGCACTGGATGGCTGAATTTTCTGCACAGCATTAGCACTGACCGCCGCTGCCACCACCTCCCAAGTTGGATTGGTGACATTGCTGGACCTCCTCCAGCCATGACGGAGGGTAGAGGGCATCATAGCAGTCCTCCACAATGTCCAGCAGGTGGCCCAGCAAGGCATCACTAAATTTAGGCACAGCATGCATCTTCCCTTTAGGAGCCATGCCTTCCAATGGGGCAGTCCTGGGCTGCAGGCATTGAGAAGGCTGTGCGCGGGCGCGGCTTAAATATGGGGCCCGGAGAAAAGAATGCTGAGGTCATGGCAGGGCAGGTGAATCAGAGGCCGTCCACCTGCGATCCAACTTGGTTCCTGCTGATGAATCATTGAGGCGGGAAGTGGACAATATGGCGTGAAGACTTGCCATTGCAGCCGGCAGGAAAAATGCCACTTCTCCCGCCTGCCTCTGCACTTAGAGCATGGATAGGAAAATCCCGCCCTTGGTATAGCTGATTAAAATTACTGTCCATGCATTAAAAACAAACAGAATCAGATCCACTACCAGTGTAACAACCCACCCAATTTTATTTGCCATTTGAATTGGCAGGTAGCCTGATCCTGGGTGGGATAGGTAAACTAACTTCCAGGTCTTAAATTGAACTGGGTTGATTGAACTTACTGAATTTTAAATGGATATCATTATGTCATAACTTTGATGACATCCAGTAGTTTGTTTTGTGTTTTCAAAAAGAATTGAAGTTTAAGATTCTGGAGTCCAGGCTTCACTGTTGAACGAGATGTGTGGATGAATTTGAACCTGCCACGGTGGGCAGTTGTTGGTGTATGTGGGAGGTAAAAGAAGCAAAAAAATGCTGGAATGTCAGGAACCTACCAAATTCCATATTTAACGTGTGTATGGTTGTTGGTGCACAGGAAACCCCTTTGAGACAGACGAGCCTGAGATTAACATACGTTAAACGATAATTAATTGTATCTTCAATCTTGGATTCTGGCTTTAACTGACGGTACACCAGCTTCTCAAGCTGTCTGAAACTAATTGGGCTGAATAAGACATGAGGACAGTGGGAATTGATAGGGCTAAGAAATTGACAGGCTGGAAAGCCTTTAGATGCTGAGAGATGACAGCTCCTTCTTTGCCTAAGTGAAGGGTTTTTGCTCACGGAACTTGTTCTGGGAGCATACTTCCACTGCTTTGAAGCTGATTTCCGAGACTTTGGAGGTCCTTAGACTGTTGTCTTCAACTTTTTTGACTTTCATCTCTACTTCCACTGCTGTTCCTGTCTCCAGCACCTGCTCCTGCTCACTTCCAATGTGTCACATGCTTCACCTTTGTCTGACTTGGAGGCCCCACTGATGTGTCTATATCTGAGCTGGTGGAGAGTATACAAGTCATGTGACAGTGCATCCTTCGAATGTGTGACCTCCTCTGATTAGTCTTCATCCTCCTCTGGAACCAGCTCCTGTGTGAACTTGAAAGACCTGTAAGAGATGAAAAACATTAATTAGAACTGAGAAGTTGAAAGGGTTCAAAGTCAATATAGTGCTGATCATTAGCTATCAGTGGCTGCTTACATCAAGTCAACATGAGTGAGTGTTGTATGTGTTTTCTGTGTGATATCTAAGACTGTCATGAGGTATCTGGGAGACCATCATCTCTCCATCACCAAGACCATGTATTCCAAGATTTTGCTTGTCTCCAGTGTTTTCTCCTCTGCAACAGGCAGGGTGGCTACAACTGTAGAATCACCCTGGTTCTATCTGCCTCTCCTTGGAGTTCTGCACTCCCTTCTACTGCAAGGAGAGATAGAAGAAAGTTATGAGTGTGAGGAGTGTACTGTGTTGAGAGGATGGAATGGCAATGTTTGTGCAGAGTGACTGTGAGGGCTGGGTGTGAGATGGCAATAAGATGAGGGTGATTGTTGGTGGGAATGGAAGGAGGCGCCAAGAGAAAGGGATGGGTGGACTTGCCAGTTGTGTTGGTCTGAGAAAGGCTGTGTAGGAGAAGTCAGAGTGAGAGGGTTGACACTGAATTTGCCATGTCATTCATCTGCCTTGTCTTGATGACATCACTGAATCTCTTGCGCCACTGTATCCATGAGCAAGGGACCACACTTTTGCTGCTCGCCCCTTCATCAACTTCCAGCCTTGCCCCATTGGCCTCAGAGACAGGCTTCTTTCACTATCTGCAGGAAACAATATTTCTCTGAGGGCCCTTATAGCCTGCAGCATGACCTCCAGGGATGTCTCAAAGAAGCAAAGGACAGCCTTCCTTCTTTGAGACTCTATCTATCCAGTTGCTGTCTCTCATTGGCAGTTGTAGACTCCTTCCATTCTGTCCCTTGCTAGGGTCCCTTTAAATATTAAGGCTTTAACAGTCAAGTACAGGTCATGGTCATGCCTGCCTGCTCCACTTGGCTGGGAAACCCAGAAGCAGGATGCTCATACCGTGGTTCAGTTAAAGAGCCCTGAAAAATCCTGCTCCACCAACTTTCTGGTACACCCACTGCTGTGAGCAGATCCAAAAGTTAAAATTCAGCCTCTGGACTGTGACTCCCAACTGCCTGCTATCACGTATTGCGTCAGTGGCACATCCAGACAGGTGTGTCAGGACAAAAAGGGCACATCAATGCTTCCAGCCCAAATCTACTGGCAGGAAGGGAGAGAACCAGTCAGCCCCTCCAATGGGAGCCATGACTTTAGCAAGGCTACTGTTCCATTTCAGATTCATTATCCTAACTTGAACAACACCTGGGGCCCTTTCTTGGGTATAAGTCGATTCACACCAGGGTTCAGTTGGTATGAATTCTGTTGAGACCTTTTATGGACAGAATGGGTGAAATTCCTAGGGTAGGCCAGGAAAGTTGGGATGTGGGCAGAAGGTCTGCCCATTACTCACTTCCCCCAGTTGGAAAAAGGCTACGGTTAAAAATCTGGGCAAAATTCAGGTACCGTCTGGCTCCACTCTGTTTTCAAATCTCTTGAACAAGGATGCATCTCATTTGTAACTTGACTGGAATTAAAACCTTGGGCACTTCGTCCATCCAAAGTGGACCAGGCAACAGCTTTTCCTAAATGAGGCCACAAGAATGTATTATGAAGTAATGAAAGTCTATTATCCTTTGAAATGAATGACAATAACGACATAAAAAGTTGTGTTACAATCTTGTAATTTCTTTCAAACATTTGCTCTTGGTATTTGAGTCTTTTTTGTTCTTTAAAAACTACACAACTGAGACAGTGCGAATATACTGATTTTTAAGAAACAGGTACAAATTCAACAGTGCAGGAACATGAATGAAACATAAAATTCCATTTGATTGTGCTTATTTTTTATGTTGAACTTCCTACTATTTTGTTTAAGAACTGATATTGATGGTGTAATTGAGCTAAAAGGAATAACTGAACTTGGATATGAAGAAGCTTAAATAACACTAGTGGAGATCAGTCATACATCCAGGGATAATTCCACATCAACTGCGTGTGATCACAGAATCACAATTGTTAAGGTGTAGAAGGAGGCCATTCGGCCCATCATGATTGCACTGGCTGTCTGAGCATTTTAACTGAAGTGCCAATCTCCTGCCTTTTCTCCCATAACCCTGCACATTGTTTCTATTTAAATAATCATCCAATGCCTTCTTGAATGCCTCAAGTGGAGTGTACTGATAATTCAGTACTCTTACATCATTTGGGATTAGTGGCCCTTGTGTCTCCAAATCTTCCAGTCATGTTATTTACAGTTCAAAACAATCAGAGGAAAAAAAATGCCAGATATCAGGTACCAACTTCACTTTTCTCTCTTGGAATCCTCCCTCTGCAATTAATAGAGCCGCAGAAATAAAAAAAGTTTTTTTAAAAAGTGTGATGACACAAACTGCAATGTTCAAATCAATATCATTTGTAAAGGCCAGAACATAAATAGCAAGCAAATAAACAATCTATCTTTTATAAACTCTCAAGAAGAAACGAGTAGAGGTTTAGAAGTGTGTGATAGTTGGACTATCACTTAGTCATCTGTTAGTCATTTTCACAATTTGGTATAATGAGGAGATCCAGAGATGATGGTCGGAATTTTCCAGTCCACCTCCCATGATGGGTTTAATGGGGGAGGGCGGAGATGTGACAATGCGGAGCTGGAAAATTGGTTTCCCACTGGCGTAAAATGATGGCAGGATCTTCCACTCCCAGCCACCATGACGGGTTGCAATTCCCACCAGAGGCCAGCATGAAACCAATTTCCATCCTGTTAATGGGATGCAGATGAAGGCCCGACCGGAATCACCCCTCCCTCACCACCTGATCGTTAACGCCGCTGGTGGGAAATCACGCTGGTCCTGAATTATGCCGGTCCAGAACACGTCTGGTCCAATGTGGCGTGTAAATGTCGGCACTTACCTCAAGAAGGCCTGGGGCAGCTTGTGGAAATAAGGAGAATATGGAAGCCTCCAGTGGCCGGATCCTGGAATAAGACGTATAGCACTGGGTGGGTGGAGCATCAACCACATGGATCCTCTCTGCGCAGCAGCATCCAGGAGATGTTTGGTCTCGGTGCAGCGACTTCTCCCAGGGTACAGATCTTCAAGCTGCAGGTGGAAGGCTGCAGGAGGTACTGGTGGGTGGCGAGGGCCTGTGCTGGGTGGGGTGGGGAATGGACAGAGAGGGGAGGAATGAAGAGGTAAACAGGTGTGGAGGCCTAGGGAGGGGGAGGTTGGGGGTGGTAGGGGAAAGAGAGATTCAGTGGGGGCCATGGAATGCGTGAGCTGGTATGGAGCAGGAGGGTGGGAAGGGCTGTGTTGGAGTGTAAGTGGGGAGGTGTGGTTTGTCCAGGTGTAAATGGGCCTGTGGCGGGGGGGGCATAGAGGTGTGGACAGGCTGAGGGGGGTAAGAGGGGAAAGGGTTTCAGAGAGAGGGGTCAGTGGAGTCAATGCAGGATTCCTGGGAGGCATACTGAGGGTGCTGGTGGCAGGAGGGGATGGTGATGTTAAAGGGAGCAGTGGAAACCGGTAAGATGGGTGAGTGAGGGTGCAGCGATGTTGAGTGAAGGAGCATCAAGGATTGTTGGAGGTGATGTGGATTCAGGTGGGCAGCAGGATGAGGGAGAGCATGTCTATCATAACTGGGATGGGCTGTTTGGGAAGATAGGGACTTCTACATTTACCTGTATGAGATAGAAGAAGGTGATGGGGGATGGTTGAAGCATGACTGTCGGAAGGTCAAAAGTGATTCCTGGGGGGGTTAATGGTTATTGGCGGGGGAGGGGATGAGGTATTAGATTCGACTGCAAATGTAACTCACACCATGGCTGCTCGCAACTATGGAAAGCCTTGTGGTGGAGATCTCAAGATGTTTCATGGGAGTTGGGTCATCGAGGTATGGGTGGAGATGCAGGTCAGCTCAACTGGACAACTGAAAGGGAACCCCAGCATGTAGTACTTACAATGCTAGGGCCTTGGTACAGTTGAGACTGTGAAGGGCAAAGGCTCAGCATGTGTGGGAGACTTTTTGCACATGGCCTGCAAGGGCCCTGGCAAATACTCCTGCCTCCCTGCACATGCTTGATTCTGGTGGACATAGGGTGCACTTCAGAAGATGTTGTGGGATTGGCACACACAGGCTTAAGGACTATTGCAAATAAATCACATCAGACATGATTAAAGTTCAAGTGAACCATATTTACAAAAGTATAAGTGTAACAATCAGTGCACCCATGCAGCCACTTGTGAATTCAGAATTAAATTTTTATTTCCCTACCGCTTCTCCTAAGTGCTCCCCTGACATCCGCAGCAGGGGTGGAGGCAGCCTGCTGACCAGTTTGCCCTGTTGCCTTGGATAACCTTGGTAGGCATCTTCTAGGAACCTGAGGCCTGGAGGGCCCTGGCTTACTTTGGCTGCCTGCTGTGGGGCAGCTGCTCCCTCTGCAGTCACAGAAGATGAAGCTGAAGGGGTCACAGGCAGGGGGTTTTGGAAGGGCCGGACACCTTCAAAGAATCCTGAGTGGAAGTCCCAGGGGTATCCAACTGCTGCTCCTCCTCCCTTTGGGTACCCGAAGACCCCTGCCTGATTCCTTGAGGGGAAGGGGCACCTGGAGGAAGGTTGAGGTGCCCCATCCCCTTTTCAAGTAGCCACTGAAGAAGCTACATTGATGAAGTGCAGGTCTGCGTGCATCTCTGGAAGAATCTGCTGGACCAGGTTCTCCACGGGGTCCACCACGCTTCCCATGGAGACCTCTGTGCGTGCTCAGGTCGGCACCACTTCATCAGTCAGCTGGTGAATGGTCTCCTCTGCCTCAAGTGCCACCTTGTTGAGGGCCTCCAACATCTCAGCCTAATTTTCCCCCGTCTCTTGCTGCCCCTCCAGCATCTCTTGGCAGGCCGATTCCAGAGGTCAGTCAGCGGGTACGAATCTTGCAGATGCCTCTTTCCCAGCACTCCTCCAAGTGCTGATGAACTTGGCTGACCCTGCCTCCTCCTGCTGCAGACACATGTCTGTGCAGTGACCACCAGAATGTGAGACCCTTCCTAAACTAGAACTAATTCCCACCAAGGTGTGAGTCTCTGGGCTGGTGGAGGGTGCAGGTGTCTGCTGGGACACCTCTACAGGTGCACTTGATGGGCCGAAGGGCCTTTTTCTGTGCTGTAGACCTCTATGACTCTATGACTTTCTTCCTCCTCAATGTCCTCACTCCTCTCCAGGCTTGTCTGAGCGCTGGACAGGATTTCCTCACTTTTGGGCCTTGTCCTCTTCCTGGTGGCAACTGTGAGTGAGAGAGGAGAGAGCGAGTGACTGC
Organism: Cetorhinus maximus; assembly: GCF_964194155.1. NCBI lineage: Eukaryota > Metazoa > Chordata > Chondrichthyes > Lamniformes > Cetorhinidae > Cetorhinus > Cetorhinus maximus. The sequence continues at coordinate 60,060,559 of NC_135889.1, forward strand.
ATGAACTGCCTCCAACATGGAGGCACCCTTGACCCTGAGGTTTCTATGACATGCATAGACCCTTACTGGAGGAGACTGCAAGCCAATCTCTCCACCTCCAATGGATCTGTCCCACTCCATCCCTGCCAGCTGGGCTGCCCACTCCTCGAACTTGTTGTCTGCCCCCTCCCATCTTCTCCATCTCTCTTCGATTATGGCTTAACTTCTCCTGCACAAAGAGAGAAGATGGGCCTGAAAGCGATTGGGTTTCATGTATCCTTCCATGTTTCAAACTTACAAATAACCCACTGGATTGTGTGCCATGTGATGGATGCAGTGCAGGTTATCCAGGAGGGTCCTGGGCCAGCACCTTCCAGAGCAGTGAGCCCATGTAGATATAAGGATAAGGCTCAGAGAGGGATGTCATTAGCAGTGCTTGCCGGTGCCCGCAACACATGAGTTGCTTCTCCACCTCCATCATCCACAGACAGCATGCGAGGTCTCTGTGTAGAAGGGTGAGGGACCCCAGTGGCCTCTCCACCTGCAGAGTGGATGGACTGCAGCGGGGCTATGAGGCATCACCTTATCAAGTTGCCACTAAGGCCCATGTCCCCTGAACCATTCATTGAGGTGAGTGTGAGCTGAGGGTTCACTTACCACGGTGGACTGGATGAGGTCATTCATTCTTTTTCGGCATTGCAGGGCAGTCCTCTGCTGGAGGCCCTGGATACTGTTTGCCCTCGAGACTTGCTCCAGTGCAGGGGTCATCTCCCTGCTTGGCTCTTCCTCTCATCTGCTGGAAAGAGGACATCCCTCCTGGCCGCTACTTGGTCAAACAGGGCGCCCAGGGAGGCGTCACTGAATTTGGACGTGGGAGCTCCCTCTCCTCTTCTGGCTATCTCCTCAACCAGCGTAGTTTTTCTTTATTCGTTCATGGGGTGTGGGCGTCACTGGCTAGGCCAGCATTTATTGACCATCCCTAATTGCCCTTAAGAAGGTGATGGTGAGCTGCCTTCTTGAACCGCTGCAATCCATGTACTGTAGGTACACACACAGCGCTGTTAGGGAGGGTGTTCCAGGATTTTGACCCAGCGACAGTGAAGGAACAGCGATATATTTCCAAGTCAGGATGGTAAGTGACTTGGAGGGGAGCTTGCAGGTCCCCATGCGTCTGCTTCCCTTGTCCTGCAGTGTATCTTGTAGATGGTACACACTGCTGTACTGGTTCATCGGTGGTGGAGGGAGTGAATGTTTGTGGATGGGGTGCCAGTTAAGTGGGCTGCTTTGTCCTGGATGGTGTCAAACCTCTTGAGTGTTGTTGGAACTGCACTCACCCAGGCTAGTAGGGAGTATTCCATCACATTCCTGACTTGTGCCTTGTAGATGGTGGACAGGCTTTGGGGAGACAGGAGGTGAGTTACTCATTGCAGGATTCCTAGCCTCTGGCCTGCTCTTATGGCCATAGCATTTATACGGCTAGTCCAGTTCAATTTCTGGTCAATGATAACGCCAGGGTGTTGATAGTGGGCTGGAGGTCCCTGTCCTCTTCTGGCTATCACCTCAATTAGCATTGTGTAGATTGCTGTTTGGGCTGGACACCTTTTAAATATGGTGCCCGGATATGATGGTGGGTCATGAGCCATCCAGCCTGCCCTACCACGCAAAATGTCAGGAAATCTCCAACTGCTTAACTAATGAGGCCAGGATCGCGCAATACCGCGTGAATTCCAGACAGCCTCCACAAAAATCTCTGCACAACGTTTGCAAACAGATTCTGAACCTGGTGAAATAAGGACTGTTTACTCCTCAAAAAACAAAGAGCACCACCTTTGCACAAGATGGCTAAAAAAATTTCACTTCATGAAACAACTTGATCTGTTCCATTCGGTCCAAATCAAACATTTCTATGGAGGCCCAGCAAACCTTCAAAATTTTTAAGGTGAGCCAGCTTTCTTAGAGCTGCACTGTAACTTCCAAAACACTCAAAAATACATCTTGGGGGGCCTACATGTCACACTCATTCCATGATGGAACAGTTCACACATAACCTTAGAACACCAGGTAACAGATAAAGGTGGGAGGTAGTTTGGAGTTGAACTCTCACAACTGGAAAACAAAGTAGGCGAATGTCAGGGATGTAAAGGAAGTTGATCCTGTGGGAGGTAGAAAGCTACACATAAATTAGAGAACTTTAATGCTAAAAAAATCCAAGACAACACTAGGGGTTTGCTATATGCCATCAGGTCAGCATAAGAAAGGGGACAATTTGCTTTAAACAGTGATAGCAAGCATATGTTGGAATAGGTAATTCCAAAGAAGATACAGACATTGAGACCCCAATTTTAATTTCCCTCACCTGACAGAAAATAGATGGGGGCGGTAAAGAGGGGTGGGGGTTGGTGCAGTATGAACAAACTTAAAATGAGGGCAGCCATTAACCCGACAATGATCCCACTACCTTCCTGTTTTGTCCCAATGTCAGCTTGTTTATTTAAGTGGTTGAGCATGGCACCCACAAGAAGTAAGTGTTTGTTTTATTTCTTATTTCATGGCATGTAGGCATCGCTGGCTAAACCAGCATTTATTGCCCATCTCCAATTGCCCTTGAGAAGGTGGTGGTGAGCTGCATTCTTGAACCACTTCAGTCCATGTGGTATATGTACACCCACAGTGCTGTTAGGGAGGGAGTTCCAGGGTTTTGACCCAGTGACATTGAAGGGATGTCAATATATTTCCAAGTCAGGATGTTGTGTGGCTTGGAGGGGAACTTCCAGGTAGTGGTGTTCCCATCTATCTGCTGCCCTTGTCCTTCTATGTGATAGAAGATACAGGGGTTTGAAAGGTGCTGTCGAAAAATGAGTTCCTGCAGTGCATCTTGTAGATGGTACACACTGCTGCCACTGTGTGTTGGTGATGGAGTGAGTGAATGTTGAAGATAGTAGATGGGGTGCCAATCATGCGGGTTGCTTTATCCTGGATGGTGTTAAGCTTCTTGAGTGTTTTGGAGCTGCACTCACTCAGAGTATTCCATCACACTCCTGGCTGTGCCTTGTAGATGGTGGACAGGCTTTGGGGAGCCATGAGATGCGTTACAGAATTCCCAGCTCCCTGACTTGCTCTTGTAGCCACAGTATTTATATGGCTGGCCCAGGGCAGTGGTCAGTGGTAAGCTCCAGGATGTTGATAGTGGGGGATTCAGCAATGGTAGCGCCATTGGATGTCAAGGGGATATGGTTAGATTCTCTATCATTGGAGATGGTCATTACTTGGCACCTGTGTGGCACAAATGTTATTTGCCACTTATCAGCCCAAACCTGAATGTAGTCCAGGTCTTGCTGCATGTGGACATGGGCTGCTTTAGTGTCTGAGGAGTTGCGAATGGTGCTGAACATTGTGCTATCATCAGCAAATATTCCCACTTCTGACCTTATGATGGAGGGAAGAGCATTGATGAAGCAGTTGAAGATGGTTAGGCCTAGGACACTCCCCTGAGGAACTCCTGCAGCGATGTCCTGGGACTGAAATGATTGATCTCCAACAACCACACCCGATGACCATTTCCCTCACTTTGTTGATGCTCGTGAGTAGACTGATGGGGCGGTAATTTGTTGGGTTGGATTTGTCCTGCTTTTTGTGGACAGGATATACCTGGGCAATTTTTCACATTGCTGAGTAGATGCCAGTGTTATGACTGTACTGGAACAGCTTGGCAAGGAGCATGGCAAGTTCTGGAGCACAAGTCTTCAGTACTATTGCAGGAATGTTGTCAGAGTTTATAACCTTTGCAGTATCCAGTGCCTTCAACCATTTCTTAATGTCAAGTGGAGTGAATCGAATTGGCTGAAGACTGGCATCTGTGAAGCTGGGGGCCTGAGGAGGAGACCAAGATGGATCATTCACTCAGCACTTTGGGTTGAAGATGGCTGCAAATGCTTCAGCCTCAGCTTTTGCACTGGTGTACTGCGCTCCCCCATCATTGAGGATTGATACATTTGTGGAGCCTCCTCCTCCTGTTAGTTGTTTAATTGTCCACCACCAATCACAACTGGATGTGATAGGACTGCAGAGCATTGATCTGATCCATTGGTTGTGGGATTGCTTACCTCAGTCTATTGTATGCTTCTTAATGCTGTTTGGCATGCAAGTAGTCCTGTGTTTTAGCTTCACCAGGTGACACCTTATTTTCAGGTATGCCTGGTGCTGCTCTTGGCTTGCTCTCCTGCACTGTTCATTGAACCAAGGTTGATCCGCAGCTTGATGTAATGGTAGAGTGGGGGATATGTCGGGCCATGAGGTTGCACATTATGGTTGAATACAATTCTGCTGTTGCTGATGGCCCACAGCACCTCATGGATGCCCAGTTGAGTTGTATTGAAATCTGTCCCATTTAGCATGGTGGTAGTGCCACAAAACCCTATGAACGAAATCCTCAATGTGAAGCTGGGACTTGGTCTCCATGAGGATTGTGCAATAGTCACTCCTACAAATACTGTCATGGACAGATGCATCAATGACAGATAGATTATTGAGGATGAGATCAAGTAGGTTTTCCCTTTTTGGTTCCCTCACCACCTGCTGCAGACCCAATCTAGCAGCTATGTCCTTTAGGACTCAGCCAGCTTGGTCTATAGGGGTGCTACAAGGCACTCTTGCTGATGGACATTGAAGACCCCACCCAGAGTACACTTTGTGCGCTTTCCACCCTCAGTGCTTCCTCAAAGTGGTGTTCAATTTGGAGAAGTACCAATTCATCAGCTGAAGGGGGAGGGGGGTGCAGTGGTAATCAGCAGGAAGTTTCCTTGCCCATGTTTGACCTGCTGCCATGAGAGTTCCTGCGTTCCAGAGTCAATGTTGAGGACTCCCAGGACAACTCCCTCCCGACTGTATACCACTGTGTCACCACCTCTGCTGGGTCTGTCCTGCCAGTGGGACAGGATATTTCCAGGGATGATGATGGTGGTGTCTGAGACATTGTAAGGTACGTTTCCGCGAGTATGACTATGTTAGGCTGTTGCCTGACTAGTCTGTGGGACAGCTCTCCCAATTTTGGCACAAGCCCTGAGATGTGTGTGGGTGTGGCATTGTCGTTCCTAGGACGATGCTGGTTGGTCTGCTTGGTTTAATTTCTTACCAACTTTTCTGAAGCAGTTTGATATAAATGAGTGGCTTACATACAAACATACGAATTCAGAGCTTGAGTAGTCCATTTGGCCTCTCAAGCCTGCTCCACCATTCAGTAAAATCATCGCTGATTTGATTGTGGCCTCAACTCTACATTTTGCCTACCCCTGAAAACCATTGACTCCCTTGTTAGTCAAGAATTTATCCACTTCTGTCTTAAAAATATTTTTTGACCCTGCCTCCACCATTCTATGGGGAAGAGAGTTCCAAACATTCACGATCCTCTGAAAGAAAAAACTTTCTTTTTGCCTCTATCTTAAATGGGAGACCCCTTAATTTTAAACTGTGTCCCCTAGTTCTAGTCTCACCCACAAGGGGAAACATCCTTTCACCCTGTCAAGTCCCCTCAGGGTCTTATAAGTTTCAATAAGATCACCTCTCAATCTTCTAAACTCCAGCCTGTTCAACCTTTCCTCATAAGATAACCCCCCCCCCATCCCAGGTATCAGTCAAGTGAACCTTTTCTGATCTGCTGCGAATGCATTTATATCCTTTCTTAAATAAGGAGACCAAAACTGTACACAATACTCTAGGTGTGGCCTCACCAATGCCCTGTACAACTGAAGCAAAACATCCCTACTTTTATATTACATTCCCCTTGCAATAAATGCTGACAATCCATTTTCCTTCCTAATGACTTGTTACACCTGCATTCTAACTTTTCCTGATTCATGTACCAGGATACCCAGATCCCTCTATACCTGAGAGTTCTGCAATCTCTCTCCATTTAAATAATATGCTGCTTTATTATTCTTTCTGCCAATGTGCCAAGTTCACATTTTCCCACATTATAATTAATCTGCCAAATGTTTGGTCATTCACTAAACCTACCTATGTCAATTTGAAAACTCCTTATGTCCTCTTCACAACTTACTTTCCTACCTATCTTTGTGTCATCAGCAGATTTAGCAACCATACATTTGGTCCCTTCATCCAAGTCATTGATATCAATTGTAAGTGGTTGAGGCCCCAGCTCTGATCACTGTGACACTCCTCTTGTCACGTCTTGCCAACGTGAAAAAGACCCATTTATTCCTACTCTCTGCTTCTTGTTTGCTAACCAATCCTTTGTCCATTCTAATACATTAGCACTTATACCATGAGCTCTTATTTTGCATAATAACTTTTGATGTGGCACCTTGTAAAATGCCTTCTTGAAATCTAAGTACAGCACATCTATAGGTTCCCCTTTATCCACTTTGCTTGTTACTTCCTCAAAGAACTCCAATAAATTAGTCAAACATGACTTCCCTTTCACAAAAACATGTTGACCCTACTTGATTGCATTGAATTTTCTAAATGCCCCACTATAACCTCCTTAATAACAGATTCCAGCAATTTCCCTGTGACAGATGTTAAACTAACTGGCCTGTAGTTTCCTGCTTGCTGTCTCCTTTGTTTCTTGAATAGAGGAGTCACATTTGCTAGTTTCCTTGCTAGGCCATTTCAGAGGGCACTTAAGAGTCAGCCACATTGCTGTGGGTCTGGTGTCACATGTAGGCCAGGTCAGGTAAGAATGGCAGATTTCCTTTCCTAGGCTTTTGAGGACAACTGACAACACTGGTGCTAGCTTTTTAATTCCAGATTTGATCAATTGAATTTAAATTTCACCAGCTGTCGTGGTCAGATTGGAACCCATGTCCCCAGGGCACTAGCCTTGGCCTCTGGATTACTAATCCAGTGACATTGCCACCACACCTCTACCTCCACCTCCTCCTGTTCCCTTGGGTCCTTCTTTAAATATGCAGATTGGATTTGATGATGTGATTTTTGTTGAAGGCCAGAGCAGAGAGCTTCAGCATCATGCCTGACCTCATGGGAGGTGATAGTGGGCTAGAGGAGTCCCAGGGAGGTCGGAATTAACTTTTAATTTTAGGCTTTCTTGTGGGTCAGGAGGAGCAGGAGTGCTCCTCTGGGCCTCAGAAGGAAGTCTTGGGCCTTCCTTACCCCAGGAACCACCCCTCCACCAATTACCTTCAGAGCCTTCCCATCCCCCTCACTGAGCTGACTGGGGGGTGAGGGAGTGGTGGTGGTTGTCTTATGATGACAAGGTGAGGAAATTGGGCCCATACTTTCTGGAGTTTAGAAGATTAAGAGATGACCTCATTGAAATATACAGGACGGTGAATGAACTTGACAAGGTAGGTTCTGAAAGGTTCTTTCTAGAACACAGGGACACAGTCTCAGGATAAGGGGCCAATCAATTAAGACTAGTTTGAAGAGAAATCTCTCCACTCAAAGTAATGTGAATCTTTGGAATTCTCTACACCAGAGGCTTGTGGATGTTCCATTGCTAAGTATATTCAAGGCTGAGAGAGATAGAAATTTAGTCTCAGGGAATCAAGGGACACAGGGAGCAGGTGTGAAAGTGGAATTAAGGCAGATGATCAGTCATGATCACAATGAATTGCAGAGCAGGTTTGAGGGGCCGTATGTGCCTACCTCTGTTCCTATTTCTTTTGTTCTTATGACTGCTGAATACTCTTATCATGGCTCTCACCCCTTTTTGTGACTGTCTTCACTGTAGAAGACTTAGAAAACTTCCTAAAGATTCTTGAAAATCAAGAGGTGATAGGGAGGGATGGACTTAATATAATCCCCATCACCAGGGAAAGGGTGCTAGGAAAACTATTAGACCTAAAGGCTGACAAGTGTTAGGAACAATGTATAAATTTAAGTTTAATTTATATTTATATTTGTTTTAAGAATGGTGGAACATAGTTTCAGGTTAATTTAGATTGTTTTGTGAGCTTGGTGCCAGGAAGTCTGGAGGGCCTCTTAACAAAAAGGTCAGCTTTTCTGGATTTGTTTGTATACATATATTTTAATGAGGTTTTATAACCCTTGAAGTGAAGAGATGGGTTTCAAAGGGGTTAGTAATTAGTGATTTTGGGAAAAAACACAAAATAGAAAAAACTGTGCTGTTACCTAGTGACAGGGGTCCAGTGACACACACAGATACAGGAAAAGACAGAAAAGAAGTTCAGAGTGTATATGTCAGAGAGTTAAAGCAAGAGTTCTAAGCTCTCTGATAAGAAATACTGCAAGGCTGCTGGGTATTGAGTTTAGGCAATTCATGTGTTTGCTCTGCAGTTGAAGTAATATTGAGTTTAGAGTGCGGTTTTGGGTGCCTCGGGCAGAGATACCATCTGGGGAAAAGTATCTAGTGAATGGTCAGAAATCCACCAGAAATAAACTGTTTGCAACTGGGTCAGTCCAAGCAATAAGCTGTGGTGTTGGCAGGGAGGCTAGACCTCACTCTATGGCCTTAATTTTACCCTTGGCGGGCATGCGTGATCAGTGGGTCGAGGGGCGGCCGGGAAACAGACCGCCAACCGCAATCGGCCCTCGACCCCGATTTCACGGTGGCTGGGCAACTAATGGCCAGCCAGCGTGAAATGTGCGCTGAAAAGCTCAGCGCTGCCGGGGTGGGGGAAATAAGTTGGCGGGCGATGATGTCACCGCGGGCATGGGTGAGCGCTGCGAGATAGCTTCCTGAAGGCAGACAGCTGCTTCAGGGAGCAGCAGACCTGCAGGTAATAAAATAAATGTATAAAAAGCTGCAAAAAAAAAATGTCCAAGCATCACAATCAAGCACCTAAAAGCATACCTCATAAAAATGACGTCCCCAGATATTTATTTTTATTTTATTTCCTAACGGAGATTTCATACCGCCCTTGGATGAGGTTTGATGAAAAATGCAAAGGCCGTCTGACCAATTCGCCAATCCGCCAGCCATGAGGTTGGACAGGCCACGAAAAATTGCAGACAATTGCCCTCTTAATTGTCAGTGGGCATGCATAAAAGTTGGAGTGCATCTACTGAGCGAAATATCACATGAGTGCGCGATGACGTTGGGACGCTCACCTGATGTCAACTTGCGTGATTTCATGCCTGATCAGGTTGGGCACACACCTGCCTGCGAGGGGTAAAATTCTGCCCTATATATCATCATGGTTAATTTGTACATTTTTTAAAAACTGGACAAAGGCTTTAAAATGAGTTAAACCATGGCTGGCTATGACTCAAACTAAAGGAGCTTTCTGGCATTCAGAACAACTGCCACCTCGTTATCGCTGAAGAGATGCTAATGACCCAGTGACTGCAGAGACCAAATTCAAAGGGAATTGTACAAAAGCCATTTATATTTCTTAAACCAGGCCATCCAGCTTGGCCAGTCAGCTAGGACAAAGGACCCTGACACCTCTTTTGAAATCCTTAATGGTTGAAGCATAACCAATCTCAACAATCCAGACTAAGGAATATCCCTTATCCATGCCAAATTGGAGAGGTGGGAATCACATGACCCCCACCAGCCCAAGCTGGTGGAACCTGTAATATTGCCTTGTGGAGCTGTAAAACACTCTGCCATCTTCCATCTAACAAGCAGTATCTCAGAACCAGAGCACTGTCCAGGTTCAACTGTCTGGCCCACCTACACTGTTTTTACTGGAACATCTGTACCAGCACCTACATGATCCCTCCTATAAAAGTTAATTATCTAGCATCAATCTTCAACCTGTTGAATCTGTGAAAGAATACATTATTGGACTTTGATTCTGGACTCTGGACTCACGTGAAACAATAGATCTTTGCTCTCTGGTCTTTGCCCTGTAACTGTCTTTCTCTATTCCTCTTTTATTGTACGAATGTACCAGGGGTTACATAGCAACAACCCCTCCTGCGTTTTGAATGTGTGCGAATAAACCAACCCCATGAATTTACCTATCTCAAGTTTGCTGTGGGATTTTTGATAGAAATTGGATCACACCCAAATTGGTTTTTTTTTAATTCATTCAGGGGATGTGGGCTTTGCTGGCTAGGCCAGTATTTATTGCCCATCCCTAATTGCCCTTGAGAAGGTGTGGGGAGCAGCCTTCTTGCAATCCATGTGGTGTAGGTACACCCACAGTGCTGTTAGGGAAGGAGTTCTAGGATTTTGACCCAGCAACAGTGAAGGAACGGCGATATATTTCCAAGTCAAGATGGTGAGTGACTTGGAGAGGAACTTCCAGGTGGTGGTGTTCCCATATATCTGCTGCCCTTGTCCTTCTAGATGGTAATGGTCGTGGTTTTCGAAGGTGCTGTAGAAGGAACCTTGGTGAATTCCTGCAGTGCATCTTATACATGCTGCTGCTATTGTGTGTCGGTGGTGGAGGGAGTGAATGTTTGTGGATGTGGTGCCAGTCAAACAGGTTGCTTTGTCGTGGATGGTGTGAAGCTTCTTGAGTGTTGCAGGGACTGCACTCATCCAGCCAAGCGGGGAGTATCCCATCACACTCCTGACTCGTGCCTTGTAGATCGTCAACAGACTTTGGCAAGTCTGGAGGTGAGTTATTCATCGCAGCATTCCTAGCCTCTGACCTGCTCTTGCAGCCAGTGTTTAACAGCTAGTCCAGTTCAGTTTCTGGTCAATGGTAACCCCTAGGATGTTGATAGTGGGGGATTCAGTGATGGTAATGCCATTGAACGTAAAGGGGTGATGGTTAGATTCTCTCTTGTTGGAGATGGTCATTGCCTGGCACTTGTGTGGCACAAATGTTATTTGCCACTTGTCAGCCCAAGCTTGGATATTGTCCAGGTCTTGCTGCATTTGGACATGGTCTACTTCAGTACCTGAGGAGTCGTGGAGGGTGCTGAACATTGTGCAATGATCAGCAAACATCACCATTTCTGACCTTGTAATGGAATAAAGGTCATTGATGAAGCAACTGAAGATGGTTGGACCAGAGACACTATCCTGAGGAACCCCTACAGTGATGCACTGGAGCAGAGATGAGCGACCTCCAACAATCACAACCATCTTCCTTTGTGCTAGGTATGACTCCAACCAGTGGAGAGTTTTCCCCCTGATTCCCATTGACTCCAGTTTTGCTAGGGTTCCTTGATGCCACACTCGGTCAAATGCTGCCTTGATGTCAAGGGCAGTCACTCTCACCTCACCTCAGGAGTTCAGCTCTTTTGCCCATGCTTGAACAAAAACCGTAATGAGGTTAGGAGCTGAGCAGCCCTGGCATAACTCAAACTGGGCGTCAGTGAGCAGGTTATTGCTTAGGAAATGCTGCTTGATAGCACGGTTGATGACCTCTTCCATTACTTGACTAATGATTGAGAGTAGTGTCATGAAAGTATAATAATTTTCATAATATTTTCCTGGTTTATTGTGAAATAGGTTTATAGGGATAAGTAGTTGGGTCTGTCTGTGTGTGATTTAATTACATTTGGAGTCAAGTCGACTGCAGGCTTTGACTCATCAACAGAAGCTAGGTGCTTGATATGCTTATGAGTAAACATGGAAGTTGGCTTAGCATGTAAGGTGTGAAGGGAATTTGCATTTTAAATAGATCACAGAATCAGAATCACACAGTGCAGAAGAGGCTCTTCGGCCCATCGAGTCTGCATCAACGCATGAGAAACAACTGACCTACCTACCTAATCCTATTTACCAGCATTTGGCCCATAGGTTTGAATGTTATGACGTGCCAAGTGCTCATTCAGGTACTTTTTAAAGGATGTGAGGTAACCCACCTCCACCACCCTCCCAGGCAGCGCATTCCAGACATGTTTTTCCTCACATCCCCCCTAAACCTCCTGCCCTCACCTTGAACTTGTGTCGCCTCATGACTAACCCTTCAACTAAGGGGAACAGCTGCTCCCTATCCACTCTGTCTATGCCCCTCATAATCTTGTACACCTTGATCAGGTCGCCCCTCAGTCTTCTCTGCTCAAACGAAAACAACCCAAGTCTATCCAACCCCTCTTCATAACTTAAATGTTTCATCCCAGGCAACATCCTGGTGAATCTCCTCTGCACCCCCTCCAGTGTAAACACATCCTTCCTATAATGTGGCGACCAGAACTGCACACAGTACCCCAGCTGTGGCCTCACCAAGGTTCTATACAACTCCAACATGACCTCCCTACTTTTGTAATCTATGCCTCGATTGATAAAGGCAAGTGTCCCATATGCCTTTTTCACCACCCCAACTAACATGCCCCTCTGCCTTCAGAGATCTATGGACACACACACCAAGATCCCTTTGTTCCTCAGAATTTCCTAGTGTCATGGCATTCATTGAATACTTCATTGTCAAATTACTCCTTTCAAAGTTATCAGCTCACACTTTTCAGGGTTAAATTCCATCTGCCACTTATCTGCCCATTTGACCATCCCGTCTATATCTTCCTGTAGCCCAAGACACTCAACATCACTGATGAAGGGAAATCTGAATTTCAAAGGGGTCCAAGTCTGTTTACAACAAGCCAGATAAGTAAGGCTAAGGAATGTGTTTATTTTTCCCAAGGCTTACTGACAATAAATAATAGCAACATGAAAGTTTTTGTATTGTGAGGGAGATACAGTTTCAAAGACATATGAAACAATAGAATTTACATATTAAAAAAGGGGAAACATACATACAGGAGAATGAGGCTGTGTCAGGAGGAGGCCCTGTGAGATCTAACAGAAATGTGTGAAATAGCCTTAATGAGGCCCCCAGCTTTTGTGCATAAGCCTGCTGTCTACTGAAACTGAAGCTGGAGAAAAGTCATTTGGAATTCCACTGCCCAGGGTATTGTGTTAATTTGCTGGATCTGTTTAAAATCTATTTTTGGACTGTTGCCTTAAATGGGGTATAACTGGGGTGCCAGGTTAATAAGGAATTTTAAGAGTTATTATAATAGTAATTTGTAGCTCTATGTATGTGCTTGAAATCTTTTCATTTGATCATAAATGTTTTAATTTAGTTTTTTAAAACATCTGTAAAAGTCCTGGTGGACTTATTACTTCTGAATTCAGTGCACACATCTCAGAATAAATACAAATTGCAAAACCTTTGTGATAGGGCGATCAAGTTTCCCTCATGAATTGGTCCGCGTGGCACACATTATCTGCCGTGCCATAACAAACTAGGGGCTCGTCCAGGACATTTGAAATTCCTTGATTGGTTTGGAGTTGATGAGTCTTAAGGTTACGACTATGAGAAGCATTTTAAATTCAGGAGTTGCTGTGAAGTGCTTTAAAGTGGTGAAGCTGCAAAAATGGCTGTATACATGGTTAAAACCTTTTTGGAAGTAGAAGCTATAACTCTGCGTTACAAAACATATCTAAGGCTAAGTTAACAGAGTTGGTGGATAAGTTGCAGTTGAGGTTACCTGTAGGGGCAAAGAAAGCAGACATAGTTGGAGTGATAGCACAGCATTTGAAGTAGGAAGAGATACCTGACATGGTGAGTTGCAGCTGGAAGTAGTGAGATTTAAGTAATAAATGAAGAAGCTTGAATTTGAACAAGCAATGGAAATGAAAAAAACTTGAACTAGAGGCAGCAGAGAAAGAGAGGGAAAAAGAGAGAGCATTTCAAAGAGAAATGAAAATGCAAAAACTTGACCTCTAAGAGGGAAAAGTTAGTAATGGAAGAGAAGGAGAAGGAAAAAGACAGAGTACCAACTTAAAAAGCTGGACTTTAAAAAAGAGACATCAGATGCTGAGGAAAATTCTGATGATGAAAAAACCTTTAACTTAAAACACAGTGGGGCAGTGTTTAAATTTGTGCAAGCTCTTCCAAAGTTTGAAGAAAGAGATGTGGAGGCTTTATTTATTTCATTTGAGAAGATAGCTAAACAGATGAAATGGCAACAAGAAAACTGGACTTTACTTTTGTAGTCTAGGTTAGTGAGCAGAGGTCATGAGGTTTATTCTTCACTGTCAGAAGAAGTGTCGGTGGATTATGATGTAGTAAAAAAGGGCTATTTAGAGTGTATATGAGTTGGTTCCAAAGACATGCAGGCAGAAAATTAGGAATATAAGGAAACAGCCTGGGCAAACTTACATTAAGTTTGAGAGAGTAGAACAAAGTAATTTTGATGAGTGGATATGGGCATTAAAGGTAGAGACAACATATGCAGCTGTTAGAGAAGTAATTCTTTTGGAAGAATTTAAAGATTCAATTCATTTAGTAGTGAGAACTTGTGTGGAGGAACAGAGAGTTAAAATGGTAAGACAAGCAGCAGAGGCAGCTGATGATTATGAATTAGTTCATAGATCTAAACCTTTCTTTCATCACCCTTTTAAATCAGAGAAGGATAGAAAGTGGGAAGGTGAAGGGAAGGTAGGTAATCAAGGAAGAGAAGGAGTAGTTGGATATTCCCATGAAGTTTTTTCTCAGAGTAAAAAGGAGGGTAGAAGTAGCACTCTTAAATTGAGGTGTTTTCATTGTAATAAAGTTGGGCACACTAAGTCAGTGTGTTGAAAATTACAGGGAAAACCTATTGCAATTATTCGGATATAGAAAAGTTCTGGAAGTAAAAGTACTATGAGTTCTGAGTTTCATTGTAATAAAGTTGGGCACACTAAGTCAGTGTGTTGAAAATTACAGGGAAAACCTATTGCAATTATTCGGATATAGAAAAGTTCTGGAAGTAAAAGTACTATGAGTTCTGAGTTTCATGCACAGGAAAGAAAAGAGTGGTTTGTGTACAGGTAAAGCAGGAAGAATCAGTGATAGGTAAAGAAGTGGGAATGTGTTCAGAATTTACCCAAGGGAGTTCTGAGGAGCAGGCTGCAGAAATATTTAAAGATTTTGTATGTGAAGGGAAATCTTTCCAAATGTACAGAGTGATGCAGGTAAAGATATTAAAATTTTAAGCAATACAGGGGCTAATCAATCCTTAATGTTATGGGATACTGATATTTGTTGTTCAGAGGGAGTATTGCAGGAACAGGTGACAATATGTGGGGTTCATGGAGATGCTAAACCTATTCCATTGTGGAAGGAAATTTAAAGAGTAAGTGGAAAACAGATGAGGTGATTGTTGGTGTAGTGGAAAAATTGGCCATTGCAGGGGTTCAATTTATCTTAGATAATGATATAGCTGGGTCACAGATATGAGTGATGCCTATGGTGATTGAGCACCCTGTAGAGGTGCTTTCAACAGAAGTGTTGCAGAAAGAGCATCCTGGATTGTTTCCAGGTTGCGTAGCAATGAGATCGCAACCTCGCAGGTTGAAACAGGAAGAAGAGGAAGTTAAAAGGCAGGGAAAAGGTGTTGAAGTTCAATTAGCTGATACAATCTTTGATAAAATTGTTCAGGAACATAGAATGGAAGGGAATGTGGCTGAAGTGTTTAGTTCAAGTTACTGCAGTAAGGAGAGATGATATCTTGGAGGGGGCATCGAATGAAGCTTTGTGGGTAGAGCTTAGGAATAAAAAAGGGGCAGCCACATTGTTAGGTGCTTAATATAGACCAGATAGTCAGCAGGAAATTGAGGAGCAAATATGTGCACAATTTGTGGAGGTGTGTGAACACAAAAACAATAAGGTAATTATATTAGGTGATTTCAACTTCTCCAACATTAATTGGGATAGACATACTGTTAAGGGCTTGGATGGAGTGGATTTCTTGAAATGTGTACAGGAGAACTTTTTAAGTCAATATGTAGAGGGTCCAACAAGGGATGGCGCTGGACCTAATTCTGGGGATTGAAGCCAGACAGGTGGCTGAGGTGGTGGTGGGCGAGCATTTTAGCGATAGTGACCACAACCTGGTACAGTTTAAGTTTGTTATGGACAAAGAAATCGACAAGTTGCAAAAAAATGTTTTGGATTGGGGGAGAGTGGATTTTAGTAAAATAAGGCAGGATCTGGCCAAGGTAGACTGGGAACAGTTACTTGTGGGGAAATCTACAGAGGAACAGTGGGGGGTGTTCAAAAAGGAAATGGGGAGGGTACAGGCTCAACATGTTCCCTCTAGGGTGATAGGAAGGAGTAACAAGCCCAGAGAAGAATGGATGACCAGAGATATTCAGGTTACGATGAGAAGGAAAAGAGAGGCTTTGAGCAGGTACAAGGGAAGCAAATCAGCAGAGGCAATAGTGGAGTACAGAAAGTGCAGGGTGGAGCTTAGGAAAGCAATTAGGAGAGCAAAGAGGGGATATGAGAAAGCTCTAGCTGGTAAAAGTAGGGAAAATCCCAAGATATTCTATAAGTATATCAATGGGGAGAGGATAACCAGGGAAAGATTAGGGCCCATAAGGGACAAAGGGGGCAATCTATGGGTGGAGCCAGAGGACATCGCTAGAGTATTGAATGAATACTTCATATCTGTCTTCACCCAAGAGAATGAGGATGAAAGTGTCGAACTTGGGGAGAGAGACTGCGAGGTTCTTAAGCAAATTGATACAGAGAGTGACAAGATATTGGAGGTGATGGCAGGCTTAAAAGTGGAAAAATCTCCAGGTCTAGATGATTTGTGCCCCAGGCTGCTGAGGGAGGCAAAGGAGGAGATTGCAGGGGCTCTGACCTAAATTTTTAATTCCTCTCTGGCCACGGGGGAGGTGCCAGAGGACTGGAGAACAGCTAATGTGGTTCTGCTATTTAAGAAAGGTTGTAGAGATAAGCCAGGGAACTACAGGCCAGTGAGTCTCATGTCAGTGGTAGGGAAACTATTGGAGAAAGTTCTGAAGGAGAGTATCTATCTCTACTTGGAGAGGCAAGGTTTGATCAGGGATAGTCAGAATGGCTTTGTCAGAGGGAGGTCATGCCTAACAAATTTGATTGAATGTTTTGAGGAGGTTACCAGGTGTGTAGATGAGGGTAGTGCAATTGATGTAGTTTATATGGATTTCAGCAAAGCCTTTGACAAGGTCCCACATGGGTGACTTATAAAGAAGGCAAAAGCACATGGGATACAGGGTAATTTGATAAGGTGGATTCAAAATTGGCTTAGTTATAGGAGGCAGAGGATGATGACAGAAAGATGCTTTAGTGACTGGAAGCCAGTGTCCAGTGGCATACCACAGGGATCTGTGCTCAGTCCCCTATTATTTGTCATTTATAAAAACAACATAGATGACTATGTGGGGGGTAGGATTAGTAGGTTTGCGGATGACACAAAGATTGGCTGGGTGGTTAACAGTGAGGTTGAATGTCTTGGGCTACAGGAAGATATAGACGGGATGGTCAAATGGTCAGATAAGTGGCAGATGGAATTTAACCCTGAAAAGTGTGAGGTGATACACTTTGGAAGGAGTAATTTGACAAGGAAGTATTCAATGAACGCCATGACACTAGGAAGTTCTGAGGAACAAAGGGATCTTGGCGTGTGTGTCCATAGATCTCTGAAGGCAGAGGGGTATGTTAGTGGGGTGGTGAAAATGACATATGGGATATTTGCCTTTATCAATCGAGGCATAGATTACAAAAGTAGGGAGGTCATGTTGGAGTTGTATGGAACATTGGTGAGGCCACAGCTGGAGTGCTGTGTGCAGTTCTGGTCGCCACATTATAGGAATGGGATTAGGTGGGTAGGTAAGGTGTTTCTCACGTGTCAGTGCAGACTCAATGGGCCAAAGAGCCTCTTCTGCACTATGATTCTGTGATTCAAGGCAGTTGGTAGAGTTTCAAAAATGGGTCCAGGAATTAAACAGTTATATCAGACAGCTTACTCAGAAACAGATGCAGAATGTATTCCAGAATGTTATCACCTTAAGGATAACGTGTTAATGAGAAAGCGGTGACTGTATCAAGTTTCAGCAGATGAAAAATGGATGGAAGTGCATCAGATTTTTATATCATCTGGATATAGGAATGAGATACTGAGACTAGCTCATGATATTCCAATAGGGGGACATTTAGGAATTAAAAGGCACAGGTAAAAATACAAAAACATTTTTTATTGGCCTGGATTGTATAGAGATGTAGTCAAATTCTGCAGAACATGTCACACATGTCACATGATAGGGTAACCACAAGCTGTGATTAAGCTGGCACCTTTAATTCCATTTCAATCATCTGAGGAACCTTTTACTAGGGTCATGGTTGATTGTGTAGGACCCCTCCCTAAGGCTAAAAGTGGAAATCAGTACTTGCTGACAATAATGGATGTCTCTACAAGGTTTCCTGAAGTAATACCTTTGAGAAATATGACAGCAAAGAAAATTGTGGAAGATTTGACTAAATACTTTTACAAGTTATGGTTTACCAAAAGAAATACAATCAGATCCGGGTTCAAATTTCATGTCACAGCTGTTTAAGGAAGTAATGAACAGTTTGGGGATAAAACAGTTTAAGTCAACAACTTACCATCCTTAATCACAAGGGGTTTTGGAAAGATGACATCAAATTTTAAAAACCATGATGATGGTTTACAGTCAAGACTATCCACAGGATTTGGATAGGGGAATTCCATTCTCATTATTTGCATTAGAGATGCTCCTAATGCATTGACCGGATTTAGTCTTCTTGAATTAGTCCATGGTCATGAGGTAAGGGGATGACTAAAGTTAATTCATGAGAAATTGGTGGGTCAAAATTCAGAAACTACTCTCCTGGATTATTTATCAAACTTCAGAGAGCAATTGAACAGAGCACGTGAATTTGCTAGGGAACATTTAAAGGTATCACAGCAAGTGATGAAAATAAAGGTAGGTAGGATAGCCACAACTTGTAATTTTATTGCTGGGGGAAAAGTGTTAGTTCAGTTATCAGTATTGGGTAACTTGTTAAAGGCAGAGTTTAGTGGGCCTTACAGGATTGAAAAGAAACTGGGTGAAGTAAATTATTTAATAAGTACTCCAAATAGAAGAAAGAAGCAGAGGATGTGTCATGTAAATATGCTTTAAAAGTACTTTGACAGGGAAGAGGACCACAAGGAGGCATTAGTGGTGGTAGATAAGGAGAAAGAGGTAGAAATGAAGGATTCTGAAATTGATTTTCCTCTAATCATATTGGATAATGAGGAGGTACTTAAAGCTTTAAATATAATATTGAATTACCTTCCAGACAAATGTCAAAGTGATTTGGAGAAGCTTTTGCAGTCATGCAAAACTATTTGCGGGAATGAGCTGGAGAGGACAAAACATATGATATGAGTGTAGAAGATTAATCTGTAATAAGGCAACATCCTTATAGATTAAGTCCAGCAAAGTTGTCACAATTACAGAAAGAAATTGAATTCATGCTTCAAAATGACTTCATTGAGTCTAGTTGCAGTAACGGGAGTTCTTCTGTTGTGATGGTATTGAAAATGAATGGAACACAAAGGCTGTGTGTGGACTATCAAAAGGTGAATGAGAAGACAAAAGTGGATTCATATCATATACCATGGTTGGAAGATTGAATTGAGAAAGTGGGACAATCAAAGTTTATCACAAAAATTGACTTGCTGAGAGGATCTTGGCAAGTACCATTATTGGAGAGAGCAGAAGAGGGCTTCTGTGATGCCAGATGGACTATATCAGTTTTAAGTCATGTCATTTGGAGTGAAAAATGCATCAGCAACATTTCAAAGACTGAAACAAAGTATTTGCAGGACTGAGCAATTGTGCTGTTTATAATGACGACTTGATAGTTTTCAGTAAAATGTGGGAGGAGCATTTACAATATCTGGAAGAATTATTTAATCGACTGCAAGACGCTAATTTGGTGATGAACTTGGCTAAAAGTGAATTTGTAAAAGCGCAATTTACATATCTAGGCCATACCATTGGACATGGTAAGGTGGCTCTGAGAGATGTGAAAGTCAAAGCCATCATGGATTTCCCCATGCCTAAAACAAAATGAGACATTGAGATTTCTGGGCATGAGTGAGTTTTGCCAGAAACTTGTACCAAATTTTAGCATTGCGGTTGCTTCATTGACTGAACCACTAAAAAAGAACAGGGAGTTTCAATGGACACAGGAGTGTAGGAAGGTATTTCACAGTTCAAAAACTGTATTGATTACAACACCAGTTTTGCCAAGCAATTTAAGTTGGCCGTTGACATGAGTGATGTAGGCATTGGGGCTGTACTGTTGCCAGAAGATGAAACTGGAATTGGGAAACCTATAGGGTATTTTTCATGAAAGTGGAACATGCAACAGAGAAAATATTCAATGATCAAAAAGGAGACCCTGGGCCTGGTGTTAGCGTTGCAGCATTTTGAGGTTTATGTTGAAAACAATTCGTCAGAAACAACTGTTTATACAGACCACAATGCTTTAAAATTTCTGGACAGATTTCGAGACTGAAGTGCGAGGCTGTTCAGATGGAGTTTATTACTGCAACCATTTAATTTACAGATTATACATGTGGCAGGGCCTATAGTAGGTAGTGTGAGATGGGTTAAGAAAATGAAGCTGTCCTTTTAAATTATGATGGTCATTTTCTCATAAGGAGGATGAAAGTATAATCATTTTCATAATATTTTCCTGGGTTATTGTAAAGTAGGTTTATGGAGATAAGTGGTTGGGTCTGTCTGTGTGTGATTTAATTACATTTGAAGTCAAGTAGACTGCAGGCTTTGACTCATCAACAGGAGCTAGGTGCTTGATATGCTTATGAGTAAACATGGATGCTGGCTTAGCATGTAAGGTGTGAAGGGAATTTGCATTTTTAGATAAATGAAGGGAAATTTGGATTTCAAAGGGATCGCAGTCTGTTTACAACAAGCCAGATAAGCAAGGCTAAGGAATATGTTTATTTTTCCCAAAGGTTACTGACAATAAATAGTAGCAACATGAACGTTTTTGTATTGTGAGGGAGATACAGTTTCAAAGACATATGAAACATTAGAATTTACATATTAAAAAAGGAGAGAAACATACATAAAGGAGAATGAGGCTATGTCAGCAGGAGGCCCTGTGAGATCTAACAGAAGTGTGTGAAATAGTCTTAATGAAACCCCCAGCATTTGTGCATAAGCCTGCTGTCTACTGAAACTGAAGTTGGAGAAAAGTAATTTGGAATTTCACTGCCCAGGGCATTGTGTTAATTTGCTGGATCTGTTTAAAATCTATTTTTGGACTGTTGCCTTAAAGGGGGTGTAACTGGGAGCCAGGCTAATTAGGAATTTTAGGAGTTATTATAGTAGTAATTTGTATTTCTATGTATGTGCTTGAAATATTTTCTTTTGTTAATAAATATTTTGATTTAGTTTTTAAGTATTGGTGGACTTATTACTTCTGAATTAAAATCAATCTCAAAATAAATACAAATGACAAAACTGTTGTGATAGCACAATCAAGTTTCCCTTCTGGATTTGGTTCACCTGGCACACATCATCTATCACATCATAACAGTAGACTAATGGTGTGGTAATTGGCTGGTTTGGATTTGTCCCGCTTTTTGTGTACAGGACATACCTGGGCTATTTTCCACATAGCCGAGTAGATGCCAGTGTTGTTGCTATACTGGAACAGCTTGGCTTGGGTCATGCCAAGTTCTGGAATACAAGTCTTCAGTACTATTGCTAGAATATTGTCAGGGCCCATAGCCTTTGCACAATCCAATGCCTTCAGCCATTTCTTGATATCATGTGGAGTGAATCAAATTGGCTGAAGACTGGCATCTGTGATGCTGGGGACCACTGGAGGAGGCTGAGATGGATCAACAACTTTGCACTTCTGGCTGAAGATTATAGCATCTGCTTTTGTCCTGATGTGCTGGGCTCCCCCATCATTGAGCATGGGGATATTTGTGGAGCCTCCTCTTCCAGTGAGTTGTTCAACTGCCCGCTACCATTCATGACTGGATGTGGCAGGGCTGCAGACCTTAAATCTGATCCGGTGGTTGTGGGATCTCTTACCTCTGTCTATCACTTGCTGCTTATGCTGGTTGGCATGCAAGTAGTCCTGTGTTATAGCTTCACCAGGTTGACACCTCATTTTTAAGTATGCTTGGTGAGGCTCCTGGCATGTCCTCCTGCACTCTTCATTGAACCAGGGTTGATCCCCTGGCTTGGTGGTAATAGTAGAGTGGGGGATATGTCTTGCCATGAGTTTACAGATTGTGGTTGAGTACAATTCTGCTGCTGCTGATGGCCCACGGGACCTCATGGATGCTCAGTGTTGAGTTGCTAGATCTGTTTGAGCTTTATCCCATTTAGCTCACTGGTACTGCCACACCACACAATGGAGGATATCCTCAATGTGAAAATGTGACTTTGTCTCCACAATGACTGTGCGGTGGTCAACCCTACCGATACTGGCATGGTCAAGTGCATCTGTGGCAAGCAGGTTGGTGAGGATGAGGTCAAGTATGTTTTTCCGTCTTGTTGGTTCCCTCACCACCTGCCACAGACCCAGTCTAGCAGCTATGTCCTTTAGGACCCGGTCAGCTCAGTCAGTAATAGTGCGACTGAGCCACACTTTGTGATGGACATTAAAGTCCCCCAACCAGAGTACATTATGTGGCCTTGCCACCCTCAATGCTTCCTCCAAGTGATGTTCAACATGGAGGACCACTGATTCATCAGCTGAGGGAGGGCGGTATGTGGTAATCAGCAGGCGGTTTCCTTGCCCATTTTGACCTGATGCCATGAGACTTCATGGGGTCCAGAGTCAATATTGAGGACTCCCAGGGCAACTCCCTTCCGACTGTATACCATTGTGCCGGTGGGACAGGACGTAACCAGGGATGGTGATGAGGGTGTCTGGGGCACTATCTGTAAGATATGATTCCATGAGGATGACTGTGTCAGGCTGTTGCTTGTCTAGTCTGTGAGACACTCTCCCAATTTTGGCATTAACGCCCCAGATGTTATTAAGGAGGACTTTGCAGGGCCGACAGGGCTGAGTTTGCCGCTGTCATTTCTAAGTCGATTCTGGGTGGTCCGTCAGGTTTCATTCCTTTTTTGAGACTTTATAGCAGTTTGATACAACTGATTGGCTTGCTAGGCCATTTCAGAGACATTTAAGAGGCAACCACATTGCTGTGGGTCTGGAGTCACATGTGGGCCAGACCACATAAGGACGGAAGATTTCCTTCGCTAAAGGACATTGGTGAACCAGATGGGTTTTTATAACAATCGACAATGGTTTCATGGTCATCATTAGACTTTTAATTCCAGATTTTTATCGCCTCCCCTGGGATGTACGTCACTGCTTATAAAGGGCCAAGTCAAGAATCAAATTCTGTTTATGGACAGGTAGTGAGAGGAATAATCAAGGCTATTTAAATTAAACCCCTTCCAGTCCATAACAGTGTTAAGATTGTGGTAAATCTTCACTGGAGTTTTGTGTTTGTAAGGGTGTGGCTGGGATAATAGGAATGATATGAGCTTGAATTATTTCTTGTGTTTGTAATGAGATTTTTCCAGCCTTTTTGTCTGGTGTAATATAGTTCATTTTTTTCCTTGTTTAATAAATGGTTTTTTTTATGTTAAAAGTTCACCAGTAAAATCCCGCAAATTTGTTCAGCAACTTTTCTCCACGGTTTCTAAATAAAAGAAAGTTCGGATCCATCAAGCCAGGTTTCACTCTGGGATCTGACTTGTCCAGTATCAACATCAACTGGGATCATAATATAAGTCCCTAGAGCCTGCTTCCTATGGTCATAAAAGACATGGCGACACAGAAAGCAGATGTGTTGGTTATTATCTCCAAAATTCCTTAGATTGTGAAAGGCTCCAGCGGACTGAAAAGCACCTTTATTCAAGAAAGGAGGGAGGCAGAAAGCAGGAACTATTGGCCAGTTAGCCTAACATCTGTAATAGGGAAAGTGCTGGAATCCATTATTAAGGACGTTATTGCAGGTTATTTAGATAATCACAATTTGATCAGGCAGATCATGGATACAAATTAAGGATTTTCATTGCTAAACTTATGCACAGTACAATTTTATAACTTAAGCCTTATTATTTACACAAATGTGTCAATTTAGTCTAACAGTAGGCTTGCACATTGTGAGAGTCCACACAGAATGTAATCTTTAAGTGAAGCAGAGCTACAGGGCAGGGTATAGAACAAAATACATTTAGAACACAGAAGGAGGCCTTTTAGCCCATCATGACTGGATGGTTCAGTGACAATTGTGAATTGATTACCCTTTGTTATTGCCTTGTCAACTAGAAAAAATAGGTTTTCCCTATTCACCCCAACAAAATCCGGAATAATTTTAACAACTTCTACTGAATTTCTTTTTAACCCTCTCCTTCTGTGAAAATACTCCTCATATCTCAAGCTTTCCATTCCTTGCACAACCTAGCGAATCTATTCTGTACATTCATTAAAGCTTAAATGTTGTTCCTATAATGGGGCAACAAGAGCTCCATGCTGTATTCTGAATGTCGTCTAACCAACGTTTTGTATAAATCCATCATTAATTCATCAGCTTTGTACTACATGCCACTATTTATAAAGTCCCAAATTATCTTGTCCATTTTTAATGATTTTATCTGTCTGCCCTCATACTTTAAAAAAGTTAACATTTGAATCCTAGGTTTTTATGTTCATCCCTATTCTTTGATGTCTTTTCATTGTGCATATATTTCCATTTCTTGATTATCCTCCCACCCCACACTGAAGTTAGTGGATTGGTGAGGTTTCCAAAAAAATAAAAAGGCCCAGAATTTCCTGGGGAGTTTCAGTGTTACTGTAACATTGGAGTGGAGCGATGCCCCTATTTTGAGAAAATATGAGTGCAACTGATTTATGCCAGTGTTACACAGAAACATTTCAATGCACAAACTTCCTTGATCATTTGCAGCAGCCCTGACTTATGTCTGCTGAAATCCCACTTTCTCCATTAATGTTTGCAACGCGCAAAAGGATAGAACTGTGAATTTACTGCTTTTACACCAGTTCTGAATCAATAGTTTACTGCCAAAATGTGAGGCACAACAGGGCCTGTCCTCTGATGTTTTATTGCAATAGTTTAGCATTTTTTGAAAGCCTCCTTCCTGAGACCTCCCGGTATTTTTCTATATCTTTGAATGCTCTTTTATACCATTAGAATCTGTTATATTAAAAAGAACATTGTGCTTTATGTGTGGAAATGATGATTTGATGCCTTCACCTTTAATTTTCAGAACAATGATAAAGTGGGCCTCACAGAAAGAAGATTGATAGGAAATTTCCCTGTAAGCTGCTGTCAGTAAATTTGACTTAGAAACTGGCGTAATATTTTGGAATGGTATTCTTTTGAGGAAATTCCATGCTAATCATTCACTTGCCCGCCCTCACCTTTTATTCCTTGTGTAAATGACTGAAAAGAACTAATATGTGTCAGGGAATTATTCCAGCATTCGTCCCCCGGTAACTGGGTGTAAATCAGTCCCATTTTAAATCATGTATTTTCTCCTTACTTTAATTTTCATTAGAAATTCCGTGATCCACATTTATCATGTAAACTTGTCACGCTGTAATGACACCACCCAGTCAGGAGTGGCGCTGAGTAGCTCTGTTGGAAGGGAGAGTATTTACAGTAGGGCAAGTTTTGGAAAACCAGTTACCACAGTGGGCATAGGAATTTATAATAGAAAACATTGACAGGAAGTAATGCAAATGTTCAGCGTACTCATATTCTATCGGCGCACTGTAGTTCCTCAGGCGGCCGCCGTCACCAATGTTAGGTAAAGGCAAATACTTCTGGTGCTCTGGAATTTTAGTTTGAAATGCTGCAGGTTCTGTGGACTCGGTAATCTTGTTGTGAGGTGTTGTTTTGTTTTTGTTCTGGGTGCTCGGCCAGCCTGAGTTTGCCGGCTGCTCAAGCAGACTTGTCCTCGTGGCCAGCATTCCTGTGGTGGCGACAGACTCGCGCCCCCACAACACACGCTGCTCCCTCAGAGAGAGAGAGAGAGAGAAATAACATTACAAGAGAGGAAAGAAATAAAATATAAACCCCGCCCGTTTGAAAAGCTGCCGGCCGAGGAGAATTCGCACTTTAAAACTCTCTTCTTTTGTTTTGCTCAGTTTGAAGTTTGCCTTCCGAAGCCAGCTGCAAACATTACATCACTGACAAGAGCCCAGGGACCCGGATTCACTCACAACTTTCAGCAATGGGCTCGGCTCAAGTTTTAACAGGAAATGTCTGACCCTTCAACTGGCCGGAGCCGAGCTGACGGTGAGTAGTGACCGAGGCTGACAGCCGCCGTGACTCTGGCCGCTGACACTCAGCTGGAACCAGCCGAGAACTTTTCAGCCCTCTTGTCAGATCCATTCTAGGTGCGGCTTCTCATAGAAGCGTCTGCGGAAGTCTCCCGCTCCAGATGTAGGCACGGCTCGGTGAATTTTTCAACAGTTTATTTTTCTCTCCAGCTGCGCGGGGGATAGAAAGATTTGTGAGTATTTGTGTTGGGTGGGACGCACGGTGGATTGGTGTCAAGGAAGGGTTGTTTCCTGCGGTTTTAATTATATTGCATGATATGTAGATTGCATCATTTAATAACAGACTGTGGCTACAGTGATGCTGTTGTCAAATTCAGCAAATGTGTATTCGCTCAATTGTTTTTGAAGGGGAACTCATTTTAGGTGTTTAGCTTTGCCTCGTTACATTGTTCCGTCCTGCTCCATTTGTCAGCGACGAATATTTATTTTCATTTGGACGTTCCAAATTGTGAATTTTGACTTTCAAATACAGGAGGGGGGGTGCGGTCCCGTTACTGGACTGATGAAGAGCTTGGATGGTACCTACCACGAGCGCAACGTTCCAATACGCCCCATTCTGTCTTCCCTTTCACCCTACGCTGCCCTTCCCAGGACTATCATTACCTTTCGGCTGCAACCCAATCCTCTATCCTCCCCATCACCACCAGCAACAAAAAAAAAAGCACGTTTTAAACTCCTGCCTTTACTGTTAAGCTCAAGTTCAATGGGAATCTTTGCCAGGACACCACCTATTACTTCTGCAGAAGCACATTTCATCCTATGCATAGGTGTGAACTGCATAAAACTTTGCAAGAATGTGGGGAAAAAAATGATATTGTGAAACCTGGCACATTTTTGCCCTCTGTCGGACGCTGCTTAAGGAGACCCTCATTTGGGAACTAATCCAAATTTTTGATTCATTGGATGTGTGCTGGCTTAACCTTGAGACAGCTTATAGGTTCAGCAAATTTGTAATCTTCCATACTAGGCATTTTTATTTACCTTCTGGCACTGTAACATGAACACACCCTAGCATTAGAGTAACAAGGATAGGCAAACTTGTGGATCATCCTCATTTACGTATTATTAACCTTGTACTACAAAAAAACAAATATTAAGTCAAATATTTTACTTAACTAATTCTCCAGTCTTTTCCAGTGTCAGATCAATTTTTAGTCTTGCTTTTGCTTAATTTGCCTCTCTTTTGAAACTTAAAAAACGCTTTACAATTGACAGCATCAGTGGTCTCGCTGTCAGTTTTCAAGATGGGAGCCACACAAAAAGCCATCCTCAAATTGATTGAAAGTTTTTGCCAATCAAGGACCAATCATTGAAGAACATTTTCATTGGTGTGATTTTTGAGCATCATATGATACTACTTGTCAATTGAAACACTTGTTACGTTGTGTCCTGTTGAGGTAGTTTTTACATAGTGGGATTTAGCACTCTCACGTGAGGTATGACAGTAGTTGGATGTGCAATAAACCTCTTTTTACTCTGTCCACTAATGAATCTTAGAGTGGCCTGTGCTGTAACTACATGGATTCAGTAGTACAAATCATCTTTACTTTCTCTGTGAGTCAGATTGGAGTCTTAATACTGATCTAATAGACAGTTTTGGGCACTCAGTCTGTACTACCCTGGGATGGATCCAGACTGCACAAACTCAGGCTCTCGTGGGCAATATTTTGGACTGGGTTTGAGCCCAGATTTAAGGTGGGGAAGGCAGCTAATTAATCATTGAACTTTTCAATTCCCTTGAAAAATTGTGAATAGGTTCTTAGGCTACTAACATAACTATGTTTCCCAAAGTGAATAAGTTCCATTGGAGCCCGTTAAGTGCTTGTCAATGATCATAGATGCCAGAAAAAAAGGGAGGTTTTAGCTAATTTTAGTACCTGGGTGCTGATTGCAAACAGTGGTTCACTTCCAAAACAAGTACGTACTGAAGTTGGCCTCTACTTGTTTAAGAAGTGAACTGTGGGTCACATTTACATCCATGAGGTAAAGTTGCGCTAAACTTCATTTACTGTAGTACTATCCTCACCACGTATATTGACATGTTGGGACAACAATAGTTTTTTTTCACCATTTAGTTTGATGATGTGTGCAAGGCAAAGTTGGCAGATTCCTGTTGCTGTTTTGCCAAGCCTGTTCTTTTCAGTGTTACTTTAATTTTCTCCCTGAACGTTTTTTGCTGCAAACGCAGTTCTTAAGTAAAAAGTCACTTTCTCCTTAGGATTCATGGATGACATCTCTCTTTCAACCTCTCATTCTGGTATCCCAGACCTCCTCAAACATAGCCACAGCTGCACAGAATCCTGAGTTTATTAGGCAGATGACAACAAAAGACAAAAAGACTACAATCCCAAAAGACAAAGCACCCACGCATCATGACTCTCTTTGTGTTTCTCCTCCTCCTTATTTACTTTCATAAAATGTGAAGATAAGGGCCCATCGACACAGTTTATAATGAAATAAGGTCTTTAATACTGCCAGAGGCTTAAAAATTTGGAACATTACGTGTGCCTCAATTGATGTGTACGTCAACGTAAATGGTAAGCATTTGGTATTAATTTATAGAGATGGGATCAGGATTTCATTTGTTTGTTGAAATATGTTGGATGTTGACATAAATGGGTTCAAGGTAACTGGATAGAACTGTACAAATATTTTACATACTCATTAGTGGCATCAAGAGAACTGCCTGTTGTGTTGGTGTGCGAAATAAGCTATATACTCAGGCGAATCTCCAAAGGCAGTATTCAGTTGTAAATTCAAGACTTAAAAAATATACTGTAATAGCTGTGCCTTTCTTCTCCATGGTAATCATATATATGCTCTTAAAAATCATTCTATGACAACCATTTATTTAGTGACATACTTGTGTATGTTATTTGAAAATCCCAGCGCTTTTTAAAAAATATTTTGTGCTAAAGGCTATGTGAAATTAAAATGTGAAAGCCTTACACAGCAGAGATTGTTTCCAAAAGTGGGGGCAGAGCTGGCAGAACGTGAACTGATCCGAAACGACTTTACGAGCAAACAAAAATGACAGACAGATAAAGAGCAGCAAGTCGAATGAGTCTGACCCATTCAGTCATGTTGCAGATAAGCAACATGACCCTCCATTCTCCTGACTTACCAGCAGCCATGTAATATCCCGAGACCACCAAAAACAGATTTACAAAATAAAGCTCCAGGTCAATTTAGGGCAAAAAGAGTCCTAAGAATTTTGGAAGGAAGAATGAGGAGTGGTGATATAAACCATTCCCAGGGGAAGACAGTGGTGTAGTGGTAATGTCATTGGACTACTAATCCAGAGGCCCAGACCAAAGCTGTGGGGACAGGGGTTCTCATCACAGCAGCTGATAGAATTTGAATTCAGTTTTTAAAAAAATCTGGAATTGAAAGTTAGCCTCAGTAACGATGCCCATGAAACTATCATCAATTGTTATAAAAACTTACCTGTTTCACTAATGTCTTTTGGGGAAGGAAATCTGCCATCCTTGCCCTGTCTGGCCTACATGTGAGTTCAGACCCACAGTAATGTGGTTGATTCTTAAATGCCCTCTGAAATGACTGAGCAAGCTGCTCAGTTCAAGGGCAATTAAGGAAGGGCAACAAATGCTGCCCTTGCCAGCGACACCCACATCCCATGAAAGAATAAAGAAAAAAAGGTAGAATTTTAAAGGGGTGCAGAATCAAAGACCTTGATGTTCACATATACAAATCCCATGAAGCTGGCAGGGCAAATTGTAAGGCTGTTTCCTTTTTATAAAATGGCATACAAGATCCTTGGCTTTGTAAATAGAAGTAGAGATTATAAAAGCAAGGAAGTTATGCCAAACCTTTGTAAATTGTTGATTTGGCTTCAGTTTGAGTATTGTCCATTCTGAACATGACACTTCAGGAATGATATCAAGGCCTTGAAGAGAATGCCAAAGAAATTTACGAAAATAGTATCAGGGATGAGGGGCTTCAGTTATGTAGAGAGACTAGGGAAGTTGAGATTGTTCTTAGAGCAGAGAAGGTTGAGGGGAAATTTAATGGAGGGGTTCAAAATTGTGAAGTGTTTTGATAGAGTCGATAGGTAGAAACTGTTTCTAATGGCAGGAGGGTCACTAACTGGAGGACAGAGATTTATAATAATTGACAAAAGAATCATAAGGGAGATGAGAAGAACATTTTTACTCGGTGAGTTTTTTTGAGCTGGAACGCGCTATGTGAAAGGATGATGGAAGCAGACTCAATAGTAACTTCCGCAAGGGAATTGGATACATAACTTAAAAATGAAACTTTTTCAGGGTCATGGGGAAAGAGGAGTGGAACTAATTGGATAGCTCTTTCAAATGGCCAACAAAATCACGATGGGCTGAATAACCTCCTTCCATGCCTTAAGATTCCATGATTCTAAGGTATTTCTCTCTACTGTCTGAAGGTGATTAAAAATAAGTTCAAGAAAACTACAGTGGTCATGAGATGTTTCTTTAACTTCCCATTTCCCTTTTGTATGCAGCATTGTCAGTCTCCTGCAGGAATATGTTCAGTTCCATTTTGATCATTTGCAGTGGATCAGCATCTATTGCATGAGCTGCAAAGTTATTCCAAAGGTTTATGATCCTCTCCAACAAAATACCTCTTGACATCTAACTTAGTTATGTAATTTGTACCCTTCATTTTTCCTAATTTATCTAATTCAAAACTCTTTATTTCTCTTTTTGTACCTTATTTGATATTGAATCCACCCATTCTAACTTACGCCTCCTTCTCAGTTCTTCTGGTTATTTCTTAAAGCTTCAGTTGGATTGGCTAAGGAATATTCTGTTGGGTTTCCATGTTTACTCAGATCTCAGGAGCCCTGTTCCCTTGTTGTGACGTTATCAGCTCAAACTTTCAGTAACTTAGTGAGCAAGAGTATTTTGAGCAGAAAGATGCAGGGGCAAGTCTAACTATATACAGCAAAATCCATCCCATTGTTTTTTGTTCACTGTTTTGCTGTGGCTGCAGCTGGAGGCTAGTATATTTTTTAAAACCAATTTTATTTTAAGGTTAATAGGAAATTTTCATCAGTTAGAAAGCAGAGGAGGTTTTAAAAATGCACTAGCTGTCGAAATTATCAGCAATAATATTCATTCACCCCAATGTCAGCATCACAAAGGAAATTAGACAAAATCTATAAATGGGTAGAATAGCAGACGAAAGATAACATTAATGTGAAGTCATGCACAATGGCAAAAATGGACAACATGCATATATCTATGAATACTGTATAACTGGCTAAAGCTGATGTTGAAAACACTTATAGTATTAGTCTCTGCACTTAACATTTCTAGTTGATGCAGAACAATGTTAATCAAAGCAAACAGAATGCTGAACAATATTGCTAAATTAGTTACATAAAAATTGGTGGATATAATACCAAAAATGTGCATTGCTCTGTTCATACTGCATCCTGAGCAGTGTATCCAGTTAGTCACCCAAGCACAAAAAAATTCAAATTCTCTGTAGGGATGCAAATAAGTCAATTGAGCTAGCTCTTCCGCCTGAGAGGACTGAGCTTTTTGGGTCAAAAAGTAGGGCTCTGTAGCATTAAAAATAAAAGATGTTAATGGACTTGAAGGGCAAAGAAGACAATGGAACGCACAATAAATGATGGGATCATAAAATCACATGGTGCAGAAGAGGCCCTTCGGCCCATCGAGTCTGCACTGACACGTGAGAAACACCTGACCTACCTACCTAATCCCTTTTACTGGCACTTAGCCCATAGCCTTGAATGTTATGACGTGCCAAGTGCTCATCCAGGTACTTTTTAAAGGATGTGAGGCAACCTGCCTCTACCACCCTCCCAGGCAGCGCATTCTAGACCGTCAGCACCCTCTGGGTAAAAAAGCTTTTCCTCACATCCCCCCCTAAACCTCCTGCCCCTCACCTTGAACTTGTGTCCCCTCGTGACTGACCCTTCAATTAAGGGTAACAGCTGTTCCCTATCCACCCTGTCCATGCCCCTCATAATCTTGTACGCCTCGATCAGGTCGCCCCTCAGTCTTCTCTGCTCCAACGAAAACAACCCAAGTCTATCCAACCTCTCTTCATAACTTAAATGTTTCATCCCAGACAACATCCTGGTGAATCTCCTCTGCACCCTATCCAGTGCAATCACATTCTTCCTATAATGTGGCGACCAGAACTGCACACACTACTCCAGCTGTGGCCTCACCTAGGTTCTATACAACTCCAACATGACCTCCCTATTTTTGTAATCTATGCCTTGATTGATAAAGGCAAGTATCCCATATGCCTTTTTCACCACCCCACTAACATGCCTCTCCACCTTCAGAGATCTATGGACACACACACCAAGGTCCCTTTGTTCCTCAGAACTTCCTAGTGTCATGCCGTTCATTGAATACTTCCTTGTCAAATTACTCCTTCCAAAGTGTATCACCTCACACTTTTCAGGGTTAAATTCCATCTGCCACTTAACTGCCCATTTGACCATCCCGTCTATATCTTCCTGTAGCCCAAGACACTCAACCTCCCTATTAACCACCCAGCCAATCTTTGTGTCACCTGCAAACTTACTAATCCTACCCCCCACATAGTCATCTATGTCATTTATATAAATGACAATTAATAGGGGACCCAGCATAGATCCCTGTGGTACGCTACTGGACACTGGCTTCCAGTCACTAAAGCATCCTTCTGTCATCACCCTCTGCCTCCTACAACTAAGCCAATTTTGAATCCACCTTATCAAATTACCCTGTATCCCATGTGCATTTGCCTTCTTTATAAGTCTCCCATGTGGGATCTTGTCAAAGGCTTTGCTGAAATCCATATAAACTACATCAACTGCACTACCCTCAACTACACACCTGGTCGTCACCTCAAAAAATTCAGTCAATTTTTTTAGGCATGACCTCCCTCTGACAAAGCCATGCTGACTATCTCTGATCAAACTTTGTCTCTCCAAGTGGAGATACATTCTCTCCTTCAGAATTTTCTCCCATAGTTTCCCTACTACTGATGTGAGACTCACTGGCCTGCAGTTCCCTGGCTTATCTCTACAACCCTTCTTAAATAGCAGAACAACATTAGCTGTTCTCCAGTCCTCTGGCACCTCCCCCGTAGCCAGAGAGGAAATAAAAATTTGGGTTAGAGCCCCTGCGATCTCCTCCCTTGTCTCCCTCATCAGTCTGGGACACAAATCATCTAGACCTGGAGATCTGTCCACTTTTAACCCTGCCAACACCTCCAATACTTTGTCACTCCCTATATCAATTTGCTCAAGAACCTCACAGTCTCTCTCCCCGAGTTCCATACCTTCATCCTCATTCTCATGGGTGAAGACGGATGTGAAGTATTCATTCAACACTCTCCCGATGTCCTCTGGCTCCACCCATAGATTGCCTCCTTGGTCCCTAATGGGCCCTACTCTTTCCCTGGTTACCCTCTTCCCATTGATATACTTATAAAATATCTTGGGATTTTCCCTACTTTTACCAGCCAGAGCTTTCTCATATCCCCTCTAATGGGATGCTGAGAAGTGTTGAACAACGGGGGGAACCTTAGAGTGCATGTCAACAGATTCCTGAAAGTAACAGTACAGGTTGATAACGTGGTTAAAAAGGCATGTGTGATATCATCCTTTATTAGCAGAAACATTGAATATAAGAGCAGGGAGGTTATGAAGTAACTGTGTAAAACACTAATTAGGCCACACCTAGAGTGCTGTATGCAGTTCTGATCACCACATTACAGGAAAGATGCGATCACACTCAAGAGGATACAGAGGAGATTTAGAAGAATGTTGCCAGGGCTGAGAATCTTTTTAGTTATAAGGTTGGACAGGCTGAGATTGCTTACTTTGAAACAGAGGCAGTTCAGGGGAGATTTAATTGAGGTGTACAAATTTACGAGGGGCCTATGGGAAACTTCCATTTCCCTTAGCAGAGATCAGTAACCAGAGCACATAGATTTAAAGTAATTAACAGAAGGATTAG
Source organism: Cetorhinus maximus (assembly GCF_964194155.1). Taxonomy (NCBI): domain Eukaryota; kingdom Metazoa; phylum Chordata; class Chondrichthyes; order Lamniformes; family Cetorhinidae; genus Cetorhinus; species Cetorhinus maximus. The sequence continues at coordinate 60,094,568 of NC_135889.1, forward strand.
AGGAGAAATCTTTTCACCCCAAGGGTGGTGGAGATCTGCCTGAAAGAGTGGTAGAGGCAAAAACCCTCATTGCATTTAAAAAATACTTGGATATACACTTGAAGTATTGCAACTCACAAGGCTATGGACCAAAATCTGGAACATGGAATGAGACTGGATAGCTCTTTCTCATCCTGCTGAGGATATGATGACTGGAATGGTAAAGTTAGTGCTAGGACTGAAGTTTCTTGCTCTGGATTGATGAGCCAAATGGCTATTTTGATTTGTGTTTATCTTGTACGGTCTTTATTACTTTGGTACTTGGATTTTCTGTACTCAGTATTTCCTAAATTAATCTCCAGCCCTGGCTAAATACCTTTGGCCAAAGGGGAAGCTCTTAAAATGTTGCTCTTAAACTAGTAACACGGATGATAAGGTGATCATTATTTCTCCCTTGCACTTGGGGGTCTGGAAATCCTTATACCAGGAAAATTAAAATCAGCAACCATGAGTCGGAACTGATGTTGCAAGTTTTGGCTAAGTTGGTTGCATTCTGGTTTCTGAATTAGAAGATTATGTTTCAAGTCCCACTTGAGGCCTTAAAGCACATGATCTAAGTTTATATTCTAGTGCAGTGCTAATCAGAATGGAGCATTGTAAATAGTGCTTGTTACAATTTTTTGCTTTCATATATTTCTCATGCTAAATACAAAAGGCCACTAATCTCTTTCTGCCAATGAATTTGGCCTTACACCCACAATGTCTGATAAATTGGCATTGAACCAAACATCCTTGTTGCTGCATTTCCTTCCTACACTTCAGATAACAGAAAAAATAAACATTTCTTCAAGACCATGCTGCTAGAAATAATTTATAAATTACATTAAAGTAATAAATTATACTCTAATTGGTTCAAACCCAGAAGGTATGACATTTTACACTTTAAATTATTACTTTATAAAATCAACCTTAAATAACATGGATGCAGTAAATATCCTCCAATCCCACTATCTCCACAGTAACCCACCAGGACTCATAAAATGGAGCTATTTTGCTCAGAGTTTGGACTTTGAATTTGAATTTTGTAATCTAACCATGTGCAAGTGTACCTAATTTCCCAGAATTTATCAATACCATATAATCCGCTATATCAAGGGAATTATTTTTTGACTTTTAATGATTTCTACTCAGGAACTTTTATTAAAATCATTTTGAATAACAAGAACAAATTTCAAAAGCTTAATTTAAGTAAAGTTTAAATTAAATGCTTTTCTAAAATGTTGAATGTGTGAGATAAGAAAGAAAACTGATATTGTACTGTTCACATATTTGTAGCTGTTGTTTAATGTTCCATAAACTAATGAAAATGTACTGAGCTGTGTTGTGATGACCCTTATGCTTTGGGGAAAGATCTGTATTTTCTTTTGGGAAGGTCCCTTTAATTCCAAAGTGAAACTGGGAGTATTCTGGACTTCCTAGCAAACATGTTAGTTTCAAAAAATTCCCATGTGGCCTGAAGTTGCTTTGGGGACGGAAGATAAAAAGTAAAGAGTAAATAGAAAGCTAATTCGATATCAAATTACAGCTGGTCTGAACAGACAGTTCAGGACACATCCTGGTGAAAAAGCAGGGTGAATACTCTGAGAATGAAGCAGGGAATCTGTTACTGTGTGAGTAGCACAATTGGAAAGGACAGAGAGTGGAAGACAGGGAAAGCAGGGATTGTGGATAGGACAAGACCCCCTCTGTTTCAGTTTTGCCAGAGCCAACCATACCATTTGAAGCCTCTGTGATTGCTGTGCCATAAAATCTGTTGTAAACCTAGCTGGTGAGATTCTGCAGGAGTGTGTATCTGAAAGCGATTCAAGGGCCAAATCCATTAAATGAGAAATAAGAGATCCAATGTATTGGAGGCTTAGCTGGAAAGACTGTGAGATTGCACATGGTGCCATATTTGTTTGGGAATAGGTGCAAGTGCTTGTAACTATGTGAGGCGTATCTTTGTTGCATGATTATTTAAAATCAAATTTAACCTTTTATTTGAAGTATTAGTTGTCTGTTAATTAATGTTTGAATTTTGTTGATTTAGTTGGTTTGTTACAGTAAAAGTTTTTAAAAGGGAAATCTTGTCCATTGATTTTCTTTCCGTTGGCGTCGTGGGAATCCTTTCTTCTAGAAAGTTGTCTGTCTCTACGGGAATCATAACAGAGAGAAAAGAGGATAAAAGCATCTATCTTCATGTTAGTTTGATTTTCAAAATTATAATTATTGAGTCCCATGTCAGCTAATCATTTCACCTCATTATGGCTTCTGATGAAGAATCATACGGACTTGATACGTTAACTGTATTCCTCTCTGCAGATGCTGTCAGACCTGCTGAGTTTTTGCAGCTATTTTTGTTATTGTTTCGGATTTCCAGCATCCGCAGTATTTTGCTTTTATCTTAATCATTTCACCTGTTTTGTAAACAGAAAAATTTATTGCTGATGGTTTGTACCTTCGACACTGCATTCTAATTTCTAACAACTGTGAGACAGAGGCAGGTACACATTGGGCTGGATTTTTGTTTGCGGTGCAGGAAGATATAGAGATGGGCATGATGGCGATTTTGCATTGCCAAGTGGAACACGAGTCTTCCAACTCACTCCCACCTTCCACTGATGTTGGTGGAGGTGCATACCCGGGTCATGGAAATCTGCTGAAAATGGAGTGTCATCAATTAAACCAGTTAACAAGCCAATTGAGAGCCCTTTGCAGGGCTGTATGATATTTTGGCGGTGAGGCACAGGAAACATGTTGGGTCAGCAGCACATCCAAGGAGAAGAGCTGACTGCACAGTGGGGAGCCATTCATTCCTGATGCTGCATAAATGGAAGAATGAGCAGTAAGCAATTGATGCATTGGCCATTGCATGAGTAGAGCTTGCAGGGTGGTTCAGTTAGAGGCACTGGTGCAATTGTGGGGAAGTACATATGCAGGAGTCAGTGGGGTGCTGGTGGGGAACCCAGGCTGTCATTGCCATGCAGCTGGTGACAAGCAAGCCCATCCCTGGATATGGGGCTCACTACTTTGAGGTGGCGATGGACTTGAGTGGCATATTGTAAGCAGCCACCCATCATAGGATCAGGAAGATGGCATGCCCTGTATGAGAGGGCATCAGAGTACATTGTGTCTGTGTAGTCCCATCTGTCTGGATGTCAGAAAGCTGTGGATTTGCCTTCCTGGCAGGCTTCTCTCAATAGGGCTTTCTCGACTGCACCTATCTGTTCACCAAGGCCCAGGCGGAGCAGCCAGGAATATTTATCAATAGGAAGGGATTCCACAATCTCAATGTACAGCTGGTGTGCAACCACCACAAGCATTTTCTGCAGGCGTGTGCAAGGTCTCCTGGCAGTTGTCATGATGCCTTCATCCTGAGGCAGTCGCAGATGACGTAGCTGTTCATGTCACCAGAGAGATTATGTGGATGGCTGCTAGGGGACAAAAGCTATCCATTGAAGAAGTGGCTAAATCGCTATAACATTTACCGTCTCAGCACAAGGGTCACCATTGATCAAGTCATCACACTCCTGAAGATGTGATTCCAGAGTCTTGACCAGACGGGGCATCCTCAGGTACACTTCCTCAAGGGGTTCATGCATGATGGTGATATACTGTGTTCTTCATAACATGGCCTGCCAGAGAGGAGTGGACCGTGAGGAGAAAAAAGAGGAGAAGGCACATCTTCAGAGGAGGAAGAAGATGTGGAGGAGCATGGTGATCATGCATTGCGAGGCCTTCAGCGATCTGGCTGAGGCATCAAAGCATTAACCAGGATGGAAGAGAAGCTTGGGCCACACTAATGCATGCATGATTCTCATGAGGATGGTTCATCCTGGATGGCATTTGGCCCATTATCAAACTTTTCTCAAAAGGAGAGACTGTGGCCAAGATCCCTTTCACTCAGAGCTGTCTGCTGTTTCATAGAAACATCCTTTAGAATAGATTCTAGCATTTTCCCTGCTACTGATGTCAGGCTAACAGACCTGTAGCTCCGTGTTTTCTCTCCCTCCTTTCCCAGATAGTGAGGTCACATTTGCTACCCTCCAATCTGCAGGCACCATTCAAGAATCTGTAGAATTTTGACTACCAACGCATCCACTATCTCTACAGCCACCTTTTTTAATGCTCTGGGACGTAGATCATCAGGTCCAGGGATTTGTCAACTTTCAGCCCCATTAATTTCTTCAGCATTGCTTTTTTAACCACATTAATTCCTTTCACACCCTCAATCTCACTAACCTCTTAGCTCCCCAATATTTCAGGCGGGTTTCTTGTATCTTCCTCCATGAAGACAGACGCACAGTATTTGCTTAGTTTCTCTGCCATTTCCTTATTACCTATTATAAATTTTCCATTCTCTGCCTATAATGAGCACACATTATTCACATTAGTCTTTACTAACTTTTTCCTTTTTGCATATCTATAGAATCTTTTACAGTCCGTTTTTATATTCCTCGCTAGTTTAATTTCATATTCTATTTTTGCTTTCTTTATCAATTTCTTAGTTTTCTTCTGTTGAATTTAAAATGCTCCCAATCCTCAGGCGTACTATTTTTTGGCAACTTTATATGCCTCTTCCTTTGATCTGATAAAAGCCATAACTTCTCTTGTTAGCCATGGTTGGATCACTTTTCCTGCTGGCTTTTTGTGTCTTAAAGGAATGTTCATTTGTTGTAAAACATGTACTAATTATTTAAATGCTGGCCATTGCCTGTCTACCATCATACCTTTTAATGTAGTTTCCCATTCTACCTCAGCCAACTTGCCCCTTATATCTTCGTAGTTTCCTTTGTTTAGATTAAAGACACTACATCACTTTCAAACTTCATGTGAAATTCCATCATGTTATGGTGACTCTTCCGTAGACACTCCTTGACAATGAGATTATTAATTAGCCCTTTCTCATTGCACAATGCTGGATCTAAAATAGCCCGTTCTCTAGTCGGTTGCTCAACATACTGTTCTAGGAAACCATTGCATTTCCACATAATGCCTGGACAACGTGTTGCCGCTAGCCACAAAGTGTCACCGACCACCCAACTTTGCGTTGCATGTCCACTTCATTATGCTGATGCCTTAATGGCCCCAGAACATTGGGATTACACAAATCAGGGTTCAACATCAATCATTCCATTACATTGCGATGTAATCAGTGAACAGATACATAACATAAGTCACCCAAGTGCACCACAGAGTGAAGCTCCAATTTGGCATCTTCCACACGTGGCTGCTCCTACAAGGGCTTCCTTCCATGACTGAGGCAGAAGTGAAGGCAGACTGCTTGCTTGTAGCACCTGGGGCACCTGTCCTTGTTGTCACAGCGTCAGTGGGGCACTGCCACAGGCTGCCCCATACAAGGAGTTGGCTCCTTAAAATCATCCCTGCCTATCCCAGCCCTTTTAAGGCACGCATGCACATCCAAGGGAACCAGCAGCTGGGGGGCGGGGGTATCTGGTTGCCCATCTATGCATCTTTGTGTAATCAGTGCCACTGACCAGTCAATGTGACAGAATGTGGCGTGCATTCTGTGCATGGTGGTGTAATGCTCCTATATCCACTCAGCGTGATGCTGTGTATCGCTTTCAAGGTTGGCAATTCTTTCAATGGATGAGCTCAAGCATTCATATGTCTAAGCCATTGTCGAGCACATCATGAATGGACTCCTCCATTCTCTGCCCAAAACTTCACACTGGCACAGGGAACTCCAACATTTGCATGTACATCTCCCATTGCTGCTCCAGAGAGACCTGTTTGGTGTGTGACTCCCAAGGCTCTGCATCTCCATCCAACTGAGCATAGCTGGAGCTATCCTCCAAACGAGGGCTGCTCACAGCTGCCTCTACCTCCCTCGCCCTCTCCTGCTCACCTGTGAAGTGCTGGTCACCTTGTGCTACCTGTTCCAAATTTGCAAGAGGCCCTACTGAGGCGAGTATTCCTGGCTGGTGGAGGGTGTACTTGACTGATGTGACAGTGCAGGCTCAGATGCACTTTCCTCCTCTGAAGTTGCTGCTGATGTCACGGGTATGCCGAGGCTCACCCTCCACAACTGGTCCTGCAGGAGACGTAAGATTTGGTTAGAAAAGTTCTTCTCTGTCAGTAGCTGCTTCTGCAAAGCTGCAGCAGCTCAGAACAGCTTAAGCATTGACAAGGCCTCAACGAACCAGGACGGATCACCACCCTCATCCTCCATGGAAATGGTAATGTGCTTTCACCCACTCAGATGGACACCCATCTCATCCACACAGACTTCCTGCCATGCAGCCACCATGGTAATTTCAAGTGCCTCCTCCTCCATGGGTGTCGGTATGACAAGAAGTGCCCCTCCTCCACCCGACTGACCCCTTCCTGATGCATTGTGTGCTCTCCTATTCCTGCAAAGTCAAGAGTGAGAGAGTTAAGATCATATTGATCTCCCTCACCACATTCTATGGTTCACTCACATGTGGTGTCCATAGCTCGAGAGTCACCTCCTCCGAAAGTGCTTGATGTGTGAGTGTTGCCCACAGCTCAGGAGTGCATCAGGGCGCACACATCCTCCCTGTACCTGCGCATTATGTGCCTTCAGGCTACTATATGCATTGTTGTGCTGGTGGCTCCAGAACTGGAGGCCTGCCTGGGTGTGACATTGTACTCACCTTGCGAGACTGCAGAATATCATTGAAGCATTTCCTGCACTATGCACACATCCTGCTGACCACAGTGCAGCTGCTCACCTCCTGAATCACCTCCATCCATGCTTGTTTGGCCTGACTGGCTGACCTCCTCCTGCTGCTCTCTGGAAACAGAACGTTCTGGGCTGCCACTGTCTCTAAAAGCACCTGCAAGGTAGTATCGGCAAATTATGGAGTTGCCCTTCCAAGGATGAATGTCATGCTCTTGCTCTGCTGTGTTCTGGCCTCTGCCATCAGTAGAATGCCGGCATCCACAATGATGGCTGCCAGATGCCCTTTAAGTTGGGCCTGCCACGTCAGGGCATCCGTCGCCCCTAATTGAACAGTAAACCTAACATTGGCTGGCTGCTAACTGGTCACCTCCTTCAGAATAGTGTCAGACATCAGAACCCTGACCCTGAAATGCAGTGTCTTGAGGGGAACTAAGGGTAGTGACAGAAGTAGAAAAACTGGTGAGGAGTAATAGGGGGTGCAATAGGAGTGATGGAGAGCATGAATTATATGGGAGAGGGATGGGAAGGGAACCACTGAGGGACATATTTTTTTCCTGCAAATACCACTCCAAATGTGCTTGCAAGCACTGGTGGCTTCTTGCCCTGCCATACACTGCCGCTCACTACTCCCCTGCCTGAAAGAAAATAAAAACACAGAAAGAGGAGCAGGAAGGGAGGGAACAAAGACAAAGGAGTTAACTAGAGAGAGACACAGACGGGAATGAAGCACAAGAGGAGAGATAGAAATAAAGCAATACCAAGATAGCAGAGATCATTGATAGAGAGTAGTTAGAATCCAGGAAAAGTCCTTTGAAAAAAGATGAGGGCGGGGAAAAGAAAAGAGATGGAAGCCAGCAGTGGTGTTCTGGAAATGAGGGTGGATGTAAACTGTGAAGTTTTATGGGAGAAATGAGCAGTTTGAACTTGGTGTGGGGAAGGGGGTTTGGGAGGAGAAGAAGAATGGGCTAGAGAGTGACAAGTGTTACAAGTTCTATTGAGGGGGAAAAGTGCCATATGAACTGGGTAATTGAAGTGACTGTGAGAAGTATGGGATTGGGTACAGCATCTTTGTGGACTGGGGCAAGGGAGTTGTTGGAGCGGGAAACCGACGGCTGAGGTAACTTTTGAGGAAATGACGGCCCGATTGGTCAGCTGAAAATTCAAAGCAAGATTCAATTACTTTGATTTTAAGTACAGAGTGCATCACATAATAATAGCCAGGGGAACTTTCCCATCGACCTCTGTAGAAAGGCATCAACAATGGTATGTCCAAAATTTTGATTTTCTCCATTGTGCTTTTGTGTACTTGTGTTTTTTTTTAGGCACCAAAATAAGTTAAATAACATTTGGAAAACATGCTTAGGTTACAAAATTTGCATAACCGCTAGTTTCAATAGGCCTATAATCAGGCCATTATGTGGATGCTGATCAGCATTCGCTAGTTTTCTAGACTGGCATGCATGTATATATTAATTTACCCATGTATCTACAGTATTGAGGAAGGGAAAAATAATGCAGTTTAACAGTGTGACCCTGCAGTTTAATAACACCGGAGGGATGATTCTGCGATTTGTCTGTAGAAGAGAATTTGGAGTTTAGGTAGAGTTAGTAGTGGGGTTTGGGGAATGTGGGGTTTGGCTCACTGCTTATTTCTGGCGTATGTCAACAGTGAAGGGGTAAGATGGTAAATGTTTAATAGCATTAGGAGGGGAACCTGGGTATTATAGCACTAGTTTCTCAGAGAAAAATAGAGCTGAAAAAACAGGTGCCTGGCTATCTGTTCAGCCTGCTTTTATTGATACAGTTGCCAGGTGACCTCTTTAAGGATGCTTGGCTAAGCCCCAAGAATGGCTAATAGACTCAGCCCTATAGGAAATGTTTCCACAGCTTACAGTAGATCTTTGTTTGACATTTTTATTATCTTGACCTTTCTTTGATGTGTTTCTTCAATGCCTGCGTGTTTATTTACACAAGATTAAGAGGTATGAAGTGGATTAAAGCTCTTTGTCATTGATACTATATGTGTGTGATTGACACTTGTGAGCTTGTAAGAGGAACAGGTTTTTTCTCAAAGGAGATTTTCAAATCATGTTTGCTTAGGTTGTCAGTTTCATAAGAATGTTGGATTTAGAAGCAGGGGTATGTCAATCGGCCCTCAAGCCTGCCTTGCCACTCAATATGACTATGGCTGATCTGGTTGTGGTCTCAACTCTACTTCCTGTTTGCCCCCCATAACTCTTGACCCCCTTGTCTATCAAAAAATCTGTCTACCTCTGCCTTGAATAAATTCAATGACCCAGCCTCCGCTGCTTTCTGGGGAAGAGAGTTCCACAGACTTATGGCTTTCTGAGAGGAAACATTTCTCTTAATTTCTGTTTTAAAAGAGAGACCTTTTATTCTTAAAATGTGTCCCTTAGTTCTAGTCTCCCCCACAAGTGGAAACATCCTCCCAGTATCTACCCTATCAATTCTCCTTAGGATCTTGTATGTTTCAATAAGATCACCTCATTCTTCTAAACACCATGGGTATGGGCCCAATCTGTCCAACCTTTTTTCATAAGATAAGCCCTTCATTCCAAAATTGAGTTGAGTGAACCTTCTCTGAACTGCTTCTGACGCAATTATATTTCAGTTATAATTAAGTATAATTTAATTTAATTATAGTTTCAGGAACATTTGAAACATTTGCCAATCTTGCCAATGGCTCATTGGTTCTCTGCATAGTGGATACTGAAAGAGTGGGTATGGAGGATGCAGAGGGCATGGGGGTAATGGAAAAGGGTATGGAAGGGGTATGGGTGATGGGTGAGGGCTAGAGAGCCTAACAGTCATGAGTACAACTGGGCAAATGTCCCAGTAAATGGAGACAGACCTTCTAGCCTGCTGGCTTCGCTATCCACCCGCCTTTGCCACCTCGAGCCTGCCTTTGGAGGCAGTGGGCCCATCTCCATCTCCCAGACATAGAAATAGGGCAAAAATAAAAACAAAAAGCTAAAAGCTACTGCGGATGCTGGAAATCCAAAACAAAAACAGAATTACCTGGAAAAATTCAGCAGGTCTGGCAGCATCGGTGGAGAAGAAATCAGTTAACGTTTCGAGTCTTCATGACCCTTCGGCAGAACTGAGTATAGTTAGGAGAAAGGTGAAATATAAGCTGGTCTAAGGTGGGGGGGGCGGGGGGAGAGAGAAGTTGAGGGTGGGATGATTGTGGAGATAAGCAAGCAGTGATAGGAGCAGATAATCAAAAGATGTCACAGACAAAAGGATCAAAGAGGTGTTGAAGGTGGTGATATTGTCTAAGAAAAGTGCTAATTAAGAATGGAAGACAGGATACTCAAGCCCAACTCAAACTGGAGGAACAGCACCTCATCTTCCGACTAGGCACTTTACAGCCTTCCGGGCTGAATATTGAATTCAACAACTTTAGATCTTAAACTCCCCCTCCCCCCATCCCCACCCCGTTTCTCCCCCTTCCCTTTTTTTTCAATAATTTATACAGATTCTTCTTTACCCACCTATTTCCATTATTTTAAAATCTAAAACTAAAACTTTGTTAGTCTTTCCACCCCATCCCCACTAGAGCTGTACCTTGAGTATCCTGTCTTCCATTCTTTATTAGCACTTTTCTTAGACAATATCACCACCTTCAACACCTCTTTGATCCTTTTGTCTGTGACATCTTCTGATTATCTGCTCCTATCACTGCTTGCTTGTCTCCACAATCATCCCAACCTCAACTTCTCTCTCCCCCCACCTTAGACCAGCTTATATTTCACCTTTCTCCTAACTATACTCAGTTCTGCGAAGGGTCATGAAGACTCGAAACGTTAACTGATTTCTTCTCCACCGATGCTGCCAGACCTGCTGAGTTTTTCCATAGAAATAGGGCAGGTGGGCTCCTCCAGAATGGAGACAGGGTCGTAGTGTTGGGAAAATTACTGACTCCCGATACCTGTCTTCTTGATGAAAATCCAGTCTGGTGACACTGCCTGCCCCTGGGCAATTTACACAAGTCGTCTTCAAAGCGATACTACATGAACAAATTTCTCCCAATGGGTATTTAACCCGATAATTAGATCAGATTGTACAAAACTCTGATTCTTTAAACATGTACTGTGTGTGTGCTTGTTGAGTAACTATTGCTCATGTCAGAGAAGCATTCTTTGTGACAATAAAGTACAACCAATCTGTTACTATTTTAATTGCATTGATCATGTCATTTTGATGCTGGGACTTTCCAGTAAATTCTGTATTAATATGTTTCATAAATGAGTAGATGACTTTACTTCTACAGAAGTTCAGATGAAATTAGTAAAGGCACCCAAATCAGATTGAGATCAGGCTCATTTTTCACAACAGCTTTATATTTGCAGAGAAATCTTCGTACAAACATGAACAACTTTCATTGCAGCAATGCATGGAGTGTGTCTTTTCTAAATCTGGAAAAACTAATGCCATGAATGAGCATTAAATTGGAATTACTACTTCCAAGTTATTTACATGTAAAGCTTTAATTAAGTGTACAGTATTTAAGTCTTGATTGAGGCTTGCAGTAGCCACATGATAGATTGTTTAGCAAACATAGTCAATAATCAGGGACAGAAGGTCTATTTAAAATAAATGCAGAATCTTCATTCTTCCCTGTTAACTGCATACCTACTGCAGAACAAACCTTCAACTCTAGTTGCAATCTGAAAACTGACTGGGGTGATGGTAATGGGAGATAAGAGATGTAAATCAGAGGGTGCCTAAACATTTGAATGCTTAGCAGTTTACTATGTAGCAATACATTATGCCAAAAGAGGGAAAGTTACGTATATTGAAACTTGCACCTTGTATGTATGCAAATAACATCATTATCAATGTAGTTTAGTCTATATTTTTTGCCTTAGAAATCTGTAGCACTTGCAGTAAAAGAAACAGATAAATAAATGTTGGAAATGCATGAGGGTGTAAATTTATAAAGTACCTTTAACATAGAAACACATTTCCCAATGTGCTTCACAAAGGCATACACAGACCAAAATCAACACTGAGCCAAAGGAAATATTAGGAGGGGTGACTATATGCTTATTCAGAGCTGGGTTATAAAGAAGAGAGAGCTGGAGCAGCTTAGGGAAGGAATTCTAGAGTTTAAGATCTGGAAAGCTGAAGATGCAGCTGTTAGTGGACTAGATGAGGCCCAACAGACCATAGTTGGAGGAACACCGATCTCCTGGAGGATTTTGGCACTGCAGAAGCTTGCAGCAGTAGGGAGGGCTGTGGGCATGAAAGAATTTGAACAGAAAAATTAACATTTTAAATTTGAGGCATTGGGGTACTGAGTTTAGATTGAGAGGTTAGTGGGACCTTGTGTGGGATGGGGTACAGGCAGCCGAGCTTAGGATAAGCTCAAGTTCGTGGAAGGTGAAGGATTTGAGCCTAACTAGGAATTGATTTTGAATAATTAAATTTGGAGGTGACGAGGCATGGATGAGGGTTTTAGCAGCGGATGTACTAAGGCAGCGTTGGAAAAGGAAAGAAAAACAATAATACGTGCATAGTCGCACATAATTTTTCCCTCCTGTGTTTGTATGTGATTAGGAGTTTGAAGACATTTTGTTCACCATACTTTCTATTTAAAAGCTTTTTTGGGTAGTGAAGTCCAATATCTAAAATGTGCTGTTTATATGTTGCAGGATTGACCTATATTTGACCCTGATTCCTTAGTTCTGAGAAGGATAATAACCAGATATAAGATGGATCAAAATCAGTGGCATATGTTGTGTTCAATGCACATTTTGATTTCATTGTTGCCTTTGAGGAGCATAGAACGGAGGCTAAACTATTGTGGGCGATCTCAGAACAGCACATTGATACGTCAAGGAACTGAACCACTCAGGTCAAAACAGCTTTAATTATATTCTGAATGTGCTAGAAGTAGAAATGCAAGTGACCAGTTTATCTGTAGTGCTTCATTCTTTATAAATAACGGTTTCAGAAGATTGAACTTTAGGATATAGAACCAAGGCAGATGGATGGATTTAAACTACAAATCAGCAATGAGCTGATTGAAGAGCAAACTGGCTCGAGAGGCTGAGTGGCTGATCCTTGTTCCTATGTTCCTAGACCAGTAAATTTGGACAATTTTAACTTAGAAAGAAGGCAACTAAGAGGAGGCCATAATAGAAAATACTAAATGATTTTAAAAAAAATTTACATCTGTGCTTCAAGTTCAGCGATAATAGCAGTGAATAGACAGGTTCACATTGGTGAAGTGGAGAATTTGTCAGGAAGAATTTCTTCATACGAATCGTAATTAACACTTGCAATGGACTTGGAAGTAAGTAAATGGAAGAAAATCTTAGCAGTTCAGCAACCAGTTATATACTCAGTGGCATGGTTTGGGGGGAGAGTGGAATTATGGTTTTACTTTCTGGACTGATGAACTAAAACGTCCAGAGTTGCTTTCCTCATCAGTTTTTATCTTGTGATCAGGGTGATGACATACAAAACAGGAAGAAATGGGTGATAAGAAACTTAAAATGGTAGGATGGGATGGACATAAGGCTTTTGCTTCGTAGTGGTCACCACAAGAACTAGACTTCCATATTCTGCAAGAACACCAGAAATTTGTTTGCCTAAGAGGTTCATGTTGCTGCATATTTGATAACACTTAATGCTGTTTCAGAATTTTTATTGAAGTATTTGTTGATCCACAGCTGCATGCCAAAGGAACATAAAATGTGAATATTCTACAAGGATGAACAAGATATTTCAAATGGAAATTAGATTGTCCCTATTAACCATATTTAATTTATTCCGCCCATACTTAAACTTAGTTTATTGATTCACTAGATCCTGCTCCTTGAGTGAAATAGTTTCACATGTCCTATTTTTGGATGTATTACTGAATTGCCTGCATTTCTGTCACACTGCCTGGAACAGTTATCTGCCGTTCAGCACTACCATGAAACTTAATCCGTATTCTCAACCCTTGATTACATAATTCATTGACCTTTCCTTTTTCTGATTGGGAAGCACTCGTGCATGGTGCCAATGCAATATGTATCCTACCTGCCAGAATACAGTCTGGTAGATTTCTTACAATTTTTCCATTGCATATGTGAAGCACTATGATGCAGTTTTTTCAAAACTTTTACTTTTTTAATTGGCCCCATAGTCCTACTGTTTAAACTGAAGCTGTTTTTAAAATCTGAATAAATCAATATTCAAATGTGCTACTGTTACTGAATGAAGGGAAAGTTAGCTCAAATTTGACATCATATAGCTAATCACATAACTCAATTTACTTCAGAGAATCATAGAATAATACAGCATAGAAGGAAGCCATTCATCCCAACAAATCAACACTGGCCCTTTCACGAGCAATCCAATTAGTCCCACTCCAGTGCCCTTTCCCCATAACCATGCAATTTTTTCTACTTCAAGTATTTATCCAATTCCCTTTTGTAGACTACTATTGAATCTATTTCCACCACCCTATCAGACAGTACCTTCCAAATTCTAAGCACTTGTTTCATAAAAAAATGTTTTTCCTCATGCTGCCTCTAGCTGTTTTGTCAGTCATTTTAACACTGCCCCTTTTGGTTATCAACCAGTTAGCCATAGGGAACTGTTTCTTTTTATTTATTCTTTCCATATCCTTCATGATTTTAAACACCTCTATAAAGTCTTCCCTCAGCCATCTCTGCTACATCATCATCAGCTACACAAATTAATTTCTCAAGAAAATCTATTAATTAATTTTTTTTCCTGACAGTAGGACATTTGTGTAGTAAGCTCTGGCCCAAAGCATTAGGCATTGATTAATTCCTCTAAGAGTAATGTCACAGTTTTATACAAATTGATAACTAGCTGCTGTTGATCTTTTGCAAGCCTATTGGAAGAGGCACAGACATTAAAAAAAATTAATGAAAAATGTTGACAAAGCAGAGTTTGCAAAGTAAGAGCATTATTGAGGCCCTTAAGTTCCAGATGCAGCTGTTTTTCTACTCATGATTGTGACCAAAATATTTCATAGAATCAGAATGATACAGCACAGAAGAAAGCCATTTGGCTTATTGTGCTTGTACCAGCCCTTTGAAAGAGTAATCCAAATAATCCCATTGTCTTGCTCTTTCCCCATTGCCATCTAGACTTTACTCTCTCAAGTAATGTATTTATCCAATACACTTTTGTAAGTCATTATGGACTCTACTGCTTTTACCCTTTCAGGCAGTGCATTCCAGATCATAACTTGCTATGTGAAGAAATTTTTCCTCATTTCGCCTTTGGTTCTTTTGCCAGTTACCCTTAAATTTGTATCCTCTGGTTACTGATCTTTCTGTCAGTGGAAACAGTTTCTCCTTATTTGCTCCATCAAAACCATTCATCATTTTGAACTTCTCTTTTAAATCTTCCCTGAGCCTACTGTGCGCTAAGAAGGAAATCTCAGCTTCTTCAATTTCTCTATGTAATGAAATTCCACATCCCTGGTATAATTCTATTAAATCTCCCCTGCATCCTTTCTAAGACCTTGACATCCTTCCTAAAGTGTAGTGCCTGGAATTGAAGAGATTAAGAATGGCTTGCAAATCTGGTACAGAATGGGCAATGACACTGCAGTCATCTGCAAACTGTAGACCATGTATGTCTGTGGTGGTCAGTTTAGTTTTGGCATAGAAGTGGCTGAGGTTAAAGAATTTTCTATCTAGGCGATTCTTAATACTCACATCAGTGGGTGATCTTTGATGAGGTCAATATCTACTGTTAGGTAGATTGTAAATAGTTTGGGGGCTATCCCACAACCTTGCTTGACCCTGGTCCAGAGCTTGAAGGCATCTGTTTCAGATCTTCCACTCAAGACAGTTGCAGTCATATCATCAAAGCAGTTGCAGGATGTTGGAGTTTTTTGGACATCCAAATCTTTGGAGCACAATCCACAGAGCCTCATGGTTTGCTGAGTCAAATGCTTTGGTCAGGTTGGTAAATGCAATGAAGAGTTCCTGGTGGTGTTCTCGACATTTTTCTTGAATTTGTCTGTCAACAAAGACCATGTCAGTGATTCCTCTGGAAGGTCTAAAGCCCCACTGTTTCTGGGAAGATTTCCTCAGCCACAGGAAGTAGGCAATTCGGGAGAATGCGTGTCAGGATTTTCCATGCTATTGACAAGTGGGAAATATCTTGATAGCTTCCACTGCATGGTTTATCTTCTTTCACATTCCTGAAGTCAGGAGTGGGGCTGGGTGGGATGGGGCGGGGGATGTTCTTTTTATTCCCAAATCCGTAGGATTTGAGCATGGAGTCTTGATGTGAGCAAAAGCCTATCAGCCTTTGAAGACCTCAGCTGGAATATCATCAGGCTTTGTTGTTTCTCATCCGTTTGATTGCTTGTTGCAGCTCTCCTATCGATGGCAGTTCACCCATGGATTCTACCACAGGAAACTGGGGGATAGGCTGGAGAGTATCAGCTGCCACTGTGGATTCATGGCTGAGCAGTTGTTGGAAAACGCGTTAGCGTTTTCATCCTTAAGAAGAAAGATGCCATCCTGTGAGTGAAAGGGATTTTGTCCATTTTACCTTGGTCTATAGATGGCCCTGGTGGCTTCAAAAAAGCTTCGCATGTCATGATGGTTAGTATAATGTTGGATCTCTCAGGCTTTCTCTTCACTCTACTTGGCCGTTATCTTCTGGATTTGTCTTCAAGTGTCAGCCTTGAGCAGTTGGAATGCTGCCTTCTTGACTTGGGACCACGGGTTGGTCGGCTAGGCATTGAAGGCTGCTCAGTTTTGTTCTCGGAGGTCACATATTTCTGCATCATTTTAGTTGAACCAGTTGACAATGATGCTTGAACCCAGTGGTCTGGACACAGGAGTCTAGAACAGCTGGCTTTATTTGATGCCATTATTGTTCCAAAACTGAGTTAGATGTGAGAAGATTTTGCAGCTCGGTTTTGAGCTGCGCTTGAAATCCTCTCTTCGGTAGGACTGCTTTAGGGCTGAGACATTGATCTTCCTCTTGGACATTTGGTTCTTGTGGTGCCTTGGTCCTAGGTGGATGCTCATCACTGGTCGAACATGTTGATGATCAGTCCAGCAGGCATCAGTTCTCTTCAATTCTGCATACAAGAGACTCAGCCTCTCCTTGAAGATTGCCAAAACAAAACTCGTATATCAACCCAGACCTGGTCAGCCAAATATTCACCTCCCAAATATGTTTAATGAGAGATTCTGGAATATGTTGAGTACTTCCCATGCCTTGGCAGCCACCTCTCAAACAGAAGAGATCCAATACCATATCAGCTGTGCCAGCTCAGCCTTCTACAAATAATGGCAATGAGTGCTTGACAACAAAGATCCCTGCAAGTCAACAAAAGTCCTAGTGTACAGAGAGTTGTCATTGCCACACTATTGTACTGCTATAAGACCTGGACTATGTGTCAGCAAGTGTGACAGTGTGCTAGAGAAGTTCCACCAGCAATACTTCTACCGCACCCTGCAGATTTAATGAGAGGACTGTTAAACAAGTGCTAGAGTCCTTCTTGAAGCCAGTTCCACAAGCATTCAGACAAAACTCCTTCAAAATCAATTTCAATGGACTGGACACTGTGTCCAGATGGCCAAAAAACGTCTCCCCACCAGATCCTGTTTTCTCAACCCTCAAATGGCCAGCATTCTATGAGAGGACAATGAAAATGCTTCAAATACATTCTGAAGCTCTCCATGAAGCACAGAAGTGTTGACATTAATGACTAGGAGGAGCTTGTTACCAATTGTTCAAAATGGTGACAACTTTTCCATCAACCTGCATCATGCTTTGAGTACAAAGCCTTTAATGATGATGCAGAGTGGTGGCAGAGAGGGAAAGAAAAGGAAGCAAATCCTGCATTCTGGATCCCACTACCACGTGGGACGTCCTGCTCCATATGGCCAA
Organism: Cetorhinus maximus; assembly: GCF_964194155.1. Lineage (NCBI taxonomy): Eukaryota > Metazoa > Chordata > Chondrichthyes > Lamniformes > Cetorhinidae > Cetorhinus > Cetorhinus maximus. The sequence continues at coordinate 60,112,167 of NC_135889.1, forward strand.
ATACCTTTGGTTCAAGAAATGGTGTGTTCAGTCACATGAAGACCTATGGCAGAAAGTAGACATCACCTTCCAATCAAGTGCCAGCCAGCAACGATGATGATGAGTGCCCAGAATTGGACAAAATACAATCTGACTAGATTTGTGGAAAGCCAACATGGTTACTAAATCTTTTAGAGCAGTTGCTGCACAATCTCTTCCCACCTTTCCAGAGTAGAAGGAATACATTTATTGTAAAATCATCTGAAGCTCTTAGACCTTCCAAATGTATGTTAAAGTTTTAAAAAAAAGTTGAGTATTTTGAATGAAACTATTTTCATTATGCACTTTTCTAGATTTTGTGTTTTGACTTAAAATATCAAATTAAGAATTTATATTATGTTGAAAACCAATCATAAGTTATATCTGGTTTTCTTTTTCACTTTGCTTTGTGGTTGTGACCCACTTATTGAAATGAAATTGTATTCGTAGCAATGCAAAATAACGTGCAAACTTTCAGTGATCCTGCTAGTTTAAATGGATAATAGGAATAATAAATTTTGGCGAGATGCCGTAATTATAATTATTCCACAACTCAGCAGTTTATGAACAACATCTGCTGAGAATCTACAAGTGAAATTAGCAAGCTTCTAGAAAACAATTGGACTTTGCAGAAGCTTTCCGAAAGTAGCTGGATTCAAAGACATTTTAGACCACAATCAACAAGCTAACAGCATAATTTCAATTGTTTGGGTTTCACTGACTGTGATGCTCCCAAATACAGTCCTTTTCTTCACACTGCCCAGCTATTTGAAGTATTTTCCTGCAGTGCACCCACCATTATTCGTGGATTTCCTCTACACCTCCAAGATGAATCAAGAAATTATTTATTTATTATATTTCTGTTACCAAAAATGAATTTCTGATAAAGATCAATGACAGAGTGTATAAAGCTATTATATATTGGTACTAGTTTTGAAAGGTGTGCTGTCAATAATCTTGCTGAGGTACAGCTAAGATATACAGAGGTACGCATCTAAATTGTGTTTCATGGCAAGGGAAATTGACCAGAACCAGTATCATTATACTATGTTAATTTCATTTGTCAGGTATAAGGCTGAATTTCACATTCTTCAGGTGAGCGCTGCCTTTCTTCTCTGCTTGGTACTCATTGCATCCATATAAAATGCGGATGTGTCTAATCCACCAGTTTGTTGAATTTGGACAATATAACCGTGTTTCTCTCGCAGAAGTTCATATTGCCATTTGTTTTCAGCAAGCATAAGTATTTAATTGCATTTTATCCCCTACAGTATTTTTTGCTCCTGTGAAGGGTATCATTTCTGCATAAGAACATTTTCTTCATAAAACTTTCCTCCATTATTATTTACTGTATTTCAACCTGAAACTGTGGCAAAGTACTGAGGATAGGAATTTCTTTTGGAATTCCCAATTGTGTTCCAAGATGTAGATGAGGAAATTGGGTCTGAGGGACACCAAATTCAGCTGCACTGCCACGACCTGAAATATTTTGTCCATTCTTGGTAGCAGCCCAGGACATGGATGTCACCAATCACATATAAATATGTCAAAAATACTTAAAAAGAAAGTTAGAACAAGTCGAGGGAAGTATAGACCAATTAGCTTGTCAGCGGTAGAAAAGTTAATGCAATCCTTAAAAATATAGTAGAAAAGCGTCCAGAAGCAGAAAGTATAACAAAGCTGGCATCGATTTGAAAGCAAAAGTTATGCTTGACCAACTTTAAAAATTATTTGAGGAAGTAACAAAGGATAGACGAGGGTATTGCCATAAACTTGATATTTTTGGAAAGCCTTTGATGAGGCCAAATAATAGTAGATTCATGATTAGGGTCAGAACGTGTAGTCAGGGGGCGAGTAACAGAATGGATTGCAACCTGGCTACAAACCGAGAACAGAGAGAAGGGACTAAAAGTAAATACCTGGACTGGCAAAGGGTGGGAGATGTGTTCCACAGAAATGGTGCTGGGACTACTGATGTTCACTATTTACATAAGCAATTTTGATTCAGAAATTGGAAGTATAACTTACAAATTTGCAAGACCCAACTTGTGGGGAGTGCAATTAATATAGAGGAGGACTGCAATGACAAATGGACAACATTAATAAACTTCAGAATGCAGGCTTTTAAAACAAAAGCTTGCTAATTCATTGAGTGTTTGACTGTTTACGTGCTGTGACTATAAAAAACACAAATGGACAGGTTTCCTTGAGTTTTAGAAATAAAAGGGAATAGTATTTGTTGTACTTAAGCTGGCCTAAGTAAAATTATTAAAAACACTCCAACTTTCTCACTCTCTCACACGCGCACACACACGCAAGAAGTTCACACACACACACAAATAGATTACAGAGTGGGAGACCAGATTAAACATTTTAAAGTTCAATAAAGTCAAAGGGCGTCCGGCTCTTGAAGGTTGGTGACTTGGCCGGCTTCAGGCTGAACTCAGTGGCCCTTCCAAGTGTAGCATTGAAGCTGTTTAAAGATGTAGATGAACAATTTATCTCTCCTTTTGAAGATATCAGCTGCTGAGTTGAGCTGTTTAAAATCTCTGTCTGTGGCACATGGAGAGTCAAAAAACAGCAGACTGGGTTCAAAACTTGCAGGTTGGATAGAGAGAGAGACAGACCCACACATTTTGCTTCTTCTGCACCTCATTTACTTGTGCTGGTCTACAGAGAAAACAGGGTAGTGAAACACACAAAGGGTTAGCTGGTTTGTCACATGATCCTCACTCTCTAACTGCCCAGTGACCCAAAAATGGTCATGGCTAATGGTTTCCTGTTCTAAATTGATTAGATTAATGCTGGGAATTCTTCTCTCAGCCAGAGTCCTTTGTCTGAAGTAATTGCATACTGTTTCCCCACCCAACTGAGTCTGGATGTCTTGCAAATGGAGACAGGAGATGTGGTTCATTCATATTTCCCTAAGGTAATTATCTTTGGACTCTTGCAGATAGGTAGGGCGGAATTTTCCGCTCCAGAGACTAAATGCGGTGGCAGGCGTGATAAGCGGTGCATTTCCCGTTAGCTGGCGTGGCAGATTTCCATCCCAGATCATCTGCTTTTCAGCTCATTATTTTTGCGTGAACGTGAAGCGCGTCATATCTTGTGGCAGAGTGGGCTGGGATTTGCAACCCCCCTCCGTGACCTCATCAGATCATCTTTCCAGACGCCTCATTTAAACTGCACCCACACACATCGTTCACTCTCTGCTTCCCAGGCCTGGTTGTGGTGAGTGATGGCCCCGAGAAGGAAAAAGCCTACTGCCCCCAAGTTCAGTGAAAATGTGCTGGGAGCACTTCTCCATGCTGTTGAGGTACGCTGGGGCATACTTTACCCCTTTGATGGGAGAAGGATGTTTGCCAACCTCAACATGCTGGTTTGGGAACAGGTCACCAGGGTGGTCAGCGCCACCACTCCTCAGAAGAGGACCGCCATTCGGTGCAGGAAGAGGATTAATGATCTCATCCACTCTGCAAGGGTAAGTCAACCTTCTCCCCACTCTCAACTCTAACTCTCAAGCCCATCAGCCATTCGCAGGGCTACAGTCCACAGGGATCTTGCACAGTACCATCACAAGGGAAATCACCCACTGGCTCTCTCACACACACCTTGAAATCTTCATCTCTTCTCATATCCTATACCCTTACACAGGTCCACTAAACAGCAACAGAAGATAGGCAATCCTATCATCTGTTCATCTGTCTGTGCAGGAGAAGATTGTCCACAATAAAAGGGAAAGATCCCACACCAGAGGGGAGGGAGGGGGTGTCGGGGGGGGTGGTTGTGGGGGGTGGCGTGCACTGGTGGGGGGGAATGCCTGAGCTCAGGCCCCTCACCATCTATGAAGAGTGGATGGCAGAGCTGGCCAGCGAGGACCAGAACCATGTGTGCGCCGAGGGTGAGACCGGCATCTCCCAAGCCACAGAGGACCCATCACCAGCTCATCGTTAACCCAACAAAACTGTGAGTTCTTTGTAATCTTGGTGACTATGCAGCCTCTCACTCATTCTCTCGTCTCTCTTTGACAGGCACCAGCAGGAAAGGGAAGAGACCCACTGGCAGCCAGCCCATCAGCGCCAGCCCCATGCCATCTGATAAGGACCCTGACAACGCACTAGATGTGGATCCATCACAGCATTCACCTGTACCCTCCACCAGCGCAGAGAGACACACCTGGGTGAAACCTAGTTGAAGAGCAGGCTCGGAGCCACAATCTGGTGGCAGAATCGGGTCCACAGCAGGCAGAGGCAGGGTCATCCAAGGTCACCGGCACTCGGAGGACTACTGGAGGCCAGGCTCCTGCAGAGTCCGAGTCAGATGACGAACCTCTGGACTTGGCCCTCACACAGATGTTGGAACTGCAAATACAGACATGGAAACATCAGGCAGAGTTGTCCAATGCTGTCACCACATTGCAACGGACGATGGAGGAATCTGTCTGTGATCGATCTGAAGTTGTTGCACCGACATTCCAGTGCACTGAGGTGAACACTGGTGGGATGGCGACAGCCATGGAGACTTTGGTGCAGGACATTGTGCCTGATATGTGCCAGGACCTGGACTGCATTATTTTAGACGTAGGAGGGATCCATCTGTGACCGTATGAGAGGGGAATGGGGTGCCTCGTCCTCACTCCAGGTGCCCCTTCTCAAAGAATTAGGGAGAGGCCCTTGGGCACCCACAGGGAGGAGGACCATCAGCTGGATACCCTGAGGCCATCCACCCAGGTGACTCCTAGAGCGTCCAGCCGCTCCTAATCCCCTCTGCCTGTGACCCCATCAGCTGCAGCTCCACAGGCCGAGGAGGATGCACCTGTCCCACCGCAGGAGACCCAAAGGACCTCTTGTAGGTCATCACTGACAACAAGGCCTAGCAGTAAGCAGGCTGTCTCCACCTCAGCTATGGATGTCGGGGATGCACCAAGATGGAGCGGTCGGGCAAGAAAAGCTGAGATACTAAGAGTACAAAGGTAGCACAGGTGACCACAATCTGTATAAAATATACACAAATGTAAATTGATCTTGATACATTCCACTACTCAAGTATGTATGCCTCTTCTATCAGTTGATGTGCGCCGTGGTCAGTCAAGATTCCCATTGTCTGCCTCTGCCCTACAGTGTCTCAGACCATCTCATTACAGCGCCTGACCGTTCTTTGCGCAGTATCGACATGAGTGAAGCCTGTGTCTCTAAGAACTTGGTGGTTGGGCAAGGCATCTCTGAGACTTGTTTCAGAGGTTCATATGATGTTGCCTCATGAGCTTAGAACCTGGAGACTGCTTTAGTCTCCTGATGCCTCTGCATTGAAGAGTGCTCAATGTGGATCTTAGAGGGTTGAATGGCGATGCACATTGAGTTGGTGCATCTTTCATTGGTGTCCATGTACTTTCGTCAGCCTTGCATATGCCTTACCATAAGACCATAATAAGACCATAAGACATAGGAGCAGAAATTAAGCCATTCGGCCTATCGAGTCTGCTCCGCCATTCAATCATGGCTGATAAGTTTCTCAACCCCATTCTCCCGCCTTCTCCCCGTAACCTTTGATCCCATTACCAATCAAGAACCTATCTATCTTACATAGGAACCAAAACTCGGAGCTCTTATGTGCTTCTGTCTGCCTGCTGAGTTATTTCATGTCTGTGTGAACATCTGAACATCATCCCAACATTAGTCCCCACCTTCCCCCCCTCCATGATTTAGAGCAGTGGACCTTGCTGACAGACATTGAGCCTTGCGATTCCTGTTAGATGGTTAAAACTGAGTGTAAAGCTTCAGATGTCTGACTTGGGCATGGGAGGATGCAGCACTGGGCCCGAAGGCCTGACTAGGCTCATGTGGTGTTTACCCTCTGCCACCTCTCAGATGGTCAATCGACATGGTTATGTGCTACTTACAATGGCATCAGTGTGCCTGGTTTCCGTGTGCATATGTCAGACTTTTGGAATGAAAATGTGGAGGCCTCAAAAGGGATCAGAGCGAAGCTCCAATACATGGGATGTATGCTCCTTATTAGCAAAAATTTGAGTCCTTAAGGCCTTGATGGAATGTCACCATTTTCGGGTCCACAAATGCCAAGGCTAGGCAGCACATGAGGTTGGGAGACTCCAAATGGAGGCATGGCCATGAGTTCTTGACAGATATCAGACTGTGCTGTTTCTGACGCTTTCGTGGTCCACTGAAAAGTGAGCTGAAGTGCAGGCTCACATCTATTACTGAGAATTACAGATGACTGTGTCCTAAAGATTTATCTTACACTTAACATTGAGTGTGATGATGAGGCCTGAACACTTGTCTTGCATGAGCAATTGCCTGTGTGGAGATACCACAGTGCTGATTCAGAATCGACCTCCAGCATGAAGGTGAGAACCACTGAGTGATGATTGTCATTCTTGAGGTGCCTTGCCAGACTGCAGGCATACTGTCACAAGTGCACTGAGGATTGCAGTGCTGCTCCTGCCTCCCGTAGGCAATGGCATGTTGGCAAGATGCCTCAGAGGCTGCATCATCTTAACTCTGCTTGCAAAACACACTGTTTCAGTTATTATCCCATAACAGGCCACACATTCCAGAGGCTACCTTACGTTCCAAGGATAAGGACGTGGTGACACGACAGTGTAACTACTCATTCCGAGATTGATGTGCTGCATTGAGTTGATGAAGATCGCAACAAACTTTTTAAGGTGGACCCAACATGCAGGGCACTGGTGAAAGAGGCTTGTATAAGCTATTCATCATTATCCTCCTGGAACATGGTGGCTATAAGCATCTCACATGCATGCCTGCCTCGTCTGGCCCATGCTATGGCCTCTTCCTCTGGAGCCTCGGCTTCCTTGCCCTCATCGAGCTCAGGCCTCTCGAAGTCCTCATCATCGGAGGAGACATGCAGCTCCTCCATCTCTTGTTCTGGCAAGACATCGCCTCCTTGGAGCGCCAGGTTGTGTAGAGTGCAGCAAGCCACATGATGCAGGAGACCCTCTGGGGAGAGTATTGCAGAGTACTGCCTGACTTGTCCAAACATTGAAAGTGCATCTTCAAAATGTCAATGGTCTGCTCAACCAATGAGCGTGATGCAGAATGAGCAGTGTTGTACCTCTCTTCTGTGGCCGCTGAACGGGCATCATCAGCCATGTATTTCACTGAGGAGCCAACCCTGGATGCGCTGAGGGCCCTCGAAGATCAGTGGCACCTGCGAGTGATTCAAGATGTACGAGTCGTGGAAGCTTCCAGGGTATCTCGCACATACCTGCATAATCTGCTTCTGGTGGTTGCAGACCAGCTGCATATTGAGAGAGTGGAACCCTTTTCTGTTCATGTATTGTAGTGGCTGCTGCCAGGGAGCTCTTAACACCACATGGGTGCAGTCGATGGCACCCTGCACCTGTGGAAATCCAGAGATCATGGCAAATCCCACTTTTCTGGCAGCCTGGCTAGCTTCACCTAGGGAGAACTGGATGTAATAGTGCCACCACAAACCTGGACATGTGAAGGCAGTTACAGCACTATGTCTCACTCATCTGGAGGTATGAAATGTGTCTTCTGTACTCCCTTGGTCTTGCCAGATGCCTTCACTCAATGGTTCTGTCATCCTCAGCTTCTGGGCCTTGAGGAGACCCTGCTGGCCCTTGTTCATCAGGATGAGGCTCTTCTTCTTCTCCTCACTTGCCTGATTGCCAAGATGAAGGCAACGCTGCTTGCTCCATCCATGAGGCACTTGTGCTCGTGTCTGTGGAAATATTGAACAGAAACATGAATGACCAAAAGCCCACAATGATCACCTTCCAGTCTGAACTAGGGAGTCATTGTGAAGCCCAAGGGTTACTTTCATCCCAGCCATAACATCCCCAAATTGTCCCTTGCAGCATTAGTATTGCCTTCTGGATCAACAGTAGGGCAGTCACCTCCCCCAGCCCAAACGCAAAGGCATGACAGGGCTTTGACACAGGCTTGGATCTGACTGAGCTCTGCCAGATGAGAAAACCCTCAGTCAGGGCACTGTCAGACTATATCCTTTAGATCACACAGCAGCCCCAACTTGCTCTAATGTAATGACAGTATCGGGTGGGTGGTGTGGGGTGTTCAAATCCTGAACCTGCCAGCTGCAAGGTTTAGAGGTCTTTGGGCCATTAGATGAGCTGGGTTTTTAATGAGTATTCAAATGAATCCAAATGCGGTTCCTGAAATAGTGCGGCAGACTGCCAAACCCGCCATGAAAATCGGGAGTGGAAAATCGCGAACTATTTTTGTGCCGGCGGACACTGATTTTTGGCCATTCTCCGCATTTTCCTATGCTGCCTGCCACTGATGGGACCAGAAAATACTGCTCGTAGTCTTTTTTACAATGGCTTTTAAAGGTAGAAGGTACAGTGTTGCAAATTTGCAGCCACCTTTGACTGTGATTTTAAGGCATTGGAATGTGCCTTTAGTCTTTTTAAAAATTCAATTAGTGGTTTTCAGCCAGTAAATTAATAAAGTAACACTTGTTATGAAGCATGGCTTCGTAACATCTCCATATTATAGAAAGCATATAAAGGCATTGGAGAAGGTGCAAAGAAAGATTTATTATACTTATACCAGAACTGAGCGCTGTCCTTATCAGAAAAGATTGAACAGGCTGGGCATTAAGAGAAGGCTGGGAGGGAAACTAGTAAAAGTCTTTAAGGTTATGAAAGGGTTTGATAAAAAGGGGTTTGATGAGGTAGATGTAAATATGTTTTCACTTGCAGGTGAGATCAGAACTTAGGCCTCATAAATGTAAAATGGTCATTAATAAATCCAATTGGAAATTCAGAGGAAGCTTTTTTATCCAGAGAGTGATTTCACAAAGCCGGTTTTCCAATGTATGCTGAACACCCTCAGCTCTGTCTCATCACCAGCTCTCTTGATTCCTCCACTATCGCTAAATTGTGAAATTGCTTATCTGACATGTAGTACTGGATGAGCAAATATTTCCTCCAATTTTCTCACAGGCTAGTTAGGGGAGGGTCCTCATGTTTGAATTCAGGTTAGTGGCCGTGAAGTTTACATTGTCTTTAGGTCTAAGCTAAGACTTAAATCCAATTGTACATGACTAATAGACTTCTCAGCTTGAATCTATATATAGCATTAAACTGAAGAGCCTGTGAAATACTGCTGTACTTCCTATTTGGGTGTTCACCAGCAGGTTGAATGAGTTATGTCCCAGTCACTAACAAATTATAATCCAGTATGGCATGTGGACAGAAGTCATTCATCACATTTGATATTTCTTACCTAGTTTGTGAGTTTTAAATTTTATTTAATTGTGCAAATCCTTGCACAAATGCATGATCCTCAATGCACGTTTGGGTGCGAGAGAAAAAATTGAAAGTGACTTACATTTGGTAAGTAGATCCCCCTCTTTCATTAAAACACATCAAATGACTAAAAACTATCATGTAAATAAACACACAGGCCCAAGAAAATGCAAGTGTATACAGTATTGGGCTATCAGATTATATTGGGATGACAGATTAATACTAGAAAATGATAAAAATGTTCTTAACAGTCAGCATTTGAAAAGAGAAAGTTTGCTGATCATTTCAGATCAGACTGTTCACCGGAATCAAAATTTTGCTTTATTCTGGAAATACTCAGCAGGTCAGGCAGAATCTGTGGGGGGAGAAAGTAAGTCAGACAGCCAATGTTTCAGGTCTTAAGATCTTTCTATAGGACTGAAAGATATTACAGATAAATAGCATTCGAAAATAAATTGACCAACAAAGAAGAAAAAAAGCACAGAAAGGAAAAAGAAATGAATGGCCACTAAAGTGCTTGGGTGAAGAACAGGAAATAATTAAATGGCACAAGCGATATTATTAGAAGACAAAGGGAACTGTAATGAGAGAAACCAAAGACCTAGCACGAGGTACAAAGGCCGAAATTTTAAGCCACCCTCCCGGTGACACTGCTGAGACAGGAGAGCTGCCAGCCATTTGATTGGCCGACAGCTCTCAGAGGGGTGATTTCCTTCCCAATAGAGGCAGAAGGCTGACCTCAAGCCAATTAAAAGCCCAACAGCCAGTAAGTGGCTGCGGGGCGATCTGGCAGTGTGGAGTGGGATTCGCCCTTGACTTTTATGTCGGGGGGTTGGGGTGGAGGGCGAGGCCACTACCCCCCTCGTAACATTCAGCCAAAGAATATGAGTAGCTAAAGGGTAATTAAGAGGACCTTTCTTTTCTCTATTTTAATACTTGCTGGAATTGAAGATTGTAAGATAAGATGTGTGATGGAGAAGACAATAGAGTCTTTAATTTCTTGACTGAATGATTTACTTTAATCGCAGAATTAAAGCTATTACATCTACATAGTTTTTGTTTATTCTCTTGTGTTCCTTCACCTTACAAATCTGATTATAATGTTTAAGTAGTATAGAGCCATTAAACTGTCATTTAGTATTTTGATTTAGCGAATCTAGCGAGACTGGAGTCAATGGGAATCAGGGGGAAAACTCTCCACTGGTTGGAGTTAGACCTAGCACAAAGGAAGATGCTTGTGGTTATTGGAGGTCAGTCATCCCAATTCCAGGACATCATTGCAGCACTTCCTCAGGGTAGTGTCCTCGGCCCAACCACCTTCAGCTGCTTCATCAACGACTTTCCTTCCATCGTAAGGTCAGTTCGCTGATGATTGCACAATGTTCAGCACCATTCACGACTCCTCCGATGCTGAAGCAGCCCATGTCCAAATGCAGCATGACCTGGACAATATCCAGGCTTGGGCTGACAAGTGGCAAGTAACATTCGCGCCACACAAGTGTCAGGCAATGACCATCTCCAACAAGAGAGAATCTAACCATCGCCCCCTGAATCTCTCACTATCAACATCCTGTGGGTTACCGTTGACCAGAAACTGAACTGGACTAGCCATATAAATGCAATAGCTACAAGAGCAGGTCAGGGGCTAGGAATCCTGTGACGAGTAACTCACCTCCTACGCCCCAAAGCCTGTCCACCATCTACAAGGCACAAGTCAGGAGTGTGATAGAATACTCCCCACTTGCCTAGATGAATGCAGCTCCCACAACACTGAAGAAGCTTGACACCATCCAGGACAAAGCAGCCCATTTGATTGGCACCACATCAACAAACGTTCACTCCCTCCACCACCGACGCACAGTAGCAGCAGTGTGTACCACCTACAGGTGCACTGCAGGAATTCACCAAGGCTCTTTCCAGCACCTTCCAAACTCCAACCACTACCATCTAGAAGGACAAGGGCAGCAGATACATGGGAACACCACCACCTGCAAGTTCCCCTCAAAGTCACTTACCATCCTGACTTGGAAATATATTGGTGTTCCTTCACTGTCGCTGGGTCAACATTCTGGAACTCCCTAACAGCACTGTGGATGTACCTACACCACATGGACTGCAGCGGTCCAAGAAGGCAATTCACCACTACCTACTCGAGGGTAACTAGGGGTGGGCAATAAATGCTGGCCCAGCTAGCAAAGCCCACACCCTGTGAATGAATAAAAAAATAATAATTTAGGATCTAAATGCTGATTAATGCTTTGTATTTATGGTGATTTAGGGACCTTTACAAAATTGTCAGTTGTGTTGTCAGAATGGTTTTGGTGGACTAATTATTTTCTGTTCCAGGAAAGTTCAGTGACAATCGGCAGGATGCAGGGTAATAAAAGAGAAAAGGATGGGATATAGGATGCAGTTAGCTCTCAACAAAGTAGCCCACGTATTTTGAAACTTTCTCAAGTCCATTCACGTATTACTCAGCCTGACTGGCATGTCCACTTGTTTATAGTGAGAAGATAATATACCCAGCTACTTATGTATTAATTAGAATGTACATGGATATTTGAGTATTCACCTGAATGCTGTTAGATACTCTTTTATGTAAGTGACTTGCAACTTGATGTACTTTGATTTGCTCAGATATATAAAATTTGCAGATGACAGAACCTTAAAAAAAACTTAAGAGGAAACTGAGCAGCTTTCAGCTGTGTAGTAAGCTGTCAAAAGGATGTTGGCTACTTCCTTTGTGGATCAAGTAACTCAGCAAATGTAAGAAACTTGAACTTCCCAGAAAAAAACTCTTGCAAAAATATAGGAAATATAAATTAGATCTCGCTCAACAAAAACTGTATGAGAAAAATGACTCCGGTTAAATATATTTTATGTGTTGATGTGAAAATAAAAGGCTCCTCACAGTTTTGGTTCAGCTATAAAAACTGCTGTCACAAGCACTGCTATTTCTACTTATACGTTGCAGTTCTAGAAAGGCAGTCAATCCTAGATTGGTTGTTGTTTTTAAATACAGGAGGTTAGTGAAGATGTGAAATATAAAATAATTCAGATATATAAAGAAAAACAAATAACATTTTTAGGATGATACTTGTCTGCATGTAAATTCATGCTGGCATTACAACAGCGGTTACACTTCAAAAGTACTTAATTGGATGTAAATTGCTTTGGGATACCCTGAGAGGCACTATATAAATGCAAGTCCATTTTAAATGAAAAGCACAGGGTATATGGCAGAAATTGTCACTGTATTCCTATGACAAGTGTTGTAAAGACGTTTATTTTAGGTCACCATTACATTTACTGTATGTAATTTTGAAAGGTGGAAACAAGCCAAAAGTGTTGTTCCACCATGAGCTTAACCACTGTTGTGAGAACACTGATCTCAAATGAGGTGCGGTGAGGAAGTCTGACGTTCAACATGCAGCTAACAGGAAGCAAGCAGAAAGAAATTCAGGGAACTGTACAAATTTAAAGCTTTGAAATAAACTGAAACGTTCTGAAGGTAAGCAAAGTTAATTTAAACATAAAATAGTGATAAATTGTCCATTTGGCATTTCCAATGCTTTGGTGATTAGTACTTGTAGCCAATCTAAATCTTGAAGGGTCAAAAGGTCTGCAACAAATGAAGCTTTAGAGTACAGAGTTCTCTAATTCAAAACCACAAGCAATTTAGAGGAACTGAAACATGAATGTGGATTGAAGTTTGCAGTAGCTAGCAGCCATACTGAAAAAAAAAGTTGCACTTTAGAAGTTCTTTTAGAAACAAAATGCTAAACAAACATGGAACAACCATCTTTACCATGTTTGGAAGAATTTATCAGACACATTTGCTGTGTCGGGTTCATACAAGATTTTCAGTAACAATTGAGAGAATTCAATACAGAAGATACAAAACCTATATTGTATTGTGACTTGCTTCTGCAGGAACTACTTGTAAAATATACTTCTATGGATTTGCAGTACAAATATGACAATCCAGAAAAGTGTGAATCTTTCTTTGAAAATGCTGATATGACAAATAATGTATTTTGTTATACAGTGCTCAGCACTATGGGAATACTGAATTGTTTTTACAGGAAGTAATCTTCTTATGCTCCATTTTCAGAACATAAATTTGGATCAATAACATCAATACTATGTTAACAATTTTAAAAAAATAACAAATTACTAGAGCATAGATTCGATTGAGAATGTGTAACATTGGTCCATTTCAGTAAACTCTTTCCACAGGAGAATACTCTGTTCAACCCTTCTGAATAAAGAAAGATTTCTACAATTTTTAAATAGAGTATTTGTATTTAATTTTCAAACTGCTATTGAACATTTTAAATTATAATCTCTTTCAGCAGCTAATTTTTCAATTATGTTGAAAAGTACATAACTCCATTCTTCATATCGGTTTTTGCTCTAACAGAATAGAAGTTGAACAATTAATACATACACATCATCAGTGGAACAGCCAATTGAAAATTGGGGTAACATACACCCCCTCATTTTATTACCAAGTATGTTGAGAATCCTAAACCTTTTAAATTTCTCAATGGTATTAGCAGCAAATGTTTTAAATTCTTGTGAGCCACTGATTCCATATTAAGTTGACTTCATAATGTAAAGGAACATAAAGCTAGACAATGGAATTGTTGGACTAGGTGCTTAACATAACTGTATTGAAATTATTGACTGTTAGTTGAGTGCTTTTATTTGGTCTTTGAAATTTCAGCAGGAGGTTGTTCAGACTGTAATATATGCTTCAGGATAGTGTAATGGAGTATGTGAAAAGTAAAATAAAACTTCAGGCAGCCATATATGGCTTTAGTGTGCTCAGCTAACACAAATTGAAAATACTATTTTTAATGAAGAAATAAGTTATTTTCATTGGTGTTGTGGATGAGGACAATAGAACTTAAAGGGGTTTAATTTTTGTATGTTAGTATAATAGTGACATCTACGTCTGTGCTAATAAATCCTAGTGAATTATGTCTTTTTGAATAAGTAAAAGAGTGTTGGAAATACATCTTTTACATGAAGCAAAAAGGGGAATTGGAATGTGTGGGAGTTTCTGAGCAAAGCGCTAACGTAAGCGTTAAGGTCAGTGCTTTTCCTAAAGACTAGCTGATTTAGCAACTGTGTTGAAAGATCTGCATGCTAAATTTCTTGTATGAAACAGGAAATATGAAAAATGTGACTTTTGAATCTTGAATGCTTTGAAGACTTTGTTAATGGATTAAAAATGCTAACCTGTAGAGAGAATTATTTTGCCTCGCATCTGTTTTAAGAATAAACAAATATGAACACAATTGGCACTTAAATTTGTACAGTCATGATTGTCTATCCACTTCACCAGAAGCAAAGATTTGTAGATTTACAGATTCAAACTACTTATTGCCTGTACTATATGCACTGTTGGTCAAACAAACCAAAGTGACATTGCTCAGGAATGTAGGGGTTGAGAGTACACAATGAAAGTGTCTGAATGGAAGTAGAATGCTTCCATTTTGTCTTTCGTAATTGCTGAGACAGGAATATTGTTTTTCTTACCAACAATTGTGTTTAAACTTAATACTGAGCTTGCAAAAGTATATTTAATTGTGAATTATCAGAATTTAGTTACTTTAATGCCGAATCATATTAGTATCATAAGTTACATACGAATAGGGGTTATAAAAGTCAGTACATTAATAGTTCAATGCTATGGCTGATAAAAGCCATTGGGTGGAATTTTCCTTGCCTGCTGGCGTGAGGCGTGATCGGTGGTGTAAGCAGACAATATGGCGCAATCGATTTCGCGATGGCGTGAAACCAGTTTGCAGTTATCCACTCAGCCTGCCGATGGTGGGCCGTGTTTCCTACCATTGGGTGTCGGGAACCTCATTGTGATACATCAGCATGTAATTATCAAGCCAGCCTGCCGGAATCATCCTCCTCCCCCACTCGTCCCACTGGATCGTCCGTCCACGTCAGCAGGAAAGCACGCTGACATGTTTCACAACACACAAAAGGTGTGCACTTGGTGGGCTGCACTTTGAGGGGAACTCAGAGGTGAGTACACAGTAATGTTGTGCAGCACTCGCCAAGGTCACCTACTGAACTTCAAGCTTCAGGGGCGTCAGGGGGTCTGGGTTAAGGGTAGCCCAGCCGTTGAGGCGACTTGTGGAGGGGGGTGCCAAGGGCCTGCCATTGAATGTAGCGCACAAGCATTCGGGGTGGGGATAGGGTGGGCGAGGGAAGTGGCTACGCATTCGGGAAACCTGTATAAAGTGACCATTCCTCTGCAACTGAGACAGTTCAGGTGCAGCCACATTGATACGATTGGAGTCGGGCCTCTAACTTATCTGCCCACTCAAGCAATGCAGAGGCATCAAAGTGCCCCAAGTCCTCCAAAGCTTTTCATCCCTACCACCCCGACGTAGACTGCAAAGTCCTGAGCATTCTGGTGGACTGCAGAACAGTTGGACGACTGCACACGTTGTACAATTTCCTTGCTACAACTGGCCATGGACCAGTCACTGCTGGAGGCGCTCACAGCCCCTTGCAATGTCAGCATTCGGTTTGGACCAGTCTCCCCATAATTCAAGCTAACAGTGCAGCCTTGCAGTGCGGGTTCGGAGACTGTCTGAGCTGAGAGTACAGCATGCAGCCCTGATGGCGAAGCTGCTGTCAATTGGTCGGGTGGACTGGGGTAGAAGTGGTGTGGTTTTGGGCGGCCATGCAGCTCATTAATCTCTGGCCATCCAAGTGGTGGCCAGCACTCTCCAGGAATCGTTAAGGGGCCTTCACACTTGAGCACAACAGGTTCTTAATACATCCATACTAACCACGTGTGTCTCTCTTTCATCCTGCAGGAGGAGTACATCAGGATCACGATCAGGATCGTGTACTAGCTGTATGCCTGGTGGCCAACAGAGCGTGAAAACGACGGAGGAGAGAGTGACTGAGGTTCCTCGCTGTGCAGACGCAGGAACAGCAACCACAGGAAGAAGGGCAGCTGGGGCTCCCGCACACGCCACCCAAGAGCCACAGCGAGCCATTGCAGGCTGGCACCTAGCGACACGCAGGGTCTATAGATGCCGCCTTTCATTCCTACAAATGACCGAGAGCCAGTGTCACCAAAGACTGCACATGTCTAGGGAACTGGTTGGTCACATCTGCCACTTACCGCAGGACTTGGCGCCACGGGGACATGGAGGGCATCCACTGTCAGTGGGTGTGAAAGTGACCATGGCGCTCATTTTCTACACCAGTGGCTCCTTTCAGGACTCCACAGGTGACCTCTGTGGGATCTCACAAGCCTCCACCCACAAATGCATCCATGAGGTCATGGATGCCATCTTTGTGAGGGCACACAACTTTGTGCATTTCGCCCAGGACCAGGACAGCCAGGGTGCAAGAGCAATTGGATTCGCCCAGATCTCAGGTGCAGGGTGCAATCGACTGCACTCGTGGTGCTCAGGTCTCCATTGCAACACACGGCGAACCAGATCAACCGCAAGGGGTTCCGTTCACTGAATGTGCAGCTGGTGTGCGACCACCAGAAACGCAACCTGCAGGTGTGCGCACGGTTTCCAGGGAGTATGCACGACGCTACATCCTCAGTCGGTCACAGATCCCTGGAGTCTTCCAGGGTCCACTGGAGCTGAAGGGATGGCTCCGCGGGGACAAGGGCTACCTGCAGCTGATGGGTCGTGGCTGATGACACCCTCAGACTGCAGCAGAGTGATGGTACAATGAGGCTCATTCTGCAACCTGCAATTTAGTGGAGCAAAGCATCGGGATGCTGAAAATGAGGTTCCGGTGCCTGGACCGGTCTGGTGGAGCCCTGCAATACAGTCCGCAGAGGGTGTCACGCATTGTCGTCGTCTGCTGCGCCCTTTACAACCTGATGCTCCAACAGGGAGATAAGCTGGCTGAGGAGGAGATGGGTGTGCTGCATGTCTTCTCCGATGAGGAGGATGCTGAAGGGGATGAGGGTGAGGAAGTCCTCGGAGGCGATGATGACAGGGATGAGGCCCTTGCACTGGCTAGACGAGGCAGGCGCACTTGGGAGGCCCTCATAGCTGCTGGACTTGTGGGGGATGATGACGAGATGCTGTGAGGTGACCCCATAGATCCTCTTATTGCAGCTGTGAACATTTGACTCCAGTCTGACTTAGGGCAGCGTGAATACCCTCTGTGAGGATGCTCCTGTCATGGAGACTCAGAGGAGGCCCTAATAGTCGCTCGATTGCAAAAGGATGATGATGACATGCAGTGAGGACACTCCATAAATCTTCACATAGCCTCAGAGAATGTCTGACTCCTGTGTGGCCGAGAGCAGATTGCTTGTGCTCTGTGATCAGGGTCATATCATAGAGACGTAGCCATGAAACTTTAGGAGCATCTGATCCTCCACCTTCAGCACCTGAGCCATTCAGGAGCTGGAGTACAGTGTCACTGGTCACAGATGCCGAAGAGCTGGGTGCCAGTTCATCCTTAAAGGGAATTGAGAGAATGAGAGAACTCTGTGACGTCTGCCCACCACATTCTGGCAGCAATGACAAGGACCGTCGAGGTGCAGGCATCAGTACTGTTTCCAGGGAGTGAGAGTCTGGACCATCACTTTGGTCTGAAGGCTGCATAGAGCACAGGGAGGAGGTCCTGGACTGAGATGCCTGCCTTTTATTTTGTGCAGAAAGGTTTCGCATTTAAGTGACAAGAACACTGCTCATCAGAACAAGGGACCATAGGCAGGGAGACATTCTTGGGAGTTTATTGACAATAGTGAACAGTATGTACAAGTGATTAACACCCGTGCCCAGGCTGTGCAACTAATTCTGCTTAACTTTCCTAACCCTGCTGCTACATCTTGGTGCTCCCCGGACATCCATAGTGGAGGTGGAGGCAGCCTGCTGACTGCGACACCCTATCTGTGATTACTTTGGTGGCCGTCCTCTGGAGGGCCGAGACTTGGAGGGCACCGGCTGCTTTCAGGGTCCTGCTGTGCGGCAGTGGCACCCTCCTTGGCCTGTGGAGCTGGAGCTGTTGAGGTCACAGGAAGAGGGGAGTCGGATGGGCCCGACACACTCGGAGTCACCTGGGTGGATGGGCCCGGAGTGTGCACCTGCTGATCCTCCTCCCTGTGGCCGCCCGAGGGCCCCAGGCTGACTCTTTGAGGAGAGGGGTAGTTGGAGTGAGATCGAGCTGCGTGGCACCCCTCTCACGTACACACTGTTTGAGGCCAACTATGGCAGCAGCAATGGAGTTGAGCCTGCGCAGCAGTGCAGGAGTGAAGTCATGGACCAAGGTCTCCATGGCGGCCGCCATCCTACGTGTTCTCTTTGGTGCATTAGCATGCCGGCGCTATCGCCTTGGAGTGAAGGCAGACGGACTCCTCCATCGTGCCTTTGCAGCTCCAGCAACTATAACATGACCGAGCACAGAGGCTCGTCACCTGACTCGGATTCAGCAAATTTCTGGCCTCTATCAGTCCTCCGAGTGCTGGACAGCTGGGAAGTCCCTGCCACCACCTGCTATAGATCAGACAGTGCGATGCGCTCACCACACTCTGATCCCGAGGCTATTCTAAATCTAGGTCCCACCGACTGAGGTGTGTGTCTCTGCTGGTGGAAGGTATGGGTGGGCGCTTTGATGGGACTTCAAGAAGGGTGCCTCCACATTCCTCTTCAGAGGTTTCTTCGGGGCTTGATTGGAAGCCCTGGGTCATGGACTCCATCGGCTGTGCCTGCAGAAGCAAGGGGAGTTAATTAGTGCATGGCAGTGGCCTGTGAAACAGGACACATTACTCATGGCCCGGTTGTCTGATGAATGTTGCACTACTGGACCCTCACTTGGTAGAGCAGCGCTGACCTCACCGTCAGCTCAGGATCGGTCCAGATCGTGGCCAGCCAGCTGGATGGTTCTGTTTTTAAAGTGCGTGAGGACTATGATTTCGGGCATTCCACCACCGGTCTGCGACCTCTCTCTCTCGTTGTGTGCCAGCTTGTCCTGCACAAATAGAGATGGAGAGTGTGTAAGGAGGATGCCTGCCAGGTCAGGTGATAAGTATGCCTGGCTTGTGTGGGTGGTGAGTGGTTTCATGGATGAGATGAAGACAGTGAAGCTGTGTGTGAGAGAGTGAATGGTGATGTCCCTTGAACTGGCAGCGAGTGAGATCACTGCGGATATGTGATGGGTTCGTGAGTGTGCGAGTTGAAAGTGATGAGAAGAGTGACTTACCCTGACGGAACGGAGGAGATCATTCATTCTCTTGCGGCACTGGGTGGCTGTCCTCTTTTGAAGGGTGTTGGCACTGACCACCGCTGCCACCACCTCCCAAACTGTGTTAGTGCTGTTGCTGCCCATCCTGTGGCCGGAGTGGGGATAGAGGACATCCCGGTGGGCCTCCACGGCATCTGAAAGGCACCCGAGGGACGTGTCACTGAACCTGGGGGTTGCAGCCTTCTTCAGTTTCAGGGCCATGTCTTCCATGCAACAGTGGTGAGCTGGAAGCACTGAGGTGTGTGCACGCAGCTGCACTTTAAATATGGTGCCCGGTGTGATGCAGCGGTGAGGTGATGGCGTGCCAGGTGAATGTGAGCCCGCTCGCCATGGAGTCGACGTGTTTCCCGAAAGTGCATAAATAATGTGGTGGGTTTGTGACAATACAGCGTGAAAAGCTGGCATTGCGGCTGGCGGGTAAAATGTAATTTTACCCGCTCGCTATCACACTTAGTACAAGTCTGGGAAAATTCCGTCCATTTTCTTTTTCTCCTAATCCTTTGAGGTATTTAACTAAGAATCTGATTAGTTCCTAAAATCAAAGATATCATGGAAGTATCTCCTCTCTAAACATCTAAAACACTTGTTCTTGTGACACAAAGATTTTGCCTTAAAAGTCTCATTAGTCAGTGTCAACATATTTCTAAGAGATAGCTGTGGAAAGCAGAGCTCTGTTTGCTGACAATTGTGGACATATCTTATTTTATTCAACAAGCCTTTCATCTTGGTTCTTCCACAAACACTCTGAATGTTTGACTTCATTTTAAACAAAATAGTATGTGAGCAGTTTCTCATTTTTGATAGAAGATTGCAAATACCTTGGCATATTGCTGGATACAAAATTCAGTATTTCAAGGAAATAATTCTGTTCCTCAAATGTAATGTGCCCCTGGCGCAAGAGAAATACTTTGTCACAATACATTTAACTGTTCTTTCAAGTGTTATTATTTGTGGACACAAGTAGTTGTAGAGGCAAGGTAAAAAAAGCAAGAAACTACATCACAAGACGGGATTTAAGTTTTAAGCAATTTAATCATTTACAAAACATTCTCTGGCAGGGTAGAAAAGATGCTAGAAAATGCTAGTGCTAATGCTAATGCTAGAAAAGATGCATCTTTTTCCATGTATATTGTCTTAATTGTCTAACTTAATTGTCTAAACCATATCAAGTAGCTTCATTGGAGTATTAAAATATTTTTCCCCAGTTTTATATTTACTCCTCTCATTTTTCTATTAGCTGTCAACAGTCATAATGTTTGCATTTTCATTCAAGTAATAAAACACCTGGCACTAATCATTTCTTTGTCCAAGAAAATTTCAAGATTACTTAATTGTCTTTTTGTAAAGAGAACCCAAACTAGGAAAAGTCTTTCTGTCACATTCGCCTTTTTTAAACAAAAGCAAATAATATGTACGTTAGAATTGTACTGTGGCCTATAAAGGAACATTGCTTCACCTTAGCATTCAAGCTATACATTGCACATTACATAGTATAATTTTTCAGTCCTTTTTAAAAAAAAACAGCATCTATCCAACTCAAAATTCTAATTGTGACCAGTAAAGACCATCTATCAATTTGAAAAAGACGACCAAATTATTCAATATTTTGATCAGCACTCTTGAAAAGAGAGAAAGGGGGAAGTGAAGAGAGAGACATACAGAGAAACATGGGAAATTAGATATGAGAGGTAGGCAACGAGAATGGGAGACAAGCAGAAGGAATGAGAGATTTGGAGGAAGAAAGAATAACGCAGTCAGTTAGAAACAATGATGAATGAAATTGAAACACATAGAAAGGAGATTGAAGAAGTAGAAGACAAATAAACAGGTGAAATGAAGAGAATTGAGAGTAGTCAGCGAGTGGAGACAGTCACAAAAGAGATGCATGTTGTTTGTCTGTGACTAGCACTGCAGAAGTACTTTTTAAATGTCCAATTTAGTCTGATGAAATTCTTGTTAAGAATTCTGTTACCCTCAGTCCCCCAGTGACATGGAAGTGAAGATGACCACATTTGTAAAACAAAAATCTGGATGTGGTTAAATTATTCGAAGTAACACTTGGTTGCTTAGAAAACATAACACAAATAAAAGTAAATCAATAAATCGCATGAATATTTTTTCCTCATGAAATTAATTGACTGTGATATCAGATATAGTCCAGGAACTATATTCATGTTTTGTGGTATAGTTTGGAAACCCGATCCTAAGAATTTAATAAACAGGACATGCAGTTCAACTAAGTTCAATAAGCGATATCCTCAGTGAAAAGTGTATTACTTCCAGTTTTGTCAGGTTTTCTCATTTCTGTGCATTTGCATTTATTGTAAAATGAACATTGATATGTTTAATATCCAGGATTAATATTGATGACAGTTGTTCTAATTTTAGTAAGCAAGTTGCTCTGACAGAAATAAAAATCACTAAAATACCATGAACAATAATCAAAATGCTAACGGAATGCTGACCTATATATCTAGAGGACTAGAATTCAAGGGGGTAGAAGTCATGCTTCAGCTATACAAAACCCCATGGTTAGTCCTTACCTAAAACATTGTGTGCAGTTCTGGACACCGCAACTTAGAAAGGATATTTTGGCCTTTGAGAGGGTGCAGTAAAGATTTATCAGAATGTTACGTAGACTATGGGAGTTAAATCATGAGGAGAGATTACACAAACTAGGGTTATAGTCTCAAATTTAGTTTAAGTGGTGATTTGATTGAAGTTTGCAAGATATTAAGTGGAACGGATAGGGCAATAGAAACTATTTTTGAAAGTTAAGGAATCTAGGAGCAGGATTTTCACCTCCCATGGAGGTGTAAACCGGGTTATGAAATGTCAAACTTAGTTATTTTCTGCTGGAAAAACAATTTTCTGCTGCCTTCCCGATCCCACATGATTTTCATGTGGCCTTTTTGCGGATTGGGAAGGCCTTTGGTGCAAAATGCACACACACCTCTCCCATGGTCAGGGTCCCCATTGTGAGGGCCACAGGAAAAATGTATTTCCACCTGCACAGGTGGATTATCGTGTGCTGGTGTGGATTTTGGAAGCTCTGAAAAAGAAATGCACCTCTTGGAGAGTTTGTGACCCCTGCATTAAAAGACAAAAATCCCAGGCAAAGTCACACATGCGTTGGGTGTGCATTTCGGACAGTGCAAAAGTGAGCAGGTTGGGTTTTCACGGTCCCACAGGAAATTCCAGCCCTAGGTTGATGGCCATAATCTAAAAATTAGAAACAGACTTTTAGGAGCGAGATTAGGAAACAATTCTACACACAAATTAGGGTAAAAGTTTGGAACACTCTTCTGCAAATGGAAATTGATGCTAGATCAGTTTGTAATTTTAAATCTGATGTCAGTGGATTTTGGTATCCAAAGGTATTAAGAGATATGGGGCAAAGACAGGTGTGTGGAGTTTGGTTGCAGATTAGCCATGATCTCATAGAATAGTGGGACAGGCTCAAGGGGCTAAAAGGCGACTCCTGTTCGTAGTTCCTATGGTGCTGTAAAATCAGTTATATAACACATAAAGGCTTGAGTATTCCCACATTTTGAAAGCTTCAGAAAACAGCAAATTATATACCTAACCTTATGGTAAATCATTATGGGATTTAAAGAACTAGTGTGATATTGTAATGGCTGAAGCTACTTCTTGAGCCCAATGATTCCCCTGGGCTGATAAATTGTCTGCCACAGCAATGGCAGTGAAGGCATGACTTTTGGGCATGGTCAAAACATTGATATTATAGAATTCCATGCAGCTTTTTGATTTGGAATGTTTTCTCTTTCAAGATTTATTTAAAATTGCTCTTCTGATAAAATGGAGTCTATCCTTACCTTTTGTTTTGAGCCCCCAGAAAGTTCTTTAACCTGATTTTAAATTAAAACTCACCTACCTATACAAGTTTGTAATGTGGCAATTTTGCAAGCCATTATATTATTTCAGAATTGCAAAAATGACAAAGTGGTGACGGTAAAATTAGAATAAAAACTTTGTTTTGGTGCTTTTTAAAAAATATTCATAAACCCAATTATAAAGCAACTTTTCTTCTTTTCAAACCCATCATTTTAAAAACAGTAGTATAAAAGCATGTCCTGAGATGTGACTTGAACCAAGGTACTTTTATAAACAGTCAACCCACACAAGAAAACCACACGTTCCTGTGCAACATATAGTGTTGGGGTGAACGTTTGGGGTAAACACTACTAATTTCAAACTGATTGTAACCTGTATTTTTTTTTGTCCTTTTTGTCTCAACTTTCGAATTGAAATGATTCTTTAATTTTTTAACATCCAATTATCTAAATAGGGCATTACTACTACTGTAACATAATTGAAAACATATTTTACAGAAAAAAAATCAATTCATAAGGCCGGCATTTGTAAAGCCACATAACAGTATTTGATCTCTGATTTACAAAAGATTCTTTTATTGTTTGGATTATTTTCAGAACCTACTTCAATCATGATGGGCTGAAGGGCCTGTCACGATGGGCCTGTTTCTGTGCTGTGTAACTCTGACTCTATTCTACCTAGTTCAAATAAAATGGCTGGCATAGCATAGTTTATCAATTCCATAAATATATAAGCTAACTTGTACTTCACATCTGAATGAAAGGTTGTAAGTTTGAAATCCACAAGTGATTGGCATTTCTTGTCTCAGATGGGGGAATTTTGTCAGTTGTATGCCCACAAGATGGATTGACTCATTATGGCGTGATGTTCCAACTGATAACTTGACTAGGCTTGGGGAGATAAATGCATGCTGACTGTAAAATGCACAACGGTATGAGGAAAGGTTAAGAAAGTTGATTTTCTTCTAATTGGAAAAAGGAAGCTTTGAGTCATTTCATGTCTTCATTAAAGTTTTTTATTTGGAAGCTTCAGCATCACCCAAATAATGGGAGTTGGATGTCATATTTCAATCCAGAGCTGTAACATAAGATAAATTTAGATTGTAGAGTATGTAAACATTGCACAGGTTACCTAATTTCCCAGGATGAATTTGTATTGTTCAGTTAGCTGTACTAATGGAATATTTTTCTTTGTTTCCAGCAGTTTAGACAAACTTGTTTTTTTCAAAATTATTCAAAGAATAGCTAGACACCAAATCGCAAATGCATAATTCAGCTAAAGGCTACATTGAACAATTTAGAAAAAAAGTATATGTTTCAGAGAGGAAATAATAAGAAAATATGATGTAATGATTTTGCAGCATTATATTTTGGTTTTGTTTGATAAACTTATTGTTTATTAAGCTGACTAGGGCCAGAGTATTGATTCAGGCTGATATTTTATTTCAGTGCACTACATAGCTGATTCAT
Organism: Cetorhinus maximus; assembly: GCF_964194155.1. Lineage (NCBI taxonomy): Eukaryota > Metazoa > Chordata > Chondrichthyes > Lamniformes > Cetorhinidae > Cetorhinus > Cetorhinus maximus. The sequence goes on from NC_135889.1 coordinate 60,137,049, forward strand.
AAACAAGTTTGTAAGCAGACTATTTTCTTTTGAGGTTTAAATAACTGTAATCTCATAAATCTTTCCATATTGCAGACATTTTGTAAAAATCCCCTGAAAAGAAATTCTTTTTGACATTTATTTTATTTTACAGAATTCAGTGGAACAGTTGGTAATTTCACTGCTGTGCATTAACCATATTTTTGCCCATAGGTACACTAGAAGTTGTGGTCAGTGCAGTGGTACTCCAAATCTTTAGGCCACAGTATAGCTGGGCACAGTTCATTTTCTTTATTCCCTACACAAGATCCAATTCTTGCCAGTATATGGCAAACATCCATCTTTGATACTGACAAGCAGCTTTTTACATAAGAACATAAGAAATAGGAACAGGAGTAAACCATTTGACCCCCCCATGCCTGCTCCGCCATTTAATAAGATCATGGCTGATCATCTTGTGTTTTGATTCCACATTCCCATCTAACCCAGATAGCCTTTGATTCCCTTGCCTAACAAGAATCTATCTACCTCTGCCTTAAAAAATATTCAAAGACCCCGCTTCCACAACCTGAGGCAGAGAGCTCCAAAGTCGCACATCCCTCCAAGAGAAAAAATGCCTCCTCATCTCTGTCCCAAAAGCGTGACCCCTAATTTTAAAACAGTGCCCCCTAGTTCTGGACTCATCCAGAAGAGGAAACACCCTTTTGACGTCCACTTTGTCAAGGCCATTCAGGATCTTGTATATGTCAATCAAATCACCCCTCACTTTTCTAAACTCCAGTGGGAAACAAGCCCAGTCTGTCCAACATTTCCTCATAAGGCACCCACTCATTTCGAGTATCAATCTGGTAAACCTCCTTTGAACTGCCTCCAATGCATTTATATCCTTCCTTAAATAAGAGAGACCAAAACTGCACACAGTATTCAAGGTGCAGTCTCACCAATGTCCTGTATAACTGAAGCATAACACCCTTACTTTTATGTTCAATCCCTCTTGTAATAAAAGGTAGCATTCCATTACTTGTTGTACCTGCATATGAACTTTTTGCGACTCAAGTATTATAACACCTAAATCCCTCTGCATCTCAGAATTATGCAGCCTTCTCTATTTAAGTAATACTCTGCTTTTTTGTTCTTCCTGCCAAAGTGAACAACTTCACATTTTCCCACATTAAGCTCCATTTGCCAGATCTTTTGCCCACTCGCTCAACCTATCTATATCTGCAAACTCCTCATGTCCTCTTCACAACATACTTTCCTATCTATCTTTGTGTCATCTGCAAATTTTACTACCATGTCTTCGCTCCCCTCATCTAAGTCATTGATGTAAATAGTAAAAAGTTGAGGCCCCAGTACAGATCCCTGTGGGAATCCACTTGTCACATCCTGCCAATCAGAAAAAGACCATGCTCTCTGCTTTCTGCCAGCCAGCCAATCTTCTATCCATGCTAATATGTTAACCCCTATTCCATGCTCTTTTATTTTCCATGATAATATTTGATGTGGCAAATGCCTTTTGGAAATCCAAGTATAGTGTGTCCGCAGGCTCCCCTTTATCTACTGTGCATGTTACCTCCCCCTTCCCGTCTGAGGCCCAAGCAGGGTGACTTGCCGGGCTTTCCCTGCCCCTGAACTCCTTCCACCAGCCTCAAAATTGAGGCTGGGCAGGAAGCGGCCTTTAGTGATCAATAATTGGCTACTTAAGGGCCGTAGTTCGGGCGAGGGCAGGCTGCCTTAGGCCTCGCCCAACCCACATAAGATTGTGGCTAGGTTGGGGGTCTGAGGGCAGCTGGAAGGCAATCCAGGAATTTTGTGGGCCCCCCTCCACCTGCAAAATCACTGGTGATGGAGCATAAAATTCTGCCCTGTTGAGTATTTTGTAGATATTTGAGCTTCAAAAATTTTTCCTCAAATGGCTTAGAGTTCTTTTAAGTGGTTTAAATCACAAGCCAGCTAGCAACATTGGCTGTCTGATTCCTTCCTGGGTTTTGGCCTCCAGCCCCAAGAGTGGGAGAAGCATTCCACAGAATAGGACCTCATGGGGAGAATGTCGTCCCCCCCCCCACCATCTGGGGGATTGTGCAGGGGCGTGCGGGGGTGGGCGATCAGCGCCCCCGAAGGGGTCTGTGCCACCATTTTACATGGGTAGGTCAATTAAGGCCCGCCCAGCATGACGTGCGCCCGAAAGCGCTGAGCGCTCCCTGTGCAGGCACTTGGGGGGGGTTCCCTGAGTCGGGGCCTGCACTCTTTTGCACATGTGCAGGGCTACCTCGGAGAGATTAGTTTAAGTTCCCAAAATTTTAATAAAGGAAAAAATTTTAAGACGTCCCCTCATGTGACAGTGCCACATGAGCTGGGACATGTCAATGAACAGTAATGAAAAAATTTATTGAATTAATAAACCCTTCATGAAGCATCATCCCGCCTGTGGATGAGGTTCCATGAAAAGTGCGAAGGCCGCCTGGGCTCTTTGCCTGCCCGCCAACCTTAAGGTTGAACGGGCAGCTCAGTTTATTAGTTTAATCGATATTTAAATGACCTTAAAAGGCCTTTGACAGTTCAGTGGGCATGCACTGAACTGAAAATCTAAATGACATGCGGTGACGTCGGGACACCCGCCCGACGCCAATGCACTTCATTTTACGCCTCGGCGAGCGGCCCCCCCCCCTCCCCGCACAGCTCGCCGAGCCGAAATTTCTGGCCCATAAGGTGAAGCCAGGATTCTCAGCTGCGGCATTTAGAACTAAGAGATGGGAATAGTGCAGTTGGTTTGACTTTGGGATGTGTTACTGTATGCTATATAAATGCAAGTTGTTGTTGTCGACAGCAGCAGCCACCACCATCACTTAAGTGATTGTTGGGTTTGAAACCATAGCATTTGGCAAAACTTATGAAGGTGGTTTTGTATCCAGCCTCTGAACAGCCAGCCCGCCGAAGGATTATATAGCACTGGATGTATGGTAACACTTGTGTGACCATACTTCGTGTATGACCACCACTCAAAGGGATCAAGAAGGGAAGCTTGGCTTAAAGCTAGCAGGACCTCAACAAACAAATCTTTCATATGAAGGAAAACATACCCCTTGGGGTATCATGGACGCACAGCTTTTAGTAAGGGCCTTTGGTCTGTAATTATAAATCAAAACCAGTTGAGGAACAGGAGCCAAAAGAGTTATAAATTATTTATTCAAACGATTTACTAACAAAGGCATATAGTAACAGTGTTTTCATTGCCCCAGTATCTCTCAGAACATAGATGAATTTTGGACCAATATAATGAGAACTTGCAGAATTGTGAGTATTTTTAAGTAAATGATGACTATCTAGTGAGGCAAACTACTGAAGACCAGAATAATCCCTTTGTTTGTTGCAGTCTACCCTTTCAGTTAGGATATTTTGTTTTATTTGATCAAAAGAATGAAGGTTATGATGGGTTGAAGTCAAATACCGAGGCAGAGAACTGTCTACTCAAGTCATTGCCAGGTCTTTGTGAAATTGTTGCAGAAATAAAGACAAGTGAGCAAGTGATGAAGTAGCAGGCATCGTGATACTTGTGCTATCACTGCGAACTTGCATTTAGGCAGCCTGGGTCCTGATTGCTTGATGTTGAATGTTTGAGCCTGCAGCATCCTTATTTAAAGTTCATACACAGAGAAGTGACTAGAAAAGTTGCCCCAGAACATTGCTAGCCTCCTTACAGCTAGGTCAACTAAGCACAGCATTATAAAACAGACAAGAAGAAAAACAAAACTTAAAATTAGCTTCATGGAACAGCAGATCTCTTTTACAAAAAAGATACAGGTAGACCACAATGGAAAAATATGCTGATGAATGACAGCTAGTTTAGCAAGATGTCAGTATTGCTGCAGTAAATGAAAAGAGGCTGGCCAGAAAGGGCTTCCATCTCCGTCAGTGACCAAAAAAACTGTCTGTGAATGGACCTAAATGAAAGTAATTTGTACCAAGCTATTTTTCCTTCCCTGTCTCTCCATTGTACAGGAGTGTTGTCAAACTTCAGTGTTTGGACCATGCTAAAATCTCTTTGCAATCTTAACTTTATGGTACTGTTGATCATTGCTCTGGCCCTGGTGCACAGCTCGCTATCCCTATAGCTCTGTATTAGATTCAGTGGGATGGTTAGGGTGTACATGCATGTTTAACAGATCTCTAACCATTGACCTTCTCAATTTGGACATATAAATCACTGTACAATACACATGTTAAGTTCCTTGTTAAGCGTATCACTGTGATCAAGGGTAGAATGAGTGGAGGCAGGTAAGCTGAAACAGATGCAGAGAAAAGAGTTTTAACTTAGTAGTCAGTTCTGCTTTACTATCAAACAGCTGATGAAGATCTTTTTCGTCAATGCCATTAGCATTTTGATCAAGTGTAGGGAGAAAAAAAGACTAAGGCTAAACAAGTTAATCTTGGATCTGTTACTATAAGAGCCAGCCTACGATTCAGAACAAACTGTATTTAGCTCATTTATGCTTAAATAAAATTTTTATTATAAATTTGTGTTGTTATGTCCTTTTTGTGCTTTTTTTTTGTTTGAGATGCTCATTAATATGAATGATATTAGTTTCAGTTTCTCTGTGCATTTTTGGGTGAAATATAACATAGGCCTAATGTAGACTAAAGCAATATAATTCATTTTCCACCTATTCTTTTGGAGTGCAGTTATCAATTTAACAATAAATTATGCGTAGATTTGTGCTTTGCTTGTGTCCACTAGAAGGTGGGCTGAAATTGTCCAAACTTTTTTCTTCATAGCCACCTGAGAAGAGAGACTTTCATCTTCTCAGTAGCTGAATTGGAACCCTTCTTTCAGAGGTGAAAGAATGTGGGTGAATCCTCTGCATTACTCAATTCCCCTATTTGACTAGTGACAACTTAAAACTACACCATGTGGGTACTCATGCTGGTTTAAACTCAGCACCAGTGCAAAAATCACACTCAAGCTCTTTCTTCACTTTCAAAAATAATGCTTGCCATGAGGCCACAGAAAAGTGACGGTACCGTGTGCAGTCACAGCAGCCAGTATGATCTAAATTGCATATTGTCTCCCATAGGATAGATCACAATGTATGATGTCAACATGTCTCTATATTGAAACGTATAGTGTAGAGCACCTAGTAATCTAAGGACCTGTATAAAGAGAAAAGAAGAAAAAATACATTTATTATTTCAGGCCATCTTAAACTACATCACAGCCAATGAAATACTTGCTTGAAGTGCGGCTATTGTTTTGTGCAGGTAAATCCAACAGTCAATTTGCACAGAAAAATTCCACAAACAGCAATGAGAAATGTATTTTCAGTGATGTTAATGGAGGAATAAATAGAGACAAAAAGTTTTGTTGCATCATCTTCCATAATGCTCTGTTCTAGACCCTACAGTGTAAATAGTGTTAGAAGTATTATTGCTTTGTTGTTTCCTTTTCAAATAAATCCTGAGCACTCCTGAGCTGAACTATCATATGGTTAGGACTGGAAATTTGCTACAGGATTCATGTACAAGATCAGTTGTAGTATAATGCAATCTTACGCACACTGGTCTAAATAAATGTAGACTTCAGTTACACTATATTTATGATCCATCAGCAGTAGTTGCTAAAACTCAAACAAGCCCAAACAAAATTGCGCTGATAACTTGCTCTATACGTATTCTACACAACAAAAGTAACTGGCACCAGAAGCCAAGTAAAGGAATTAATATTGAGACCTGTGGGGATAAGATTTGTATCTCACAATTAGGTTGAACTGATGACAAAGCAAACAAATTATAGTCTGCGCATTTAATATATAATTTTAAGGTCATTATAATGCATTCTGTTTACATTAACTTTACCTTGTCACTTTTCAGTATATAGTCCAGTCCAGTAAAGATGCTTGCATGTTGGTTCCGGTACTCAATAGGATCATACATGTATTTCGAATCCTTACACTTGCAAATAGTTTAAAGAGAATTTTTTTTTAAAAACAATGTGGTGTCTCTGTTACATTTGAGAAATGCTTGATCATACTCCAGCAAGGACAAGGAAAATCTAGTGAGTGGAAAAACACAAATGACTGAGCACACGATATAATTAAACGAAATAAACCTATATATTTTATTACTGGAGCTTACATTTATGTAGCCTGGAAAGTAGTAAATCTTCTCAGATGACAATTTTGTAACACTACATTTCTATTTCTTCCCCTTGCCCCATGTCAATGCATCATTGACTGGATCTTGTCCTTTATCCCATTTTCCCCTGCCATTGTCTCTGATATTTACTGTCTCTTTGATGTGTATGAGTGACTGGAAATGGATGAGTAACTTTCCACCCTGAGACGTTTAGCAAATCCACCAAACAACATCGCCACATGTGGCATTAGTTTGAATATTTGTCATGAAGAATTTGCAATGAGCTGATACTGGAGACTAACGTGCATAATCAAATCCAGATTAAGAGAATCAAGATTTTGCTTTTCAGAGTATAAAATAATTCATTGCTCCTCCTGAAATGGTTTCCATTTGCAACAATCTGTACCTTGAGTGATTTGTGACAATCTTTCATGATTTAATTTTTACTGTTATATTGGGGAAATATAAATGAGTGACTTCTGATACATGGGAGTCTAAAAATACATATAGGGGTAGGGAGGGGAGAAAGCCCAGCAAGTACTGGAACGGAACAGAAGTCAAACTTCTGATCCAAGAGACTGGTGTTTCTGTGGCAAAGCTTACTGGACAGTTTTCCAACAGGACTTGGATAATATTATGCATGAGTAACTTGACTGGTACCTTTGAAAAATAATTAAGTATGTAGATTACTGGTTTGTGATTGGTAGCTTTTCTAATAGTTTGGGAATCTATTTCTGAGTTGCAAATTTTAGAATAATCAGTGACAACTCTGCAGTGATTTTTTTGGCACAAGGAGGAAAAAGAGTATTGGACCTTATTTCTGTTCAGTTGAATCAGCATTTGCGAGACAAGATTCAAATATACTCTCAAACACCTCCATATATCATCAAAAGTGTTATAAAACATATTAAGAACTGGCGGTTAACTGGCTTAGTGCCTTCTGTGGTGTTATATTAATTACGAATGTCTGTAAACTAGTTTTTCATCAGAATAATAGAAGAGAAACAACTGATTCTGGCCTTATCCATTGTATCATTTTGAACAGACACGAAAGTTAACTGAAAAACTAAACTGTAACTGAAATTTTTAATGTGTTTTTGGTTAGTGTATTTTTTCCGTATAATGTGAATTTCCAGTAATAGGATTTTTCTAAATTTTCTAATTTTGCTTCAGATAACCAATTTTACTATTACAACTGGTTTAACTGATTTGTTTAAACAAAATTTAATCTGATTGTAGTCAAATTTGCATTTTTTGAATTAAATTTAAATTAAGACACAACAAAACAGAACAAAATGATTGTGGAATGTAAGGATAGTTACAAAATCTGTGACTGTTTCATATAACCAACAGTATCTTATGGAATGGAGATCTTAGTTTGTAGACTATTGGATTTTGTCTTGTGCATATTTAACAAGTTCACTGCTTCCCTTTCTGTTAGAAAAGCTGTTACACCATGTGCAGTAGCTGAATTAATAACCGTACTATTTTGGTATTTTGTGCAATTCTATGACTCAGTGGAGTGATCGGAATTTCTGCAGGCAGTATATCAATTACAGTATTTCAGATGTTGCTCATTAGTTTTTCACAAGCTGAAGTTGTTTAATAGTTTTTAAAAAAGAATTCCAATTCAAAATTGTGGGCTTTTTCTACTATACATTTTAGGATAAAAATAAAACTGCTTTAATCTATTTTCTCACATTTATTTCTCAATATTAGCAGTTTAGTAATTTGAGTTGAAGTCCAGCAATCATATAAAGTCTGTAAATGTTGGATTTTTAAAAATTATCATATATTGAAGATGCAACCTGCATGTGCTGATATGTGCACAGAAAGGAACCAGAATCCCACTTAGCTTAATAGTTGACTTCAGAGGTAAATATATTGTCAGTGACATTACTATTACATAAATTGCCTACGCCTACTGCAAGTATAATTTGAGACATTGTAACTCTCTTTGTACCGACACAGTTCCAGCAACAGCAGAGATGAACAGTTAACTTGAGCTGGGTCCATCATCTTTGTTGTGGCTGCAGCAGGTTGGGATCTCAGCTGCTCATAAAAGAGAGCAATATACATCAGCCCCAAGATAAGCAAAAGTGTAGACTAGCATGATTATCGTCACAAATGCAACTTTATTCAAGGCTTGCTCTTACAAGACACTTGTGTCTTTTGAGCAACCATGCATCTGCAAAACTTGTACATATGCTGATCTGTTTTTGTGATTCTGTTTCACTGTATAAACAGAGATGTAAATAAGATGTAAGATGGCCAAAATAGAAGCTTTTCAAAGCCTGCTCTAGAGGCAATACAGAAGCGCAGTGCACTGGTACATTCAGCCATGGAGGATGGGTCAGGATCTTGCATCAGTTATTGAATTTTCAATCTCAACAATGTCACCAGGAGGTTTCTTATGTATTTTGCTTCTAGGGAGAGAATGAAATGGTCATATACGTCAGTTTCCTGTAATTACATCAGAATGGCAATGCAGAAGCCTATCCACTTTTTCGCAAATAATATTAGTACAAGACATTGTGAAAAGAAGGCATGGAACTAAATGAAGGCTTTGGGTCTGCAATGCAACAGTAATGTTGTGGTGTGGGGGTGTTGGCCCCCCCAACAGCGGGTGGTGAGGTGGCTGGTATCACAAACTTCTCTATGTAGGTTTCTGCAATGGGGAACTGATGATACTGTTGGTTTATTTTGCAATGCCTGCATATATCTGGTTTGTGATAAGAATAAATGAAGTGGATTTTAGGCTTTAATTGGCAGATCAGAATCAGTTGAATACAGTTTTAGCAAGCTGGATGCAGAATTCTAAAAGTATATACCTGCACTATCAAGCTGCTGCTTCTTAAATACTAGATGCCAATCAAGCTCAAAGAAGTGTTGGCTGTGCTAGATAAATTACTTGTCTTTTGTATTAGTTTATAGGAGAAAATTCCCCTACATCCACGTCATGTGTGGCTAAAATTGTACACTCTGGTTTATCCCTACAGATTCCCTTAAATTCTGTAAGTAACCTCACTAGATCTTCTCATTGTCCTGCCTGTAAGTATAAAAATATGGTGTCTAACTGTCTTAGTATTTCAGTGTTGGCTAACTGGATAGGAGGAGGTTCAATTTGTGAGCTGTCTAAGTCTCCTCCGCCTCACTCTCACCATCTCTTGCATCCTCCACTGTGCTTACAACCTGACATACCTGCTCCTTCTTATCCTCCTCCCTATGATATGTTGTTTGAACATATTGATATGACACAGCTGATTCTTTTTCCTGTGATCTGGGGTGTCTATCAAATGATTTACTTTACCAACCCTCTTAATTATCTTGTATGGACCACTGAACCGTGCTTTCAGAGGTTCCCACTGTAAAGGCAATAACGCTAACACTTCATCCCCTGGTTGTAATGTTTGGGTTGCAGCTTGCTAATCTGCCCATTCCTTCATCTTTGTTTGTGAAACTTTAAAATGTTCTTGAGCCAATTGGCAGGCTCCCATGAGCCATTCCTGGAACACGGACACATAATCTAACATAGGTAATTTGTATCGCTGTCCTAAAAATTCTTCTTTGATTAACTTTTATCCATAAATTATTTCAAAAGTGCTTAAATCAGTGGATTCATCCAGTGACTGTCAGGTAGCAAATAAAAGAAAGTCCAGTCCTTTGTGCCAATCATCGTGATACTCATGACAATACGCTTTAATCATTGTTTTACGCCTCACTGTTATTGCCTTTACAGTGGGAACCTCTGAAAGCACGGTTCAGTGGTCCATACAAGATAATTAAGAGGGTTGGTAAAGTAAATCATTTGATAGACACCCCAGATCACAGGAAAAAGAATCAGCTGTGTCATATCAATATGTTCAAACAACATATCGTAGGGAGGAGGATAAGAAGGAGCAGGTTTGTCAGGTGCAAGCACCGTGGAGGATGGAAGAGATGGTGAGAGTGAGGCGGAGGAGACTTAGCTTACAAATTGAATCTCCTCCTATCCAGTTAGCTAACACTGAAATATTAGGACATTTAGGCACCATGGGGAGAATTTCTCCATGTCAGGCAGGCTGGTTGGGAGCAGGCGCGGGCGGGTGCGGAGCCAATCGCCGCCCGTGATCGGCTCCGTGCCACCATTTTGCATGGGTGGGCCAATTAAGGCCCGCTCAATGTGATGCACGGCCGGTAGCACTCAGTGCTACCTGTGTGCTACCTTACCCATGCGCACGAAAGAGCGCAGAAATCTCCCTGAAACATGGAGCTGCCTCAGGGAGATTAAGACCGTATTGAGAATTTTTATAAAGTTAAAAATCATTTACACACGTCCCCTCGTGACAGTGTCACATGAGCTGGGACATGTTTATGAATTGAGCAAAATTTATTTATTAATTTAATAAAACCTTCATGAAGCCTCATCCCGCCCATGGATGAGGTTTCATGAAAAACACGAAGACTGCTTGGGCTCTTCGCCTGCCTGCCAACCTTAATTATGTTAATTGCTTTTTAAATGGCCTTAACAGGCCTTTAACAGTTTGGTGGGCGCGCAGCCACCTCCAGCACACGCCCGCTGAACCAAAGATCTGAATGACACGTGGTGACATCGGGACGCACGCCCGACATCACTGCCCATCATTTTACCCGTCAGCGTACCAGGCCTGCCCCCGCACGCTGACGTGAAAATTCTCCCCCATCTTTTCATACTTGCAGGACAACAAGATCATCAGTGAGGTTACTTAAATAATTTAAAGGAATCTGTAGGGATAAACGGGGTGTACAACTTTAGCCATGCATGATGTGGATGTAAGGGAATCTTCTTCCATAGCTAATGGTATGGTACCTCTCTAAAGCTCCCTGTGTCTGTGGGTGATATGCTGTGGACATCAACTGTTTTATACCCAAACTACTAATTATGTTTTGAAAAACCTTAGACAGAAAATTGGAACCTTGGATTGACTGGATCTCCACCGGTGATCCATAACGTGTAAAAATTTGGTTAACTTCTCCACTACCACCTTAGCTGTAATTGTTCTTTAAAGGGATGACCTCTGGAAATCAAGTTGTCATATCCATAATAGTAAGGATATACTGGTATCCTGCTTCCGTCTTTGGTCCCACACAGTCTACTAACACCCTAATAAATGGTTCCTCAAAAACTGGTATGGAAATTAATGATGCTGGTTTAGTAGTAGAGAACTTGAGTATTGCTGAAAAAGGAGACTTTCTTGTCATGCACTTTTCAGGACAATTTGCAAGAAAATACCAATGTCAGGGAAAATAACATATTTACACTGTATGAGAAGAGTGTGGTTGGCAAGTGGACTCTGATTGGTAGAGGTGTTGCCATGGAGAATGCACCAGTTGATGGTGACAGACAGCAGATGACACAAAGCTGGGTGGGAGGGTGAGCTGTGAGGAGGATACAGAGATGCTTCAGTGTGACTTGGACAAGTTGAGTGAGTGGGCAAATGCATGGCAGATGCAGTATAATGTGGATAAATGAGAGGTTATCCACTTTGGTAGCAAAAACAGGAAGGCAGATTATTATCTGAATGGCTATAGATTGAGAGAGGGGAATGTGCAACAAGACCTGGGTGTCCTCGTTCACCAGTCGCTGAAGGTAAGCATTCAGGTGCAGCAGGCGGTAAAGAAGCCAAATGGTATGTTGTCCTTCATAGCGAGAGGATTCGAGTACAGGAGCAGGAATATCTTGCTGCAATTATACAGGCCTTGATGAGACCACACCTGGAATATTGTGTGCAGTTTTGGTCTCCTTATCTGAGGAAGGATGTAATTGCTATAGAGGGAGTGCAGTGAAGGTTTACCAGACTGATTCCTGGGATGGCAGGACTGACATATGAGTAGAGATTGAGTCGGTTAGGATTATATTCGCTGGAGTTCAGAAGAATGAGGGGGGATCTCATAGAAACCTATAAAATTCTAACTGGACTAGACAGGGTAGATGCAGGAAGGATGTTCCCGATGGTGGGGGAATCCAGAACCAGGGGTCACAGTCTGAGGATACGGGTTAGACCATTTAGGACTGAGGTGAGGAGAAATTTCTTCACCCAGACAGTGGTGAGCCTGTAGAATTCACTACCACAGAAAGTAATTGAGGCCAAAACATTGTATATTTTCAAGAAGGAGTTAGATACAGCTCTTGGGGCAAAAGGGATCAAAGGATATGGGGAGAAAGCGGGAGCAGGCTATTGAGTTGGATGATCAGCCATGATCATAATGAATGGTGGAGCAGGCTTGAAGGGCCGAATGGCCTACTCCTGCTCCTAGTTTCTATGTTAACTGCCAAGCATTGTTTGAAATTTAAACCAGGCAGCTCAACTCTGATTGGTCAAGATATTGCCCTGGGGAATGAAGCAGCGAATGGCTGTCACTTATTTTGTTCAGCTTAAACAGGTGCAATATTGTACATGTTCTTTCTGTCTACAAAGAACAGGGCCCTGTGTATTAATATATGTAGCTTCCAGTACATACAAATGTGCCACACTATGAGCCCAGCTGACAATCTTAAGTTGGTTGTCAGCGTAATTCTTAGCTCACTGAGGATTATTTAACAAATGTTGCCTAATCGTGGAATCACACCTAATGTTGGACACTGTGTTTTGAGTTTTGCAAGCACGGGCTAGTTGGGCATGGTCCATATCTTGCTGGTTGCAAACAGCAGAGGGGACATGCTGTTTGATACGATCTGCCAGTCTTTGGGACGTATGGCCTACATACCTAGCATCACACTGGCACTGAAATTCATACACCATGTTATTCATTTGTGTGATAGGCAGAATATCTTTTTGGCAGCATCCTGTTAGTGGTGAATACCACTCGTGTTGCTACTGCATAATAGCAGCATGAAACAGTTAACTTCACCTGTTGCTCAAATGTTTTGAGATACCTTGCCCTTCCAGGGTAATCTGAGGTAGACTGGGCACTTTTTAAGGCCAAAAGTGATGGCATTGGGTCCTTTCATGATAGCCTTGGGCCCGTTCATGAGTTTGCGCAATATAGAGTGCAAAATGATCTGATCAGTGTAGCCATTATCCCGCAGGATGTCTTTGAGCTTATGAACTCGGCAATTTGTATTTGTTGAGCTTATGAATTAGGCAACTTATGCAGTTGAGTTCAGCTTGTATGGTATCATCGCTAGTCCCAGTAGATGTCTGGAGGTTCTCACCAACAGAGCTTCAACATGAAGCAAAATAGATGTGTTGCCATGGGATCCCCTCTAGACCCAGCTCTCTCAAACATCTTTGTTGGGTTCCATGAGAAATGTGTCTTCTATGGAATGACACCCAACCTGTTACCCCTTGTATATTTCCGATATTTGGATGATACGTTTGCTCTATTTAAATCCGCAGCGGATAATTTTCCTGTATGTCTTAATGGGCTCCATCCTGCGCTCAAATTTACCTTTGAAATGGAGCAGTCAAATGAACTCCCTTTTCTTGACATATTAGTTGAGAAACCTGCCAGTGGGTTGTCTACCACGGTCTACTGCAAGCCTAACTTCACTGGTCAATACACACGTTGGAACTCTTACATTTCCACACCCTAAAAGATTGGCCTTATTGGCAACCTCATAAACAGGGCCTGAGCTAATTTCTCACAATGCAAGCTTGATGCTGAAATAGGGTGCATCTCACTCTCTCACACACACACATGCAACAAACAAATAGGGTCTCTGCAGAGATGAAGAAAAAACATCGCAAAAGGATAAAGTTGCAGGGTCTTGACACTGTCAATCTGGTGCTCCCTCATTCAAGGACGGGTTGTTAGTCCCAGTAGATGTCTGGAGGTTCTCACCAATGGAGCTTCAACATGGAGGAAAATAGAGCAAGATCAATCCCTCGTGTCTTAGCCTCTCGGGTTTCCAAATACAGACAAGTTTTGCTGAAATGAGGATTCCTAGCTGGATACTGATAATCACACTATTTTGAGCAAAGCAAAGAGAGCACGAACTAGGCAGCTTTTTCCCCTTCTCAGGTCATTCCCAACTGAGTTCAAAGCAACAAGTTCAAAATATAAAGCTCCTCCGTCAGGTGATTTGCCTTTAAAACAGTTTTTTTTCTATCAATTAAAGTGATTGCAGTTCAAATAAACAAATAGCTCTCCTCTACAATTGCCATGCTGGTCATTTAGCTGACGTCATGTGATTTCTTGGAAAAGGCAAGCTTGCTCCAGTGCAAGATGAACTTATGGTTTTAAAAAAAATCCAGATCAGCCTCCAAGTGTCCAAATGATGCAATGTCGTTCCAAATTTTAAAATAAAATATAGTTCCTGTAGGTATGGTTCTAACAATAGATAATATGTGATTATTTACTTAACCTGAAAGTTTGCCATGTCCATGAGGATTTACACAAAAAAATAACTACGCCTGTTAATAACTAGCCTGTTCTATTCCAGAAAACCAGTTGGTGAAGGATAGATTGGAAGCAATTATTACACTTTATAAAATTTATTTAAAGCTACACATACACCTCCTAACCCAACAACCACATTTTTAAATTTTGTTGGGGCTCAAGAGAATCCACAATTAATGTCCTCTGCCTCCATACAATTCAACATAATTAGTATACAATTAACAACACCCCTTTACCCTCTGGTGTGGACATCACTAAATTAGCACATAGTGAAACCAGTCACTAGAAATACAGCCAAGGCTCATTGTTGTTTTTCGTTTGACCCATGTAGTAATAGGTATGTCATGTTGTTTGCAGTATTGCCCTACATTTTCCCGTTTGATATAAAAGAAAGACTTGCGTTAATATAGTGGCTTTCACGAGCTTAAGATGTCCCAGAGTGCAGCCTCTGAAATACTTTTGGAGTGCAGTCACAGTTATTTTTGTAGGCAAATACAGCAGCCAATTTGCACACAGCAAAGCAGTGAGATCAATGAGCACACAATGTTTTTGGAATGCTGGTTGATGGATAAATGCTGGCCTTGACACTGCAAGAACTTCTCTGTTCTATGTTATCACTTATGCCCATCCGAGCAGGTGAATTGGACTTCAGTTTAACATCTCATCTGAGCCATGACACCTCTGATGATCTAAGCTGTTGCTGTATGCAATTTGACTTTGCTTTACATAGGCTACCATGTTTGCCTGCATAAAAATCAAATTCACCTCAAAAATAATCCATTGGTTGTGAAGTGCTTTGGGATGTCTTGAGAATGTGATAAGGCACTGCGTAAATCTAGTTCTTTCTAAACCAGAGAGGCCTTTATTCCAACAAAATGCCCAGTACAGCACGTGAAAATAAAGCATCTCAATGCATGTTTCCTGAGGGGGTGAGAATTACACTTAATACTTTAATTTTGATACAATTAACCATAAGTTACATTTGATGGAGAGGGAAGGTTAGATGGTTGGCTTCTTAGAGATAGAGGCCACTTGGTGTAACCAGAGGTAATGATACCTCCAGCATAACCCCCCATACTCCATCAGAGCACAGACACCAAAAACATGGGTCAAGGAGGTTTGCTTGTTCATAGACATTTTAAGCGTTATAACATTTTTTTTTCCTATACTTGGGCTGTTTTCAGATCGCTAATAGTATGCCTCAAAATGGGCCTGCAAACTGATTGTGACATGCTACACAATGATGATATTGATTTGTATATGGTTGAGGCATAAAATTTTGTCTTTCATGAAAAAGTAGGAAATGATTATTGTGGAACTACCACCAGTAACACATTAGCTGTTGCAGCAAAATAAAATTTGCATGAGGAACCAATTCCCCAGTTCTTCGAGTGAGCAAAATGTAATCCCCAAGTTACAGAGAGATCCTGTGCAAGGAAGCTTTTCTGTGGCATTTCTAATAGAGACACTGGGCAGAATTTTCTGGCTGTCGTGTGGGTGGCGGAGCCCGCACGTCAGTGCGCGACATCGCGTTATTTAGGTCAGCGGGCGCGCTATGCAGCGGGACGCATGCCAGCCATTAATTAAAGGCCTCGTTAAGGCCCTTAACTTGCCAATCGTCGACGATTTTGAGGGGCCTGTGCGAACTTCGGCTCGGCGTACGGGCCCAATGGGCAGGCGGGTAGGAGATTTTTTTATTAAAACTCATGCACTGGCGGGATATGTGGACTCAGAGGGGTTGTTCATGTTTTTCATGAAGTATTTAATGTAGAAAGTGTTTTAAACTTGCCTGTGTGATTGTTAGCAGTTCACATCGATTTCCAAGAGCTTTTTGTCTACTTTGAAACCAGTCTGCAGACAGTAATATTTATCGGGCCTGCAGCTTTCCACAGGCCTCCATTTAGCCTGGGTATGGGTTCTGATATCTCCACTGGAGGCAGCTCCTCTGAGGAGGAAGGGAGGGATAGAATAAGGAGGAGCCAGGAGTGGACAATCAGCCTCCAGGGGAGCCACCTTTGGGAGGCCAGGCTCAGGCACAAGGGGTGCAGGGCCAAGAGGTTGTCCAAGGTGGAAGGGGCCGCAGAAGACGCCACTATCCTGCTGCCAGGGTATACAGGCGGTGAAGCAGCTACCTCAATATGACTGAGGTGCAGTGCCAAAGGAAGCTCTGTCTCTCAAGGGAGACAGTCAACTATATCTGTCAGACGATTGGCCCTGAGATCTCCCCTAACTGTGTGGGTGGACACCCTATGCCAGTGGCTCTGAAGTTCACAGTTGCCCTCCACTCCCAAGCCTCTGGTTCCTTCTAGGGCTCGGTGGGTGATCTGTGCGGTGTCTCCCAATCAGCTGTGCACACTTGTGTCAAGCAGGTTACAGACACTCTGTTCAGACGGGCATTGACCTTCATCCACTTCCGCTGCGACCAGGCAAGTCAGGCACAGCGAGCCAGAGGCTTCGCGGCCATTGCTGGCTTCCCCCGCGTCCAGGGTGCAATAGACTGTACACATGTGGCCATCAAGGTGCCCAGTGCCTTCGTCAACAGGAAGGGCTTCCACTCCATGAACGTGCAGATAGTGTGTGATCACAGGATGCTGATTCTGCAAGTTTGTGCAAGGTACCCAGGCAGCTCCCACGACGCCTACATCCTCAGACACTCCCAGGTGCCAATGCTCTTCAGTGCTCTGGCTCGGCTGAATGGTTGGCTGCTGGGTGACAAGGGCTATCCCCTGCGAAGGTGGCTCATGACGCCTCTCCGCCATCCAAGAACAGAAGCTGAGGAGCGCTACAATAGGAGCCAGGGCATCAGAAGGGCTGTGGTGCAGAGAGCATCGGTCTTCTCAAGATGCGTTTCCGTTACCTGGACCGCTCAGGGGGCGCACTCCAGTAGCCCCCAGATCGCATTTCTCTGATAGTGGTAGCATGCTGCACCCTGCACAATCTTGCGCTGGAAAGGTGGGATGCAGTTGACAATGAAGACCTTGACACAGTGGATGAGGCTGCACAGGATGAATCCAGCAGTGGCTCAGAGGATGAGGAAGCACAGGGCGATGATGAGGGGCAGCACACCGACCCGCAATTGCACCAAGGAGGCAGGGACACCCGGGACAATTTAATCCAACGAACCTTCAGCTAGCTCCACACATCGACCAGCAGGACCAGCATTGCCTGGCGCTTCCACGTGTGACACTTAGGTTGTACATCTTCCACCTCATCAGCTGCAACTAAGGGCTTAGTACAGAAACATCAATGTCCACTCAAACATTCATGAGATGTCTGTGAAAAATACGAATGCAGCACAAAGGAAACACCCTCAGCCAGGGTCAGAAAAGTGGACTTTATTCTGTCCAGCATAAAACAGAAACGTCTCAATGACAAACATAAGTATTTGTTCCCTAATCTCAGGCCAACACAAGATCACCAGTGACATACCCGTGAAGTGCCTAACGTGCCTTATGCTTTCATTTGCGGGTGCTATGTCTAGGTGCTGCCCCATCGCTCGGAGTGGCTTGTGAGACAGTCTGCTGACTCTGCTGTCCTGTTGGCGTTGATGACCTTGGCGGGCGTCCTCTGGCCCGTGGAGCCTGTGATGGCCCTGCCTGGGAGGGAGTGGCCAGTTCCAGAACTGGCACCTCCCCAGTTGTCACAGCCCCAACAGATGCAACGTTGACTGGCAGAGGGGCGGAGGAGCTGCTGCCCTCATCTGGAGCGCCCTGAGAGGAGCCCGCAGCGATGACAGGCAGCTGCTGCGCCAACGTGAGGTCACATTGGACTTCCCTGCTCACTGCAGATGCATGGGCATCGAGTGCCGACACTTGGTGCCCGGAACATCTCCCACATTGGGAATGACCACCCATGGGCATTACCGCTGTGAGGGCTTGCAGGTCAGAGTGTAACCCAATCAGAAGAGTCTCCATCTGATCGAAGCCCCTCTCCATGAGAGTCGCCAATCTCTCGGTGGAGGAAGCATGAAGCTCTGTCCTGAGGTTCATGCCTTCACTTACACTCTGCCTGGACTCCTCCACCGCAGAGACCAACTGAAGCATACCCTCATGCAACCCTGCCAGATGCAAACGCAATTCCTGCCACTTGTCCTGCAGCTGCTGCATTGGTGACAACTCCAGAGGCATATAATCAGTGCCGAGCTCAGCATGTGCCTCATCCCCTGCAGCCCTCCGGCTGCTGGCGCCATCAGCACTCTCTGACCCTACCATCTCTTCCAGCGATTGTGAAGTGCCCTCTCCACTGTGACCCGGGACACTAGCCGACGTTAAATTCCACACCGAAGTGTTTGTGTCTGCACTGGTGCCTGGCTGGCTGAAATGATCTGCCGCAAGTTGCAAGCCTTGGGCCTCAGATGTGGAGGGGGGCTCCTGTGTCGTTGGGCGTGGCCATGCGGTGCTGATGCTGAAATTAACAACAAGGACAGTGCATCAGTTAGCGTTCAGTCAGTTAAACCTTTCATCCCTTTCCCCCCCCAGCCTTATAAGTCGCTCACCCTTCAAAGACCCTAAGGAGACGAACATTGGTGGGGTGGAAAAGAGTCAAGAGGAGTCCCAAACGTTAGACGCGCATACAGACAGGCTGGTCAGATGGCCTCAGGGATGCCCCATGGCATGTTATGTGCCATTGGAGTGGGGAGAGTGCAGAGGTACCTTGCCTGGATAGTTACGGTGCTGAGGAAACTTTGCAAACACTTGCAACATTTGCCGTGGATCACAGGAGATTGACAGGTCACATTATTGACCTTCATACCGTTATGAGGGGTATAGAACTGGTGGGCAGAAGGCAACATTTCCCCTTGCGCAGGGATGAGTAACGTGGTGGCATTTATTTAAGTTGAGTGCCATGAGGTTCACAGGTGAGGTGCTGAGGACCTTTTGGACAGAGTAATGTGGGGCTCACTGGCAGAAAGGGTGCTGGAGGTACCAGCCCCCCTAAGATGCAAAATGTCTTTGGCTGTGCAGCAGCGATGCCATGGCATGTTAGGCCATGGGGATAGTGGTCACAAATGGGATAAGGCGACTTTGGAAGGTGCTGGAGACGCGCAACCTTAAGGGGACGAGGGACCTTTGTGTATGATCCACACATCAGAGTGTCTCATTCTGTGAATGAGCAGTGCTGTAGCATTAACGATTGCAGCAACCATCAGTGGTTTGGATGGTGGGCAGACAGAGTGGATGAGACTGTGGACCTCAAATACCTGGCCGCTGGACCCCAGCCTTGCCGCCACCTGCCGCCCTGGCCGCCTGCCTCCTCCCCAGCTCCATGGCCTGCACCTTGAAGGTGGTGAGGTGCTGGAGCAGGGCGTGCCCACCTCCAGTCCTCTGGCGCTCCCACTGATTGTGTTCAGTTTTTGCCTGCAGAACAGAGAAGAGGATTTATTGGGGCTCATTGCTCATGTACTCTGCACGCACACGCCACACCCCAACCACAGTGGCCCATCTGAGGCCTCCAGCAGCTCCTGTCCACACTACTGATCAGTCCCTGGTGATAGTACGGCTGGTCCCAACCCACTCCCCCAATGGCCACCTTGGACACATTCGGCGTCCATCACTTTGAATATCACACGAGTCTTAGTGCCCGTGGCAAGGAGGCGCAACTAGGTGCAGCACCGAGGCCAGCAGATGGCTCTTGGCCACGACACCTTGAGGCTCCCCTTCCACCATCTCATCACCATGAATAAGACATGTGTTGGAGTTCTGAGTATGTGTCAAGTGGCTCCCCTGCAGGTTGCCCCCAGACTACTCAAATGTGACAAACACCAACATATGCTGTGGGGAGAACCCATCTTCTCATCAACCACTAAGGCTGATGTAAGCATGGTCACTATCTGTTTGCCCACCCAGCGTGCGCCAAATGCCCAATGCAGTAATGACACTAAGACGTGGGGAGCGGGGGGGGGGGCTCAAAGGCTAAGGCTACCTGCTGGGTCAAATGGCCAAGGCCGACATGGTACTCACCCTTCCAGAGCGCAGCAAATCATTGAATCGTTTGTGGCACTGTATTCCTGTGCGCCACACATCGTCATGGGCGCTTACTGCCTCCCCCACCTCCTGCCACGCCTGCCTGGTGACATGGGGGACCCTCCTCCTCCCATCCTCCGGATACAATATATCCCGACGGCTGGACACCTCTTGGAGGAGGACAGCAAGGCAGGCATCTGAAAAGCGAGGGGCACAGTGGCCCCCCCACTGGCCTCTCCTGCAGCCTGCCCCCGTCCTGCTCCTGTCCTCTAAGAGAAGCCTCTGTCTGTCTTTGAGTGGCCACAGTGCACTGCCTCAACGAGGCTGCCTGGCCACTCTTTATACAAACTGCCCGTTCCCCATTGGAACCGGCGGTTTGAGCATGCCCACCTCCGTGGCGATTTTCCCGTTCTCCACGGGAGTCGCTAACCCGCTGGGCGAGCCTTAATTGGCCTGCCCACGCAAAATGGTGGTGCGGCCCGTTTCGGCGTCGGCAATCGGTTGCCCGCCCGCCACCGAGTCGGTCGTGCCCGCCCATCAAGGGCAAAATTCTGGGCCACTAGCTCTGTTGGATAAATTGAATTTTTTTTTAACTTATTGCGAATCATACACTCAACTGGATCAAAAATGAAGATGTCTGCTTGAAATTATTAAAAATATGAATTTGATCTGTCATATGGTAATTATTGATGCCATATAGCTGCTGTTGAATTGGTTAGTTTTGTGCAAGTTTCCAATTTCTGATTGAGAACTTCTTATACTTATCTATATGTGGGCCAATCAGAAGGGTTACAGATTTTTTTCCTCTGGCAATGTGTACATTAGATGGTATACAAAACAATAAACTCTGAAACAAAATGAAAGTAAACTAACAGGCAGTCACCAAAATGGATAAGTGGTGCAACTAAAATTGCATTTAAAAAAAAACAAAGTCTAAGATAAACGGACAACTTTGGAAGGTGATTGGCAAAATACCAAAAAAAAATCCAGTTTTAAAATAAGACACCAGACACTCATAGCAAAGGACGTTAACCACAACAATTAAAGCATTTATAAAAAAATACAAGTAGTTACCACAATTGAAGATGGAGGCAAAATCATTGAATTGCTCAAGTGTTAAGGCACAAAATGGTGACTCCATGTGTAGGAAGTACAGTACTTGAAAAGTTAAAGGTACTAAATGGTAACATGTTTCCTAGACCAAATTGCATATGCCTGGGGAGGAATTGTGTGGGCTTAGCTAAAGTCATGAAAGAATCATTAAGCACTGGAGAGGTTCCACAGGGTTAGAAACCAGAAAATGTTGCATCAACATTATAAAAATGAGGACAAGACTGACCCAGTCAATCACAATTTCTCTATGTAACAAGTTTATTTGAATAAAATAATGAAACCATTGTAAAGAGAAGACTGGAGGAGAAAAGGCCAGCATGAATTGAGAAGGAGGAGGTCCTGCCATGAAAGCCTCCTTGTTTTCTTTAAAAATATCACAAGTAATGCAACATTGGAATTCTCTGAGGTAGTTAATTGGACTTAGAAAAAGCAATTGAAAAGTTTCCTGTGAATAAAAGTTCATACAAACTTCAAAGAGGATGTACTTAGTTGCTTGAAAAAGAGGATCTGGTGAAGGAACAGGCGAATTGGATTGGACTAGGTGGCTTGTGGAGGAA
This sequence comes from Cetorhinus maximus, assembly GCF_964194155.1. Lineage (NCBI taxonomy): Eukaryota > Metazoa > Chordata > Chondrichthyes > Lamniformes > Cetorhinidae > Cetorhinus > Cetorhinus maximus. The sequence continues at coordinate 60,159,151 of NC_135889.1, forward strand.
AAACTCCAAGGTAGACTGAGCATATGCCTGTTTCTGTAGCACCCTATGATTCTTGGGATAGAAATAGCACAAGGAAACTTAGAATGTGAATTGGAAGCATCTGAGTATTGCTCGTGGCTGCCTATGCCTCAGCTCATCTGTTGCTGCAATCTTCATCTGTTCCTTCATTACCTCTAGGCTTGACTATTCCAACATTTTCCTGGCTGGCCTCCCACCTTGCACCCTCTTGCAACTTTGAGTCATCCAAAACTCTGCTCGTATCCTAATGTGTACCAAGTCCTTTCCATCTGAGCTACATTAGCTCCCAGTCTAGCAATACTCTGATTTTAAAATGCTCATTTTCTTTTTCATGTCTCTCCATGGCCTCCCCCACTCTCCCAAGCCCCACCATATCTCTGTAGTTTCCTCCAGCCCTACAACACTCCTAGATCTCTGCACTCCTCTAATTCTGACACCTGCACATTTATTGCACCATCGTTAGAGGCTGTGCAGTGTGCTGCCTTGGCCTTAAGCTCTGGAATTACCTCCTTTATCCTCACAGCCTCTCTACTTTCTCTCTCTCCCTCTCTCTCTTCCTTTCTCCCTCTCTCTCTTCCTTTGAGATGTCATTTAAATCTATCTCTGATCAACTTTTTGGTCACCTGTCCTAATATTTTCTTAGCATGAATAAACTGACTGTAGCACCATGGTACAGGGGACCATACAAGTGGGGAACTACAAAGGAATTTAGGATTTTTGCAACCGAGAGCATGAGTCCTCAAGATTGTGTTGCCTACCTGGTACCAGGGTTAAGGACACCTCCTAGGGGCTGGAGAGGAACATGGAATGAGAGGGAAAAGATCCAGTTATTGTGATCCACATAGGTACCAGCAACACATGTCAGACTAGGAAAGAATTTTGCCAAAGGAGTATGAGCAGCTGGGGCTAAGTTTAAAAAGCAGAGCTACAAAGGTATAATTCCTGGATTACTACCTGAGCCACAAGAAAATTAGCATAGGGTCAATAAGATCAGAGAGTTGACTGCATGGCTCAAATAGTGGTGTAGGAGAAATGGGTTTCATTTCATGGGGCACTGACACCAGTACTGAGGAAAGAAGGAGCTCTTCCATTGGGGTAGGCTTCACTTGAGCACTGCTGGAACTATTGTCCTGGTGAACTGAATAACTGTGACTGTAGCTGGGGTTTAAACTAAATAGTCAGGGGTGGGGAAGGTTCAAGTGAGGATATATTTAGAAAGTTAAAAAGAAAGGACAAAGCAATAATGCAAGCGATATGGGTAATGATAACCAGAATATGACAGGAAGGGACAGAACATACAAACATAAAAGTGCATAAGCAAATATGGACAGAGTAGGAAAAATGTTAAAAAGACAAAATTAAAGGTTCTTTATCTGAATGCATGCAGCATTCATGACGAGATAGATGAATTGATGGCACAAAAATAAAAGGTTATGATCTGATAGCCATTGATGTAGTTGCAAGGTGGCTGAGGCTGGAAACTGGGTAAGAAATAGGAGCAGGCATAGGCCATATGGCCCTTTGAACCTGCTCCACCATTCAATGCAATTATGGCTGACCTCTGGTTTCTACTCCACTTTCCTGCTCACTCCCTTTATCCTTTCATTCCCTGAAGGACCAAATATCTGTCTATTCCAGCCTTAAATATATTCAGGGATGGAACATCAGCAGTCCTCTGGGGTGGACAATTCCTAAAATTCATATAGCTTTGAGTGAAGAAATTTCTCCTCCTCCTCACTCCTAATTGATTGGTCCATTATCCTGAGACTATGCCCCTGTCTTCTACACTTTCCAGTCAGGGGAAACAACATCTGTGTCCACCCTATCAAGCCCCTTCAGAATCCTGTACCTTTCAATGAGATTACCTCTCATTATTCTAAACTCCAGAGAATATAGACCCAATTTATTCAGCCTGTCATTATAGGACAACCTTGTCATCCCTAGTGAACCTTTGCTGTACCCCTAATATTCAGGGGTACCTGATATTTTGGAAAGGGAGGAAGAAAGGAAAAAGAGGTGGGTTAGCTCTATTAATAAAAGATGAGATCAGTATGGTAGTGAGAAATGATCTTGACTGGAAAGATGAAGATGTAGATTTAGTTTGGATGGAGATTAGAAACAGCAAGGGAAAGAAGTTACTTGTAAGAATAGTCTAAAGCAGTGTTGTCCAATACGCTCACCACATGTGCTGAACTGGGCACCAGAAATGCGGTGGTGATTATGAGTATGGATATCGCTTGTTAGACCACTATTTTTCATCTATCCCTAATTGAGCAAGGAAGAGTCAACCACATTGCTGTTAGACAGGAGTCGCAATTGGTCAGGCTGCAACTATGTTTATCGGAATGTAGTTCAGTTGTCAGGTTTCTAGTGACCTGGAAGCTGAAGGGCCTTTTGCTCGATGAACAAGAAAAATGCCTGCTGTTTGTTACCTCCTCTGATCCTGTTCCCTCTGGATGCCTCTAAATAACAATGCATTTAGATTTGCGAAGTGAAGTGCTATGAAAGCAGGGCAGCCTCCAGACAGACAGTGGTCCACTTGCTGTCAAATTTTCTTGGGGATATATTGACACCGGATGCCCACTGATGAACTTGGTATTGTTTAGCTGGTAATTGGTGGTTTTTGAAAAACAGCTGAGGTGCGTGAGCAACAGATAGTGCTGCATGGCTGCTAGTGAGGGTTGAAATGTGCAATTTTAGCAAGCTGGAGCAGCGTAGCAACATCCAAATGTTTAGCCGGATCTTATTAGATCCTTTGAAATGAGCAATTGAAAGGAATAGGTTGTATTAGGGTAAAAGGAGAGATGAGGTTGGTTATGAGCCAAAGGTCTATTAATAATTAAAAACTATGTTTAGAAATAGCAGGCAATTGAGTGTAAGCAAGGCAAAAGCCAGAACACACAAACCAGTAGGTGGAGATTCTTTTCCCTCCGAATCTCCTAATATATGAATTCTGATAAAATAGAGACAGTTTAGTCTTGAAAAGATTATTTTTTAAAAAATAAACTGGAGCAAACTGTCAGGAACAGAACTCTTCAGTTAACAGATTGTCACCACCCTTTGAGAGTGTATGCAACACTCTTGCTTTGTAGAACACTTACATTGCAGAACCCTTTTGGCATTGTTTCCTGTTTCCTGTTCTTCTCCTGTTTTTTGCAGTGGGTGCTTCGGTCTTGATTCCTGACAGTTCAAAGCCTCAAACCTATTTTTAAAATATTGAGCATTTGTTTCATTAATATTTTGTATTTTGCATTTATTTTGTATCATGCTGCAAATGTGGAGACCTGATTACCACAAATTTGGCAAACATTGAGGTCCTATTGGCCATCACTGATCTAAAGGTCCCCTAACAGTAGCTATACTGCAGCACAGGGTATCAATCAAGAAATAATGGGGTCCTTTAAGATATGTACTCCAATAGCCCTGAGTGGCTTTAATCTTCATATAGATTGGCAAACATAGCCTTGAGGATGAGCTCATAGAGTGTATTTAGGAAAGTTTCTTCGAATACTATGTTGTGAAATTAACCAGGGGACGGGCTATTTAGATCTGGTAATGATCTAATAGGGGAGAATTTTCTCAGCGTTGGGGTTTGGGTGGGAGCGAGCGCAGGTGGGCAAGTAGCCAATCGTCAGCTGCGCACCACCATTTTACATGGGCAGGCCAATTAAGGCCCGCCCAGCGTGACGCGCATCTGGAAATGCTGTGAGCTCCCTGTGTGGGCCGAGGGAGTAGGCTGAGTTGGGGCCTGTGCTCTTTCATGCATCCGTGCGACAGAGTGCAGAAATCTTCCTGAGGCAAAGTGCTGCCTCAGGGAGATTAGTTTGATATTTGAAAATTTTAATAAAGAAAAAGAAAATTTTTAAGACATGTCCCCTCATGTGACAGTGTCACACGAGCTGGGACATGTCAATGGATTTAATTTAAAAATGTTATTAAACTTAAAAAACTTTCATGATCCATGAAACCTCATCCTGCCCGTGGATGAGGTTTCATGATAAATGCGAAGGCCTCCTGGGCTGTTTGCCTGCCGCCAACCATAAGATTGGACGGCAGCTCAGTTAATTAGCTAGCTTGGTGTTTAAATGGCCTTAATAGGCCTTTGATAGTTCGGTGGGCGCGCAGCTGACTCCGGTGTGTGCCCGCTGAACTCAAGATCTGAATGACATGCGATGACATCAGGACCCATGCCCGACCTCACCGTGTGTCATTTTACACGTTGGCAACCCGAAAATTCCGGCCATAGTAAAGGATCCTCTAGAGAAGAGTGGTCATAGCTTAATAAAATTTCACATTCAGTTTGGGGGTGAGAAACCTGGGTTTGAAACTAGTGTCTTAAACTTAAATAAAGGCAATTAGAAAGCTATGAGTAGGAGACATTTCAGCTGATATTTCATAATTTTCAACAAAGTTATATTCCATTGAGAAAAAAACTTGCAACAGATGACTTATCAATCAAAGCATTACAGCAGAGGTATTTTTTTAATCTCTGTGATAGCTGCAGCCTGTGTTTTTTAAAGTTTAAAGAGCAAGGGATTTAAAAATCTTAAGTTTATGACAGTTATTCAGACATTATCCACCTTTCAAGAGTGTTTACATCCATTCCATCAATTTGTTACTCCCTCACTGTTGGCCTTTATTGAAAGGGAGATGACATATAAAAATAGTGAAGTCTTGCAACAACTGGTACAAGGCTTTGGTGAGACCACACGTGAACTATTGCATACAGTTTTAGTCTCCTTATTTAAGGAGGGATGTACTTTGCATTGGAGCTAGTTCAGAGCAGGTTCACCAGCTTGATTCCTGGGATGAAGGGGGTTTCCTTACGAGGAATGGTTGATCAGGTCAGGCCTACAAACAATGGAGTTTAGAAGAATAAGAGGTGACCTGATTGAAAGATGTAAAACCCTGAGGGGGCTTGACAGGCTTGCTGCTGAAAGGATGTTTCCCGTCTCGGGGAATCTAGAACCAGGAGACATCAATTCAGTAATTAGGGGACCTCCCATTGAGATGCGGAGGAATTTCTTCTGAGGGTTGTAAATCTTTGGAATTCACGACCCCAGAGAGCAGCAGAGGCTGAGTGATTGAATATATTCAAGGCTGAGATTGACAGATTCTTAAAATATAGGGGAGTCGAGGATTATGAGGAGCAGGCAGGAAAGTGGAGTTGAGGCCAAGATCAGATCGGGCATGTTATTGAATGGCAGAGCAGGCTTGAGGGACCATACTCCTGCTTTTATCCCTTATATTACTTAGTGTCAAATGGCATTTGATGACATTCCCGTGAAGCACCTTGGGACGTTTTAGTACATTAGACACTATATAACTGTAGGTTGTTGTTGAAACAACAGCACACTCATTACTGCAAATTCTAAATAAAAACCAAACAGAATGAATATGGGCAGAGCAATGGAGTTTAACCTTGCTGCCACCTTGTCACTTCTCAATACTATTTCCACATTTTCATTTCTCGTGACTCATTTGGTTCCTCCTCAATCTCAACATTCTTAGAGCTGCTTTTATTCTTTCATCTGATGTGAGCATTGTTGACGAAGCGAGAATTTGTTGCCCATCCCTAATTGCCCTTGAGAAGGCATTGGTGAACTGCCTTCTTGATTTACTACAATCCATCTTGTGTTGGTATCCCCACATTACTGTTTGGAAGGAAATTGGAGGATTTTGACCCAGCCACACTGAAGGTATGGCTATATAGTTCCTAGTTGGTGTGGTACGTGGCATGGAGGGGAATTTCCAGGTGGTGGTATTCTCATGTGTTTGCTGCCCTTGCCAGGTGGGAGAGGTCGCAGGTTTGGGAGGTGCTGTCAAAGAAGGCTTGGTGAGTTCATCTTGTACACACTCGTATAGTAGGTGTACTTGTGCTGGTGTCCTCTTCAAGGGAACATGGTGTTGGTTTTATGCGTCATATACCATTGGGTTCAATAAAATTTGATGTAACCTCTCATGTAAATCACAGAGTATTTGATTGCCATGTTGCTTATTATTGAACATATTGTCATCCATGTTTGATGTGGATTGATGTCAGCCTCCGTGTTTTGGGGGCACATTTCTTGTTAACATACAAAACTAAGTGTATATCAGGCCCCTCTTTTAAACTAATTCAACCCAAGATCTATTGGAAATGATTTCAGTTGCTGAAAGGTGGAACTGTCATGGGAACAAGAATTCCCATCTACAATATGCAGTTGCCAGATTTATTTAAAGAAGCAACAGAGCTTATGTAGAGGTGGCATTAAAGGAACGTGAAAAGTGGAGTGAAGGGGAAGACAGGAGAAACTGGGGGTCTTACTTTGGGGGTAGGGGAAGATGGTAGAAGCCGGAAACACTTTTGGTGGAGAGGACTGAGAATGTTTCCTTTAACTGAGTGGATGGGTGTTGGGGAAAAGAGACTACTGGCTTGGCTGAGGGAAAGCGAGTGCTCGTATCACAGGAATGAACAATACTAGTTTAACCTGGGTATAGAAGAAAAGTACGAGCGCGAATGTGGATGGAGTAGGAGGAGTGTTGAGATGGTTAGGGATAAAGTGAAAGGCATGATTGGAGAATGAAGGAGTGTCCCTACCAATTGGGTGACGATTTGAATATGTTATACCCTTCTCTGTATGGGGTCCATTGGAACAGTGTCTCTGCAAACTGAGGTTGCAGGCATGACTGTTGAGGTCAGTTTTAAGGAAGTAGTGGCCTGTTGAAAATCTAAATTTTACTATATTCTTTGAAGAATAAAAATCTATCAGTTGTGAAATATAGAAGTGTTTCCAATTAAAGAGCATGTTTCAGTTTTATATTTAAAAAATGCAATTTTCCAGGGGAGCATGATATAAAACTGTACAGAAAACACACATGGGAGAAGGGGCTTGTATATCCGGAACGAATGTGTATAAGCCTACATCTGCTGCCTACAGCCTTAGCTAGAATGATACCCATGAATGATAAGATGTGATTTTAAACCCCAATGTGGTCTCCACAACACTAGCGAGACCAAACGCAGATTGGGTGATCATTTGAATCTGTTCTGTATGCACACTTGATCCTGCGATCCCTGTTGCTTATCATTTTAATTATATGCCCCACTTCCACTTTAATCTCTCTGTCCTTGGTCTCCTATGTCGTTGTAAGAAAGTTCAATGGATGCCCTTGGATCAGAACCTCATTTTCAATTATGATCTTTGTAACCTTCCAGAATCAACGTTCAACAATTTCAGGTCATCTCCACTGCTCCCAATTTTTCCTGGACAACCAGGTGCTGGGCCCCTTCACACCTGAATGCACTCCTCTTTCCCTTCCTGTGTACTTTTTAAAACTTGATACATTTGTAACATTTTTCAGTTCTGATGAAAGGTGACTGACCTGAAATATTAACTCCATTAGTTTGTCCAAAATTGCTGCCTGCCCTGCTGAATATTTCCAGTATTTTTTATTTATATTTTAGTTTTCCAGCATTCATACAAGTTTTAATAAAGGCAAAATATTATTTGCTAGCTGGGAAATTTCTTTAATAAAGAAATTAACAAAAACTCATTTTTACCCAAGAATAAATAAATTTCATGCTACTGAGAAAAATAAGTTTTTAAGTACAAGTATAATTTTGAAGTATGATTAATTCTTGAATGGACAAGAAAGGAGTTTCCAATAAAATTTAACAAATGATTAATTTTAGATGGGATAAAAAGTGATCTCCATGTTCACTGCAGATTCCAAATAAACAGGTAATTCACCAAGTCAAGTGGGGGGAAAAAAACTCCAGTATCTTGTGAGGGATGGGGGCAGGGAGGGGAGGGGGCATGAAACATTTTCCAGGATCCCCAAAAAATCAAATGTGCCTTTAACAATTGTATTCTCACTTCAGGCCTTCATGTTTCTCAAACCTTTGACTCATTAACAGCTTTGGAAGTGCAGATGTTCATTATTGCAGGTGCATTGTGATTGGCTCATTTTTATTTTAATTTATGTTAAAACAATTTGCATGATTCATACTGTTGATCATTTTAATGATCTAAAATTTAACTCCTCCCTTTCCACTCAACAGCCTTGCTTACTTCCTCTGGTGAACCTAGATTCAGTTCTGTGAGCTTCTTTACTTAAAGTAACTGCGGGATTGTTTACCTTACTTAACTTGATCACATTCCTTAGATTGCTCCCCTGCACCAGTTATATGGTAACATGGTGGGTATTATCAACAACAGCTATCCAGTTTAAGTCACAAGGGAGTTTCATTACTACACCCTGGATCAGACAAATCAATATAAGGCTGCGTAAATCCCATAAAATAAAGGCACTCAGACCAGTGACACCTCTTGCTCTAAGAAGAATCCTTTGGTGGGCCTGAATTTAGTTAAGCTATTCATAGGATAAAATACTAAACCATTGAGATGGTGACAAAGTTACTTCTTGTTTTCTGTGAGCTAGTTTTCAGCAAATTGGGTTTCTAACAATTCCATGAGCCATTATCACCAAAGCTTTATGTTAAACTTTGCCTCATACCTTCTAAGAACATTATTTTTTTTAAATTTATTATTTTATGGGATGTGGGCGTTCCAAGCAAGGCCAGCATTGTTGTCCATCCCTAATTGCCCTTGAACTGAGTGGCTTGTGAGCCCATTTCAGAAGGCAATTAAGGGTCAGCTGTGGGTCTGGAGTGCCATGTAAGTGAGACTAGGTAATGATGGTAGATTTCCTTCCCCAAAAGAACATTAATGAACCAGATGAGTTTTTATGGCAGTCGATGATAGTCTCAGTAATAGTAACTATGAAATTAGCTTTCAATTCCAGAATTATTAATTGAATTCCACCTACTGCCATGGGGAGATTTGAACCCATGTTCTCAGAGCATTAGCCTGGGTCTCTAGATCAGTGGAGATTCCAAATAAACAGGTAATTCACCAAGTCAAGTGGCATATTGCATTATCATATGCCTTCTAAAATATAAGAGATGTCTCTACAAAGATATCAGTTTGGTTAGTGAGATGTGGTTTGTTGCATTACGAAACAATGTTGACTCCTCCATATGACATCCAGATGAGTATTACCAAAGATTTGCTATGTTGTTTTGGATATTAGCTTACTATAATTTACTAATAAAAATCCAGTTTTAAGGAAAAGAAACACTTTTTTTCTGTTTAACTGCCTTACATGCTGCTGTTTTCCATTTGCTGCAACAATTGGGGATATGGGGACCCATCTCTCATTCATGCAGTGTAATTACGTCATTACTGTCTCCATTTCAGCCCCAGTATTTTAACTGGTGCTTCTTTGACACTGCTAACATCATGCCACTGTTGGCAGCACGATGTCTAATATTTCCAACTGACTCCACACATTTCAAGGGCCAAAAATAAAACTAGTTAATTAAAGCTTTAAAAAAAATCAAGACAAAAATTGGTCTTTGGTCCTGCCAAAACAAGAGAGGCTAGTTTATCTGTATTTAAAAATGTAGCTAACGATGGAACACAGTGCATTTGTCATCAGCAGCAAAATAGAAACATAATTGTACAAAAGTATTTTTGAGAAGTTTTTAATTTATTTTTACTTTCAGCTGTGACTTGCCATTTAAGTTTGGCATAGAATACTGCAGGGAGTCAGTTGTAACTACTAATTGATACCACACAAATGGAAGGGGTGGTTGTGGTAATTCAGAAGCATTGTTTTTCCTGTTGACCACTTTAACAGGAAATCAGAGGCCTCCATAAGACTTATGTTTCAGTAGCTTTAGATCGAAAAAATAGAAGACCAAGACTGAGATTAATGTTCATAATAATGCTAATCTTTGTATTTATATATAATTTTTAAAATATGTAATAACATGAGATTTTATTTTGAATCAATATGTATGCAATTGTATGCAATTTGTCACTAACATTTGATACACAGATAACATCTTTGTGCTAGATGTGCAGTATGCAACTGCCTTTTGTTATGCGTGAACCACAGCATTAAAAGTTAGGAAGGTTGTGTTAACTTAAATTGTAATGTATGGGATTGTATATGTTTTGCCTTTTAAGAATGGACTTAAGAATTCATAATTTCTGGACTCAAACAATTTGTGTGGATCTCAAAATGTAGGGCTTTAGGGTCATCGATAGCCTTGAGTTTTACTGCCACTTTTGATCAATTAAACCCCCAAAACCACTTTACATCAATGCAATTGTAGGACTAGAGAAATGTTTGTCTACTGCTGGCACTACATTTCAGTTTATGCACTTTTAATTCAGCTGCACTCAACAGAACCAATTCAGGTTAGTTTAAGCTCAGTTATGCAGCATATTGTAGTGTCAAAATGGAGCCTATTGTGTTTCTTTGCTTTATTAAGCAGAGATGCGTTCTTGAATATTTCAGGTCAGGATTTGTTTTTTGTTTGGAAATGTCCATTGCGAATCAGTTTTTTAAAGAAAAAGAGATTTGCGCTCATTATCACGCCTCAGCAACTTCTTAAAATGTTTCATAGCTGAATCGCTTTGAAGGTGCAGCAACTTATTTAGAGAAATGCAGCAGCAGTAAAATTAGCTCATGAGATTTGGCCAAATGATCAGAATAACATGTTTTCACTTGTGTGCACAGTGTTGTTGAACTGTTCAGTTTTTGTGATGTAAGTTAATTTAATTTGTTAATTGTTTAAAGTATTTAATTGATAATGAAAGCAACTAATAAAGTGATTATTTACATTTTCTGTCTTTAGCCAATTTTTTTCATTTTTTATGCATCCTCAATTGTTGCAGACACACTAATCTTTACCATATTTTGTGGTTAAAGATTTAGGTGAATAAACTATGCTTTCAGGAAATGTTATTTGAATCTACACAAGTGCACTTGTATTTACTTCACTACTTCTCTTATGCTCATGGAAATTTTTTAGCCTCCATTAAATGCTCAATTTTACAGCAGATGAAGCATAGAAATTTGTCAAAAATTTGTATTTAGCCATTTCACAGTGCACAAATTATCATTCCTGATAAAGCAACTTTCCCTTTACATTATTTCAGTTTCTCATTTTTTTTACTTTATGAAATATTTTCTTGGCTGCTTCATATTCCATTGGTTTGAGCAAGGTGTTCTCTTTTTTAAACCATTTGGGCTTCTATCAATCTGTTCTTTTACGAACATAGGAACTAGAATAGGGTATTCAACCCCTCACAGCTTCTTCTGCCATTTAACCAGATCATGGGAGCTCAGTGCCTCAACTCTATTTATTCACTGCTGACCTATATTTCTTGACACTGTTACCTAACAAAAATGTATCACTCTCAGTCATGAAAATTTGAACTGTTCAGCAGCCACAGCTATTTTGGGAAGGGTTCCAGATTTCCACTGTCTCCTGGATGGTAAAAGTGCTGCCTGATTTCACCTCTATAGCTAGCTCTGAAAGTAACATTCTTCTGAATTAGGCCAGCAGAGGAAATAGCTTTGCTGTATCTATCTTAGCAAATCTATGTATCACCTTAAAACACCTCATTTAGATCACCTCTCTGGATCCATACAAACCAAGATTAACTCAACCTGTTCTCATAACTGAACTCTTTCACCATGAGTAGTATTTTGGTAAATCTGCGCTTACTTCAGGGATAATATAGTGATCGAGGTGGGGTAAGACCGAGGATCTGACAACTGAAACATAACTTCCTCACCATTATATTCTATCTCCCTTGAGATAAAGGTTGACATTCCATTAGCCTTTTGATTACTGTTTTGTATCTGTGCACTAGCTTTTAGTGATTTGCATATCAGACATTTTATCGGACGTTCTCTGCTGAGACCAGTAACTTTTAAAAAGATATTTGAATTTCCAGTGACCAACTGAAAGGATTTCAACAAACAAATGAAAAGCAACATTGACTTAACAATATTTTGTAGGCAATTTATATTCTAAACTACAGAAAAGAAACTCCTCATTTAACTTTTAGCACAAGCGAAGATTTCCCGCTATAGTTATACTTTGCGTTGTCCCTTAGGTAGTCACTTAATCTGCTGGAACCAGTGCAAATCTATTTTCTGCTTCCGATAGCCTGCTTCCTTTTTCCGTTCCTAGCGAGGTAACTTCTAATCCCAGAACTGAGATTCACTGTGAGGGTTATACTGGAAATTCCTTCCTTGTAGTCCAAACTAAGCGAATCTTCAGCCTCCTTGAAATCCTCATGAACTCTGTCTCTTCAATCTAAGCACAAGCTCCCACTCTCATTATGTGTAGTGAACAATAGGGTCTGCCTGCATTTCCTCTACTTTAGGTACAGGGGCAGCTGTCCCTATCTCTTGCTCTCTACCTCTCAGATGGCTTCAGACTGACTTGTGTCTGCAAGGTTCAGTGATATCTTAAGAATCCTGTAATCTGATATTACAATGGACATTTCCCTGCTCAAAGCTCATCCCTATGGTAACATGAGTCACATGGGTCTTGTATCCAGGTAGAAGTGCTAATTAGCTAACTTCTAGACCCCCAACTCTGTTCATTCTTGAAATTAAACAGTCTAAAATGTAACCATTTACAAAACCTCCCTGTGAGTCTTGGAGATTAAGCACCAGATTTTTGTGGAATTGAGAAGGCTCTGCGAACCTTAAAAATGGTGGATGGGACCCAGATTCAGAAGTCCCATCCCATTTCCGGCCGAAACTATTTTCATCAGGAGGGGAATAATTGCAGGGCATGAACAGGTGTTAATCACAAATCTGGTGGTCCATTTAAAATTAGTTGAGAGTTGAAACAGACTCCATTTTGACTGTTGCAAGGACTTTATCCTGCAATTTGTTTAGAGTAGATGTAAATGCTCTTGAAGGTTGAATAAGGTCTGTATAACTGTCATGATATGAATCTTGATCTTGATATGAAGAATTTTAAAGCCCTCACTCTTTAAACTTAAAAAAAAGCCCGTAGCTGTCAATGAGAGTTTTAAAAACAAACTGTTAGACTGCTATAATTGACAGGTGTAGATTAGAGAAAAAAATAGCATCTGTTTGTGCAGGTTCAATAGTTTTTTATTGGCATTTCCCCAAGGACTTCTTATATCATTATGAATGCTTGGCTGAGTTTCTAAAGCTACAGTTATCTCATCAGTGGTTTCTGAGTTCACAGTTTGATTGACCACTTAGAGGTTATTAAAGGATTCACTGTCTTTGATGATGTTAGTAAAATAGATCTTTGTCTTTATAAGAGATAAACCACTTGAGATTTGAAAGCTTTGAATGGATTTTAAGAATAGGAGCCTTTTCACCATCAAATGTGTAGGAGTGAGAGCTGCATTAGCTTGTTAGAAGTTTATTTCTTTTTCATCCTCACATGAATCCTGAGGTCTGTCCATGGTGGATACTCGGTGAGTGGCTGTGGAGGTGGAATGGAGATTATGAGGAGGGATGTATCGGGGGCAAGTGTTGGCTTGGAGGTGGTGAGGGTATGTGAGGGGCAAGGGCTAGAGGGCCTAACACCTTCTAAAACAACTGGAACAAAGTCCCAGAGATCCGAGGCTTCTAACCAGCCCAACTCCATCCCGCACCCACTCCCCTGGAGCAAACTTTGCACACATTGAGGTAATTTTTACTCATCTTTAAATCTAATATGGCCTGCTCCTTGTTTCTACCAAAAAACATTACTCTAGAAAACTGTCACAAATGCGTTCTTGAAATTTGTTGTCTTTACTTCTTGGGTGACACTTCTTCTCCATTCTTTGAAAGTTCCCATTATAACCACATTCTTTCTGCTATATACCTCTCTGCTGTCCATATTTGTCCATGCTTCCCACTCATTACTGTTGTCTGTAGGCAAGCCCCAGTAGAGCCTTGCTGTTCTGTAGTTGTACCCATGTTGTTTTATTGCCTGATTGCCCGAACTGAAATCCTTTTGCTACAAAACACACTTGGAGTTCTTGTGTAAATCCTTCTCCTATTAAATCATTCTTAAATAATGGAACAGATGGCATGAGTGTGGCAGGTAATGGTGCTACATCATTTACCCATAATTATTGTGCTAAGATTTATGGGCAGGATTTTCCCATTGGCAAGTTTGGGGGGGGGGGGGGGGGGGGGGAGGTGGTGCGGGGTCCGCTCGCCGAAGCATAAAATGGTGGAACTCCCGATGTCACCGCGCTCCGTTTAAATTTTCAGGTAGGCGGAGGCGCAGCAAAGTCAGCTGTGCGCCCGCCGACCTGTCAATGGCCTGCTGAGGCTATTGACAGAGGAATTAAACTAATTAATGGACCTCCCGTCGCGGGAGCCCTGGCGGGAATTAGAAAAAGCTTGAAACCTCATCCACAGGCGGGATGAGGTTTCATGTAGGTTTTTAAAAATTTAATTAAAGTTTTAGAAAAAAATTATGGACATGTCTCAACTCATGTGACAGGGGACATGTCAGGGAATTTTTTTTTCTCTATTTTGAATACTTTTGACAGTAGAGCCGATCTCCCTGAGGCAGCACTTAGCCTCAGGGAGATGAGTGCACTCTTTCGTGCGCATGCGCAAAAGAGCGCACTCTCAGGTTTAGGGATTCCCCATGCTCAGCGCTTCCGTGCGGAGGTCACGCTGGGCGGGCCTTAATTGGCCCGCCCACGTAAAATGACACCGCGCCCCCGATCAGGGGCGCTGATTGGAGGCGCGTCTGTGCGCACCCGCACTTCAACTTCGCCCCCGATGGGAAGAAAATCCTGCCCTATGACTACTCAAAAGAAAAAATAATCAGCTGAAACCTTGCTGCACTAGACAGTAGAGGAAAGTAATGTTTTGAAATAATACATAATATTTTAAAACATGCTGGAAACTTATTGCAAAAGATTGAAGACATGCACCTGACACTGCACCTGGGGTAACAAATTGAAACTGCATTCTGTGGCATGCAAGAGTACTTTAACTTGTTTACAGCACCACCAATATATGTATGCGTGTGTGTATGTATGTATATATTTATATGTGTATGTTATATGTGTATACACACACATGGCTGTAATATGTTGATTAAATTGATAGATGGGATTGCTTTTGATTGTTTTAAATATATATTATATATTTAAAACAGTTAAAACAATGCCAGTTATCAATATAATCTAACAACATAACAGCCATGTACTGCCTGTTTTGTCTTAGTCAACTGAATTCCGACATACCACCACTGTGAACAGACAAAATATTCAATATTCACATTTATTTTATTCTCCAGTGTGTTTATGAAGTCCTTGTGTAACTTTAAACTTTGGACATAAACATGATAGAACCAAACAGGAATGGCATATGAAAGCTTAATTTATAAAGATTTATTTTCATGAAAATACTGTGTTTATGCTGAAATTGATTAAAAATGGTGAGGGCAGAAGGTAAGCTGTTGGAAAATCAAATTGAATGATATAAAACAGAAGATGAGTATTTTGAAGCCTAGAAGTCTGAACTGTATTGTGTTAAAACTGTATGAATTGTGGTTTCATGTGCCTTTTACAGTTTTCTTCTATCATGTGTTTGTCCAAAGTTATTGAAGTTTAAAGATGCACAAGGACTTTATAAACATGTTGTGTAAATAAGGTAAAATTGGTTCAATCCTACATACTGCCTTTTTGTGACAGAAAATACCTTAATTTGAATGGTTAGAAAAATTACATTTTTGCAGGTCTTCAATGGATTGCTTGATAAAGTATTGTCTTAGTTTCTTTAAACAAATCAGTTAAAACAGTTTTCCAATTGAACAGCCAACAGGGAAAAGTGCTGTTAGTGTTGGCCAATTTTTGCAAATTCAGTATTTATTTACTAAGCGAGGAAAAATTTAAGGTAGTCTTCTCTGATAAATGTAACAGAGAAACATTGAAGGAACTCCAGGGTGACCCTAAGCAACCATTGCCCTACTTTACCTTGACAAGGTCACATTAGACTAGTTCCAAAGAGGAGTCATTTTAGACTTGAAACGTTAACCCTGTTTCACTATTCACAGCTGCTGCCAGACTTGCTGAGTTTTTCCAGCACTTGCTGTTTTTCATTTCTTACTAGACTAGATGCAAGTTTCCCACTATTGATTTCAAATGCAGAAATATCAAACACAGGAGCAGACTGCAACAAACTAAAACCATTACAGTATTTTGCACTTAAATCATGTGCATGATGTTACAAATTAGGTATTTCTCTACAAAAACATAACTTTTATTGATATAAGACATAGCAAAAAAATCCCACAATACTTCGAAGTTGGGATTTAGACTGGACAGGAATAAAAGATAAACTAATTAAGAGGTGGCTGAATGGATTTGCTTTAAGGAAACTCTTGAAGGCATTGAGAGATGTTACAAGGTAGAGGGTGTATAGATAGGTTGTGAGTGGGCAAAAATTTGGCAGATGGAGTATAATGTGGGAAAATGTGAATGTACCAACCTTGGCAGGAAGAATAGAAAATCAGTATATTATTTAAATGGAGAGATATTGCAGAACTCTGAAGTACAGAGGGATCTGGGTGTCCTGGTACACAAATCACAAAATGTTAGTATGCAAGTACAGCAAATGATTAAGAAGGCAAATGGAATGTTGGTGTTTATTGCAAGGGGAATCAAATATAAAAGTTATACAGGGTGTTGGTGAGACCGCATCTGGAGTACCATGTACAGTTTAGGCCTCCTTACTTAAGTAAGGATAACATTGCATTAGAAACAGTTCAAAGAAGATTCATTCGACAGATTCCTGGGATGAAGGGGTTATCTTATGAGTAAATGGTTGGACAGGTTGTATCCATTAGAGTTTAGGAAAATGAGGGGCAATCTTATTGAAACATATAAAATCCTGAGGAGATTTGACAAGGTGGATATCCCAATTAAGATGGAGATGAGGATAAACCTTTTCTCTGAGGGCTGTTACAGTGGAGGTAGGGTCATTGAATATTTTTAAGGCTGAGTTAGATAGATTTTTGATTAACAAGGGAGTCAAAGGTTATGGGGGTAGTAGACAGGAGAGTAGAGTGTGAATAATCATCTAGGCAGTACAACTTTAATACTCAGTTTCATGGGAGGTACTAAATGTGGATCAGATGTCACACATAAAAAGACTAAATGAAACCAGTGATTTTTCAACTGTTTTTCATTTACCTTCTGGTTAAGAATATCAATAGAACTACTAATTAAATCATATTCTTAAACTCACAGCTCAGTGCTTCTATGGCCTATAATGTCTAAGTATGATCATATCCTTCAACTCACAGCTCAGTGCATCTATGGCCTATATATGTCTATGTATGATCATATTCTTAAACTCACAGCTCAGTGCTTCTATGGCCTATATATGTCTATGTATGATATGTCTCTGTAAAGTAGATTGGAATGTTTTTGCCAAAAATAAACTATTGTATGAATGACCAGTGAATGACAATAGCATAATTGATGTAAGAATATGTGGCATCATATATCTCCCATTCCTACAAAGGCAATTCTAGCATCAGGGTACTGACAGAAGTATTTATATTTTATGTGACACTTAGATTGGAGTATGTAACAATAGGAAGGAGGGATCAGTGGCAGCAGTAAATAATGGCCAGAACAGTGGGTTTCAATGCTGTAAGAACAAGAGATATTACATGTTTGAAACTCCAGTCTTCACATTTATGTTGTTATAGTGCCAAAACTCTGCTGCCCATATCCTAACTGGCATCAAGCTCCAATCACCCACCACACTGTGATTGTCCACCATCAATGCAATTTTAAACTTCTCAACTATGTGTTCAAATTTCTCCATGGCCTCATCCCTCCCTGTATCCGTAACCTTCTGCAACCCTCCAAGAAAATTGCAACCCTCTATCTCTGGCTACATGTGAATCCCTGACTTCCTTTGTTAACCATTGGTGACTGCACCTTCAACCATCTTGGACCTAAACTTTGGAAGTCCCTCCTTAAAACTGTCCACCCCTCATTCCTCTTTGAAGATGCTCCTTAAATCTCACCACTTTGACCAAGCATTTGGTCACCTGTCCTAATGCTCCCTCCTTTGGCTTGGTGTCAGTTTATGTCTGATGATACTCCTTTGAAACAGCTTGGTCCTGTAATTATGTTAATATCAATGGCAGTTGTTATAGTTCATAATACAGTTTTATTGTCCTTCAAGTTTATTATTATTTTGATATTGGCAGGTATCATGGCAGTTAGCAGTCAGTATACTTCTATGAGACTAAGGATGGAATATATGATGCATCCAGAGCTCTAAAGCATTTGGTCTTGATGCTTCTGTCCCAATGGATGGTTATATTCCTTATTTCTAAAATAAACTGTGTTGCTGTGAGTGTACTTTTAATAAATAATTATTCAATAATAAATTATCTAAAAGTGTATAGTTTTCTATACATTTGGTAACTGAAGTATTTAAAAGAGAAGGAATATCACCGTGTATATGTTTTTGGATAGGTAGGGAAGAGTTCTCCACCATCTTTATTTTCAAAAACTGAAGTATAATTGTAGGAGAATGTGATTTTTTTTTGTTACTACTGCTCTCTATATTGAAGACATGCCATTTTGCTGCCTTTAGAAGCATTTCCCAGGTGAACCCCAGAAATATGCTAAAATTAAGCAAATTGATTTGCCCTCAATTTGTATCTCCCTTCCTATGGAAAATCATCTCGTCTCTTGGCTGCGCCTTCCTCACCCCAACCGTTTACCTGAGACTGGTAACTTGCTAGGTGATTTATGGGCATTAATACAACATAGCAGGTCTGAATAGAAATAAAAAATTGATAACAAAAATGATTATCTGATGAGAGAGAACTCAATTTTTAAAAAGTGTAGTGGTAGTACTCTCCTCCCTTCTGATCTTTTTCTCCCTTAATAAATCATTGTAACGTTTTTTGAGCTTACTAAGTACTGAAATAGGTAACATTCATTAATAATGCAGAGACCATTGGGTAGATTTTCAACTTGCCGCCAGGTGTTGGTGTTGCAGATCAGACCCCTATTAGAGAAAACACTCACTTTTCATTTCTTTTTCCGAAATTAAAATTGGGCTGTGCAACCAATCCCCAACACCATTTGTACATCTGTGTGGCAAGTTGAAAAGTATACTTCCATGTAAATTTGTCCATTGTTTATAGGAGAAGGCAGCTCATTAATTGACTTGTATATTTGTTTCTTGTGTTTATATTTTTTGGTTTGAAGCATATTAAAGTGGATCTCTAAAATATGTTTTTTTTTCATCTGTAGGATTTTGAAAGATTATCCAGCACCTTCACTGAATACAGAAGATGCCTCCTCCTCCCCCACCTGGTCCTCCTCCTCCTCCAACATTTTCAGTGGTAAGGATGATTGAATGCTGTCAGGATTTTTATGATGCAAATCCCTTATTCTAGCATCAAAAAAACCATTATACTGCTAAAGATGCTGTTATAATACAGTCTGAGTTTTTGGAAAACAGCCTAATTGCATTGCTCCCTGACATTTACTAGTAGTTTGTGCAGTTGGTCTTCCTGTGTAGCAGCTGCACTAAGTGCTTATCTTTTTTCAAAAAATATACTTTATTTATTAAATGTGTAAAAGTTCATTACTTAACAATTCAAATTAACATTAAATAAAGTGCAGTAAAGTTCAGTTTCTTTCAATCCAGCACATAGCACTGTGATAGCACTCTGTACCTCACTACACTTACAGTTACGGGTTATATTTGCATGTTTTGCAATGCCTAGATGGCTGCAACACTTTGAACAAGGCCCACAGGTGCAGTTTACTGGTAGTGTCGTGAAGCACTACCATTAACTATTTTAGTACCGGAACAGGGTGTTTACTAGTTCTAAGTAGACTAGTGGCAGTTAAGTGGATCTGGCCAAAAAACTATAAAGGCAGCATTAAAGGTTATATGATCCAATTAGAGTATTTTATTTGCTTGGATTTGCATGGTCTTCAAGGTTACCACACTAGCAACCTTCATCTGTGCTAAAATGGTTTAATTTATTTCAAGTTTTATGCATGGCAATGCCACTTTATATAATGAAAAGTGCTTTTATTGTGGAGTCGAGACTTTGCCTTCATAGAAACTGTGTGGTGGTAAATCCCACCAATGCAATCATGGGCAAACTTGTTTGCAAATTGGTGGATTGCTGAGGATGTGGGCAAGGACAAATAGATTAACCTCAAATACTTTTCCCTTCACCACTTATGCAGTTAGATCCCAGCCTGGCAGAATTTGGCATTCTGAGGATTGAAGTATCTTCTGTGCCCTTGGCAGCCTTAGTGCTTCCCCCAAGTGTGTTCAATATAGAGAAGTATTAATTCATCAGTTGAGGGCGGTGCTCAATGTTGATTAGCCGTTTCTTGACCTGAAGTCATGAAACCTCATGAAGTCCGGAATCAATGTTGAGAACTCCTGGGCCCAATCTCACCTGACTGTATACCACTGTGCTCTTGCCGCTATCTAGCCAATGGGACAGGACATGCCCTGGAATGGGATGTAGGAGTCTGGGATGCTGGCTGATAGATATGATTCTGAGTATAATTATATCAGACTGCAACTCATTGCTATCTTGAGAAATTAGTGAAGAAGACTTTGCATGGTTGGCTGGGCTGAGATTGTCCAAGTCTTGAACTGATATGATGTCTGATTCATTGCTGATAGGCTGATCTGATTTTCTCCGCTATTGCTGAAAATTTTCATAATCTTAGTGGCTTGCTAGGCCACTTCAGAGGGTAGGAAGTCAACTCTGTTGCACATTACAGCAGTAACTTGCATTTATAAAATGCCTTTATGTAAAAAAAAAATTCCAAGGTATTTCATAAGATTATTACTGAACAAGGTTTGACACCAAGATGCATAAGGAGGTAGTAGGACTGATGACCAAAATCTTGGTCAAAGATCTAGGTTTTAAGGAGTATCTAAAAGGAGGAGAGAGAAATAGAGATGTGGAGAGATTTAGGGACGGAATTCCCAAACTTGGGGCCTAGCAGTTTTAAGTATGGCCACCACTGATGGAGCAATTAAAATTGACCTGTGCAAGAATCAAGGGAGCACAAAAAGCTGAGGGTTGTAGGGCTAAAGGCGGTTAAAGGGAGGGGTGAAATTGTGGAGAGATTTGAGAACAAACTTGAAAATTTTACTATTGACGGGTTGATGGACCAGGAGCCAATAGCGCCAACAGGATTTGGTACAAGATAGGATACATGCAGCTGAGTTGAATGTGTCACAGATTGGGGCTTTTCTTTGCTGCCAAGCATTGTGGGAACTGTAGCCCTTCATGATAGCTCAAGCCATTAAGTGTCTCCAAACACAGGGAAAGCCTCCCAGGCCGTTGTAACTTACAGATTGCAGGTGTCGTGTTGAGTGAGAGACTCTCTCTGAGAAGGGAAGCCAACTGGGGAAATTAAAGGAGGTGGTGACCTGTCAACAACCTGATTGGTGAATGACAGAAAGGAGAGAAGAAACTTGTACCTTTGGAAACAGGTGAATGAATAATTTTAAATCCTTGGTTGATGAGTGTCAGGCATATGATGTGGATTTTTTGTTAGAAAAATGTCTTTGCACAGAGGGACGCGAGAACGTGTAATTCACTGTTGGAAACTGTTGTTAACATAGACTTGTGATGAAAATCTAGTTCATGGTTCATGTTAACATTTTAGAGGTAATATTTAATTCTGAGAAGATTAAAGTTTAACTGTAGAAAATGGGATAAATGCAACTAAAGCAGCTTGAAGTCTATTATACTTAAAAGGTTGGGACCATGCTGATGTAAGGGGTTAACAGCTAGAAAGGTAAGATCCTAAAACAGCAGGTGGGCTTACTTAGTTGGAGATGTGATGTCTGCACTGGTTGCAAAGAAATGCAGTCCAGAAAAATATTTTGTTTTGGGAGTTAGAGCTAAATTAGCTTAAAAGCATTCAGTGAACCCTGAAAGGCTACGTCGTCATGGAGCTGGGTAGAGTTGAAGAAGTTCTCTGGTTTTAATTTTTCTGAGTGTTCTGCAGCAGGGGAGGAGGTTATACCAAAAAGATGCTGCTGTTAGCAAGCTTCAGGCATTAGGGCTCAAAGAAGCCTGGGAGCTGTTTGGTGCAACTGTTGGTTGTAGTTTGAACCTCATGTGGTTTGCAGCTTACAGAGAATTCCTAGGGGCAGAATTTTGTGCCTCCTGGACGGGTGGGCCCGACCCAACCTCCAGCGGGCGGGGAGCCGTTCCCTGCTGGAGAACCGGGCCCCGCCGCCATTTTACGTGGGCAGGCCAATTAAGGCCCGCCCAGCGTGACGCCCGGCAGGAAGCATGAAAGAGCGCACATCTCCCTGAGGCTAAGTGCTGCCTCAGGGAGATTGCTGACACTTTTAAAAACATTAAAAATAGAAAAAAAAATAAAATCCTTAACATGTCCCCCTCATGTGATGTCACATGAGATGGGACATGTTCATAAGTTACACTAAAACTTTATTAAACTGTTTAAATCCCTACATGAAACCTCATCCCGCCGGTGGATGAGGTTTCATGTTTTTTCTATTGCCCGCCGGGGCTCCTGGCTTGCCCGCCAACCTTAAGGTTGGACAGGCAGGTCCTTTAATTGTGTCAATGATCCTGTCAATGGCATTAATTGGCCATTAACAGGTTGGCCGGCCCGCAGCTGATTTTGCTGCGGGCCCGCCTTCCTGAAAATTTAAATGGGGTGGGATGACGTCAGGAGTTTCCCCCCGATGTCATCCCGTGTCATTTTACGCGTCGGTGAGTGGATCCTGCCCCCTGTTTGCCGACAGCAAAATTCAGCCCTAGGAGTTGTTAGCAGGTTCCAGACAGTTAAGACTCAGAAGTCCTGGGAGCTGAGAAGGTGGCAAAAAGTCACTGGTTCCATGCAGGAGAGTATTAGGGCTCAGAAGAAACCCTAGGAGCCATTTATAGTTCATTGCAACTGGGAGGCTGGAGTATGGAGAAACCCCAGCAGCAGTGCCAGCTTAATGAAGCTAGCGGTCTGAGAAAGAGTTGAAAGGTGCTGGTAATTAGGAGGACAGCTTTGTGAATCCTCAGGAGAAGAGATTGAACCATTGGGAGGTGAGTAGTCATTGAGGCAGTGGGAGTCAGGGTGGCTTTTGAGGGAATTCTGGGACTAGATCCCTCATGAGAGAGATATTTTTAACGAGATATTGTGATTCACTGTGGTCACTAACATCTGGGTGGGTTGCTGAGAAATCTGAGAGACCTGTCTTGGTCACATCTGCCATTTAATGTGCGGTCTGGTGTGTTTGACCACAGTTTGCCTGGTAATTCATATTTACCTCATGTTAATTCTGAATGTTGGAATATAAGATATATATTGTAGCTTTTTTTTCTTTACTGACTTTATATTGTAAAGGTTATTTTATTTGTTTAAAATCATGGAATCTTGTGGCTTTATTCTTTTAATAAGCACTTGGGCTTTGTAGATTTTAAATCTAAAAATTTACTGGTCCCGAACCAGATCATAACAGACTTCAAAAATTAATAGGGAGTAGGAAAGGGGCTGGAAATCAATTTCCAGTGAGATTCCACAGGGATCAGTGCTGGGACCCTGGCTTTCCACATGATATGTCGATAATTTAGACTTAAATGTAGGCAGCATGATTAAGAAGTTTTGAAGATGATAAGAAAATTAGCCGTGTGATGGATAGTGAGGAAGAAAGCTGTAGACTTCAGGAACTAGACAGGTGAACAGAACCATGGCAAATGGAATCCAATCCAGAGAAGTGAGAGCTAATGCATTTGGGGAAGACAAACAAGGCAAGGGAATACATGATAAATGGTAGGATACTGAGAAGTGTAGAAAAACAGAGGGACCTTGGAGTGCAAGCCCACAGATTCTGAAGGTACCAGAGCAGGTAAATAAGGTAATTAAGAAGGTATACAGGATACTTTCCTTTATTGGCCAAAGTACAGAATATAAGTGGTCATGGTAGAGAACTGTTTGAAATACTCATTAGCCCGTAGTTAGAGTTCTGCATATAGCTCTGGTCACCTGTTACAGACAGGGATAAGAGAGAATTGAAACCCCAATACCCTTCCCTTACCCCTGAGTGTGTGGTCATTTTGAATAGCCAGCAGCAAACTTCTATGGGTTCAAATAAAGGGGATTATTTATTCACACATTCTCCCTGAAAGTCTAACACTGTCGTTGAATGCACATGCACGGACACAGGATAAAATATAATCAAAGAATAGTGCACTTTTACAAGTCATAAACAAAAGAATAGTTCATAATTCATGTGTTTGGCTCGACTTAGGAAAATGCATGCATTGCAGGCCTGGCGAAGAATGTGTTTTCACTCGACATCAGTACTGGGGAAAATGGGGGCTGTACCGTTGGGACGGTTTACATCTGAACCGTGCTGGGACAAGTGCTCTCGCAAATCGCATAACTAGGGAAGTAGAGAGGGCTTTAAAATAAACAAGATGGGTGAGGAATCAAACTTGGATAGAGGTAGCAATTCAAGGTGTAGAGTCAAGACAGGAGAGCTAAATAGTAATATGAGAAATGAGGATCAGAGAATGGGAGGAAGGGACAGAGAGAAAAAAAGCTAAGAATTCATCAACAGTCAAGACTAGATATTACAAAGGTAACAAAAAGCCAAATCTGAAGGCTCTCTATCTGAATACAGGTAGCATTCATAACAAAGTAAATGAATTGATGGCCCACATTGAAGTAAATAAATATGATCCAATAGCAATTATGGAGACGTGGCTGCAGGATGACAAAGATTGGGTCCTTAATATTGAAGGGTACATGACATTCAAGAAGAATATGAAGCTAGATAAAGGTGGAAGGGTAGCACTGTTAATCAAAGAGGGCATTGGTGCAGTAGTTAGAGATGACCTTGGTTCAGGAGGTCAGGATGTAGAATCGGTTTGGGTAGAGATGAAGAATAGTAGGGGGAAAAAGTAATTAATGGGAGTGGTCTACAGCCCCACTAACAGTAGCCTCAGTGTAGGACAAAGTATTCAAGAGAAAATATTGTGCACTTGTGATAAAGGGGTAGCAATATCATGGGTGATTTTAATCTACACACAAACTGGAAAAATTAGATTGGCAGCAGTAGCCTGGATGAGGAGTTCTTAGAATGCTTTTCAGATAGTTTCTTAGAGCAGCATGTTCTGGAACCAACCAGAGAGCAGGTTATATTAGACTTGGTATTATGTAATGTGACAGGATTAATTAATGACCTCAGATTAAAGGCACCCCTGGATAGCAGCAACCACAATATGATTGAATGTTATATCCAGTTTGAAAGGGAGAAGAGTGGGTCTAAGACTAGTATCTTAAACTTAAATAAGGGCAACTACGTGGGGATGAAAGCTGAACCAGCTGAAGTGAACTGGGACATTAGGCTAGAGGATAGATCAATAGAGAAGCAGTGGCAGACATCTAAGGGGATATTTCAGGGTATTCAGAATAAGTACATCCCTACTATAAAGAAAAATTCTAAGGGAAGGACCCACCATCCATGGTTAACTAAAGATGTTAAGGAAAGCATCAAACTTGAGGAAAAAGCACACAACTCCACTAAGATGAGTGGCAGGTCAGATGATTGGACAGAATATAAAGAACGTCAGAGAATGACTAAAAGGCTAATCAGGAGAAAGAAGTTAGAGTATGAATGGAAGCTAGCTAGAAATATAAAAATGGATAGCAAGAGTTTCTACAGGCATTTAAAAAGGAAAAGAGTAAGTTAAGTGAGTGCTGGTCTTCTAGAGAGTAACAGTGGGGAGTTAATAGTAGATAATAAGGAAATGGTGGAAGAAATAAACAATATTTTGCTTCTGTATTCACTATAGAGAATACAAAAACATTCCAGTAATAGCTGCAAATCAGGAGGTGAACTGGAGAAAGGAACTTGGTGAAATTGAAATCATTAGGGAAATGGTACTGAGCAAATTGATGGAGCTGCAGGCTGGTAAGTCTCCAGGTCCCGATGGACTATATCCTAGGGTCTTAAAAGAGGTGGCTAATGAGGTATTTGATGTGCTAGTGTTAATTTTCCAAAATTCTGGATTCTGGAAAGGTTCCATCAGATTGGAAAGTAGCACATATAACGCCCCCTATTCAAGAAGGGAGGGAGGCAGAAAACAGGAAACTATATGCCAGTTAGCTTGACGTCCCTCATGGGGAAGATATTAGAATTGATCATTAAGGAGGTTATGACTCTGTTAAGAGTCAACCAATTAAACTAAATTAACAAAATAAGGGATAAATCAAGCACAGCCCCTAAGTCAGGTCAGCTGTAAAACCAAGGACAAAGTTTAAAGGAAACTTAAAGGAGGTTATAGCTGGACACTTAGAAGAGCTCAAGGCAATAGGGAAGAGTCAGCATGGTTTTGTGAAAAGAATACCATGTTTAACCAATTTATTGGAGTTTTTTGACAGAGTAACATGCGCAGTGGATAAAGGAGAGCCTATAGACATACTGTACTTGGATTTCCAGAAGGCATTTGATAAGGTGCCACATCAAAGATTATTATGGAAAATAAAAGAGCATGGTGTAGTGGGTAACGTATTAGTATGGATAGAAGATTGGCTGGCTGGCAGAAAGCAGAGAGTATGCATAAATGGGTCTTTTTCTGACTGACAGGATGTGCTGTAGGGGTCTGTACTGGGGCCTCAACTTTTTACGATGGCTTAGATGAGGGGAGTGAAGACATGGTAGCTAAATTTGCAGATGACACAAAGATAGATAGGAAAGTTGTGAAAAGGACATGAGGTTGCAGATGGATATAGATAGGTTGAGTGAGTGGGCAAAGATCTGGCAAATGGAGTTTAATGTGGGAAAATGTGAAGTTGTTCACTTTGGCAGGAAGAACAAAAAAACAGAGTATTACTTAAATGGAGAACGGCTGCATAATACTGAGGTGTAGAGGGATCAATGTGTTCTAGTACATGAGTCACTAAAAGTATGCAGGTATAGCAAGTAATTAAGAAGGCTAATGGAATACTATCCTTTATTATGAGAGCGATTGAACATAAAAATAAGGATGTTATGCTTCAGTTACACAGGGCAATGGTGAGACCCCACCTCGAATACTGTGTGCAGTTTTGGTCTCCTTATTTAAGGAAGGATGTAAATACATTGGAGGCAGCTCAAAGGAGGTTTACTAGATTGATACCTGGAAAGAGTGGGTTGTCTTATGAGGAAAGGTTGGACAGACTGGGCTTGTTTCCCCTGGAGTTTAGAAGAGAGAGGGGTGATTTGATTGAAGTATACAAGATCCTGAACGGCCTTGACAAGGTGGACATCAAAAGGATGTTTCCTCTTGTGGGTGAGTCCAGAACTAGGGCGCACTGTTTTAAAATTAGTGGTCACCCTTTTAGGACAGAGATGAGGAGAAATTCTTTCTCTGAGGATTGCGCAACTTTGGAATTCTCTGCCTCAGGAGGTGGTGGAGGCAAGGTCATTGAATATTTTTAAGGTAGAGGTAGATAGATTCTTGTTAGGCAAGGGAATCAAAAGTTATTGGGATTAGATGGGAATGTGGAAATCGAAACACAAGATCAGCCATGATCTTATTGAATGACAGAGCAGGCTCGTAGGGCCGAATGGTCTACCCCTGTTTTTATGTTCTGAAGGGTAGTCTAGATGGTTTCAATAGCTGCAGTCACATATCATGGTCATTGCAGGATTCCCTTGAGGAGATGGATTTTCAGTAGGTCATCATCCTTCTTACCAAGAAGTCCCAAGAAACCCTCATTGTATTGGTGGACTTGAAAAGGAACAGGCTGGGAGACCTTAAAAGGTTGCAGTCTCCAGTTTTAAGGCATAGATATTGCTACCTTTGCCACTGCAGTTTCTTTCTATGTGGTTTGCAGACTGATAGGTTGCTCCCTGGTTCTTGGGGTAATGAGATTCATTATTGGAGGACAATTTTGATCAGGTGACCACATGGTCAATACTTCTATTATCCACACAGAATTATTTGAAGTTTGAAGCTATTGCCAGACAATAGGTGGTGGTTGTTCACACCTATTTATGATTAACTGATTTCTGCAACTCTTTTTTTAAGTATCAAGCTCGAAGACAGTGATTCTAGGAGTCCAGTTATTTTGTATTTTGTGTAAGACCATAAACAATAAGAGGTATGAATTCCACAAATGATTTCATCCTTCTGTGCTCATTCAACAGAAGCACTGCACCCATGGTCATTCAATTAGGAACTTTCTGGAGAATTGAGATACTTCTGAGTCGATGCAGAAATTGCAAGTCACCCGACCCTGGGCAGCCATTTAGCAGCCTTTTAATGCCCATTTTTTAAAAAGAAAATCAAGTTCCAGAAAATTCTATACTGAATACAGTCCATGTTTAAAGTTATGAGGATGACATGCCTTTACTGGGCATGACGTCACTGCATCACAGGAAGGATATGATCTCACAGGAGAGGGTGCAGAGTAGATTTATGAAGATGCTTTCAGGAATGGAGAATTTTAGCTACGAAGAAAGGTTAGATTAGCTGGGTTTGTTTTGTGTGGAACAGACGAGGCTGTGCGGTGATTTCATTGAAGTGTATAAAATTATGGGGGCCTAGATAGAATGTATAGGAAGGACCAATTTCCCTGTGTAAGGTGGTCAGTAACCAGGAGTATGGGTTTAAGATAATTAGTGGAAGAATTAGGGGGAATTGAGGTTTTTCTCGATCCTGAGGATGATGGGGGTCTGGAATTCACTGTCTGAAACGGGTGGTAACCCTCATTGTATTTAAATAAAATACTTGGATATGCACTTGAAGTGCTGTAACCTAAAGACCAAGAGCTGAAAAGTGGGACAAAAACAAAAATTGCTGGAAAAACTCAGCAGGTTTGACAGCATCGGTGGAGAGGAAGACAAAGTTGTTTCGAGTCCCTGTGACTCTTATACGGACTCAAAACATTAACTCTGTCTTCCTCTCCACAGATGCTGTCAGACCTGCTGAGTTTTTCCAGCAATTTTTGTTTTTATTTCAGATTTCCAGCATCCGCAGTATTTTGCTTTTAGCTAGAAAGTGGGGTTAGGCTGGCTAACTCTCTTTCTTGGTTGACACAGACTAGTTGGGTTGAATGAAAGTTTTTATGAATGAGCTTGAGTTTATGGAGGGTGAATAATGGGACACCAACCAGGAGCGTGTTGATGTAGTTGAGTAGAGGTAACTAAGGCATGGGTGGGGGATTCAGCAGTTGATGAGCTGGGTAAACCAGCAGTGATAAGGAGGTGGAAGTAGGGTGCCTTGGTGATGAAGCAGATATATAGATTGAGGCTCATCTTGGGATCAAATACAACCTCAAGGTTGAGAAGAACCTGGTTCAGCTTCAGACAGTCACCAGGGAAAGGGATGGAACTGGTGGCAGGTGCTAAGATTTCATGGTAAAGGGAAGGCTACAGCACTCACATACTAAAGAGTATATTGGGTAGCAAGTTCCAGGAACTGCAGAAAGCAGGAAGTTGTTGTCCATTGTTACATAATAACTGTATCTCATCAAGTAACTCAACATTGAAATACGGGGAAAGGTGTGAAGTTGTGATACTTGGTGTGATAGATAAACACAGTAGAAAATTCGGAGCTTATCCATTCCAGTCAATGTGAATTTTTAATAGTGTGTTACAGTCATTGAGTCATAGAGGTCTACACCACCGAATAAGGCCCTTTGGCCCATCAAGTCTGCGCCGGTCAAACAAGCACCTAACTATTCAAATCCCATTTTCCAGCACTAGGCCCATAGCCCACCAATTTTCATGTCATCCTTGAACTTATTGATCAACCCTCCTACATTCAAGTCTAAATATATATATGTATATATTTATATATGCACCACAAATAGCAAGGGACCCAACATCGATCCCTGTGGGACCCCACTGGACACAGGCATCCAGTCACAAAAACACCCCTTGACCATCATCCTCTGCTTCCTGCCACTCAGCCAATTCGGGATCCAATTTGCCAAATTGCCTTGGATCCCATGGGCTCTTACCTTCCTTATCAGTCTCCTGTGCAGGACCTTATCAAAAGCCTTGCTATTTATTACCAAATAACCTCACTGGCCTGAAATTGAACTTTTAGAAGTGTGGACTCTCATTCCTTCAAATTTTAATTATCAGTGAGATTAAAAGTAAACTTGCTTTGTTTTATCTCTCGCTCCCTCTTTCTCTCTCTGTCTCTCTCAATCCCATCTTTCTTTTCCTCCCATTTTCTTTTCATGCATGATGTTGCACTGAATTAAATAGACCACCTTACACTTCCTGATCCACAGTCTGCATGTCGCAGTAAAGATTATATTAATTTAATTGGTTAAGGAGACATACAAATGCTTATCCTGTTCACACAATTTCGTAATAATTTAACAGGGTCATAGAGGGTACTGCACTGTTTTAGTTTTCTAATTATCACAGCTTATACAAACTTTTTCTAACAGGCAACTAGCACTGTTCGGTCAACAGTGGCCTCAAAATCCATCCCCTAATTTGTGCTCTTCACAATGGTTAGTACTGGATGAGCAAAGATTTTCTCCTGAATGTTGAACAAGCAGTGTGATTAAACCAGAGACATCGGAGCGGTGAAGAGAGGTGGTGGTGAGATGGAGCTGGGTGTCATCATTAAAACTGACATCATGTTTTAGAAAGATGTTACCAACAGGCAACATGTCATTGAGAAATGGGGACCAAGGATATGTCCTTGGGGAACTCAGTGGTGTGGGAATGGGAAGAGATTCCGTTGAAGATGATTCTCTGGCTATAACTTGATCGATAAAAATGGAACCAGGAGAGAGTGATCCCACTCAGCTGGATGACAGAGGAGAGATCTTTGTGGAGGATGGTGTGGTCCACTGCCTAAAAGACAGCATAGAGGTCACATATTATTGCCAGTTATGGGCGATGGCCAGATTGGATGGAGGGAGGTGGTGGAGTGGGCGGGCAGGCTGTTCTCTTTGAACGATGTTTGTGAACTGATTGGGTTTCCTGGTTATTTTTGCTGGTAGCAGCCTGCAAATTACTACACTATTATTGAATTCACATTCACAACTTAACATGGTGGGGCATGATCTGACTTCAAGGCTGCTTTTGTAACCATGACACGAGCATTTTAAAAAATTAATTCTTGGAATATGAGCACCGGTTAGAACGTCAGCATTTGTGGCCCATCCCAATTTCCCTTAAAAAGGTGTTGGTGAACTGCTCCCTTGAACTGTTGTGTGGTATATGTAAACCCACAGTGCTGTCAGGGAGGGAATTCCAGGACTTTGACCCAGTGACAGTGAAGGAATGGTGATCTCATTCCAAGTCAGAATGGTGTATGGCTTGGAGTGGGACTTGCAGGTGGTGGTTTTCCCTTGCATCTGCTGCCCTTGTCCTTCTAAGTGATAGAGGTCATGGGTTTTGGAGGTGCTGTCGAAGGAGCCTTGGCAAGTTGCTGCTGCACATCTTATAGATGGTGCACACTATTATCACTGTTCACTGGTGGTCGAGCTTACCCAAAACTCTGCTGCCTGTGTCTTAACTCACAGCAAGTCCCATTCTACTATCACCCCTGCATTGGCTCGCGGTCAAGCAACGACTTTATTTAAAAATTCTCATCCTTGTTTTCAAATCCCTCCATGGCCTTGCCCCTCTCTATCTCTATAATCTCCTCCAACCCCACAATGCTCCGAGATACCTGCACTCCTCTAAGTCTGGCTTCATATACATTCCCAATCATAATTGCTCCACTATTGCCTTCAGTTGTCTTGGTCCCAAGCTACGGAATTCCATCCTTGCACCTGTCTACCTCTCTAACTTCCCTCTTTTAAAGCACTTAAAACCTACCTCTTTGACCAAGCTATTGGTCATCTGACCTAATGTCTACTTTGTTCCCTGGTGTCATATCTTGTTTTATAATGTTCCTGTGAAGCGCCTCATGGTGCTTATGTTCAAGGTGCTATATAAATATAAGTTTTTGTTATTGTTGTCGTGGTGGTGGCAGTCAGACTGCCATTCAAGTGGATTTGTCTTGGAAGGTGTTGAGCTTCTTGAACTTTGCTGCAGCTGCACTCGTCCAAGTGGAGAGTATCCCGGCACACTCCTGACTTGTGCCTAATAGATGGTGGAAAGGCTCTGGGGAACCAGGAGAAGAGTTACCCACTGCAGAATTCCCAACCTCTGACCTGCTCTTGTAGTCACAGTATATATGGCTGGCCCATTGAGCTTCTGGTCAATGGTGACTTCCAGGATTTTGTGGTGGAGGATTTAGCAATGGTAATACTGTTGAATGTCATGGGGAGATAGTTATATTCTCTCTTGTTGGAGATGGTCATTGTCTGGCACTTGTGTAATGTGAATGTTACTTGCCACTTCTTAGCCCAACCTGAATGTTGTCCAGATATTGTTGCACATGGACATGGACTGCTTCCGTATCTGAGAAGTCATGAACACTCTGCAATCATCAGAAAACATCCCCACATCTGACCTAATAATGGAGGGAAAGCAGCTAAAGATGGCTGGGCCAAGGACAGTAACCTGAGAAACTCCTGCAGTGATGTCCTGTGGCTGAGATGATTGGCCTTCAACAACCACAACCATCTTCCTTTGTGCTAACTATGACTTCAATCAGTGGAGAGTTTTTCTCAAATTCCCTTTAACTTTGATTTTGCTGGGGCTCCTAATGCCACACTTGGTCAAATGCTGCCTTGATATCAAGGGTAGTCACTCTCACCTCACCTCTTTAACTAAGCTATTTTGTCCATGTTTGGATCAAGGCTGTAATGAGGACTGGAGCCATGTCGGCCTAGCAGAACCCAAACTAAGCATCAATGAGCAGGTTATTGCTGAGCAAGTACCACTTGATAGCACTGTCAATGACATTGCCCATCACTTTGCTCATGATTTGGAGTAGACAGATGGAGCAGTAATTGGCTAGGTTGGGTTTGTCCTATATGTGGAATGGAAATAACTGGGCAATTTTCGATATCGCCAGGTAGATGCCAGTGTTGTAGCTGTTCTGGTACAATTTGGCTTGTTCTAGTTCTAGAACACAAGCCTTCTGTACTACAGTCAGGATGTTGGCCAGTTGTTTAGGTTGCATCCAGGCATTCCTTGATGTCACATGCAGTGAATTGAATTGGCTGAAGACTGGCATCTCTGGTGCTGGAGCTCATAGGAAGAGGCCGAAATGGATCATTCACTTAGCACTTCTGGATGAAGGTAGTTGCAAATATGTTGTGGCCTTTTCTTTTGCACTGTGTGCTGGGCTCCCTCATCATCAAGGATAGGGATATTTGTGGAACCCCTTTCCCCAGTTAATTGTCCGCCACTATTCATGAATTAATTATAATAACCATAATAATATCCTTATAAATTATTAAGGAGGTGATAACGGTACTTAGAAAGTCATAATGTGATCAGGCAGAGTCAACATGGCTTTATGAAAGGGAAATTGTGTTTAATTTATTAGAATTTTTTGAGGAAGTAACAGCAAGGTGGATAAAGGGGAACATGTAGATGTTGTTTACTTGGATTTCAGAAGGCATTCAATAAGTTGCCACATTAAAGATAAGAGAACATGACATAGGGGATAACATATTAACATTGGATACAGGATTGGTTAGCTAACAAGAAGCAGAGGGTGGGGTTAAATGGGTCATTTTCTGGTTGGCAACTGTAACCAGTGAAGTGCCACAGAGATCAGTTTTGGGGCTTCAACTATTTACAATCTATATCAATTTCTTGGACGAAGAGACCAAATGTATGGTAGCTAAATTTGCTGATGACACCCAAGATAGGTAGGAAAGTAAGTGGTCAAGAGGAGTTAGAGAGTCTGCAAAGGGATATAGACAGGTTAAGTGAGTGGGCAAAATTTTGGCAGACGGGGTGTAATGTAGGAAAATGTGAAGCTGCCCATTTTGGCGGGAAGAATAGAAAAGCTGTATACTTTTTCAAATGCAGAGAGATTGCAGAACTCGGTACAGAGGGATTGGTGTCCTGGTACATGTTGGAATGCAGGTACAGCAGGTGATTAGGAAGGCAAATGGAATGTTGGTGTTTATTGCAAGGGGAATGGAATATATAAGTAGGGAAGTTTTACTGCAGCTGTACAGGGCCTTGGTGAGACCACATCTGGAATGTTGTGTTCAGTTTTTGCCTCCTTATCTGAAAAGAGAGATAATTGCATTAGAAGCAGCTCAGGGAAGGTTCACTTGACTCATTCCTGGAATGAGGGGCTTATCTTATGAAGAAATGTTGAACAGGTTAGGCCTATACCCATTGGAGTTTAGAAAAATGAGAGATGATCTTGTCAAAACATATAAGATCCTGAGGGGACTTGATAGGGTGGATATTGGGAGGATATTTCCACTTGTGGGAGAAACTAGAGCTAGGGTCACAGTTTGAGAGGAAGAGATCTGTCTTATAAGATAGAGATGAGGAGAATTTTTTCTCTGAGTGTCATTAGTCTGTGGAATTCTCTTCCCTAGACAGCAGTGGAGGCTGGGTCATTTGAATTTATTCAAGGTGGAGTGAGACAGATTTTTGATGGGCAAGAGAGTCAAGGGTTATGGAGGGCAGACAGCAAATTGGAGTTGAGACCACAGCCAGATCAGCCATGATTTTATTGCATGGCAGAGCAGGCTCGAAGGGCTGAATGGCCTACTCCCGCTCCTAACTCCTATGTTCCTATTGAATGTGGCAGAACTGCAGAGGTTTGATCTGATCCATTGGTTGTGGGAACATTTTGCTCTGTCCATCACATGCCCCTTCCACATGTGCTGTAGCTTCACTAGCTTGGCATTTTTAGATACGTCCTGCTCCTGGGATGCCCTCCTGCACTCCTCATTTAAACTCTGGTTAATTCCCCAGTTTGAATGATAGGGCCATGAGGTTACAGATTGTGGTTGAATACAATTCTATTGCCAATGACCCACAGCGCCCCACGGATACCCAGTTTTGAGCTGTTGGGTCTGTTCTGAATCTATCCTATTTAGCACAGTGGTAATCCCATACAACATGATGGAGGATGTCCTCACTGGGAAGACTGAATTTCATCTCCAAAAGAATTGTGCGGTGGTCACTCTGACAAATACAGTCATGGACAGGAGCAACTGGGACTAGTAGATTGGTGAGGGTGAAGTCAAGCAGGTATTTCCCACTTGTTGCCATGCCATGTCTATATATTGAAAACATGTGAGAGTATATACTGATGCAATGCCACCTTTGGGTGCAAATGTGAACCTAATTGAATGCATTTCCTGCTCCGGCAATTTCACTCCCATTTACCTTGTAGTGTTCTGTGAAACAAAATGGTTGATCTGGGCAGGAAATATACCTGCTCATGTCTTGACCATTTCTAATTTTAACTTGGAGGGTATGAAGGCAGCATCCTTGTAAATTTATGCAAATTCAAACCAGCTTAAATCTTCCTTTGTGAGGCGGAGAAGAGGACTCCACAATTAACGTTATGGTATCCCTTATACCAGACTCCCCCTCCTTTGAGACCATCCCGAAACACCATCCCTACCTGCCAGCAGCTGTTCTGTGCCTCTTTTAAACATAGCTGTTCTGGTTTGGAAGCGGACAGGTGGGATTTATATGAGAGCTAGTGATTAAAGTCTCCCCCAGCTGGAAATTAACGAGTTAAAATTTGTCCCAAAATGTTTTCATTTAATGCACCTTTGATTTTCACTGCAACACCGTTGGGGACACAGTTTGTTTTTTCCCCACCACTTTTCTCTCTTACTGTCTTGAAGATATTAACTCTTTGCAGGAGGAGGATTTCACAGGCACAAAACACCCTCTGCTACTGCACCCAAGTGACCCTTATTCATGTATAAGGCTAAGCACTGATTGTTGACAGGCTGGTTAATCATGGAAACATTGACCAATTGTTCCCCACCCATCTTCTCATTGAAGACTGCTGAGACCAATTCTGGTTCTCCTCGGCACTCCAGCTGCAATCAACTGATGCAGACTGTGACTTTCCTAATTTTATGTCTCAGCTAATTGTTGGATAAGCTCACCTGAGACATGAGGAATGTTCACGGAATCCAGTTTTTAAGGATAATTACGAATTTTGTTTTGTTTGCCCTGTTTTAGGTTTCTCATCTTTATTCCATGCCAGACAGCTGCAATTTTTTATATTCGTTCACAGGAAGGGGGCATGCAAGCTAGACCAGCATTTATTGCCCGTCCTTCATTGCCCTCGAGAAAGTGCCCTTGAAAAAGAACCTTTTTGTTGTGACAGAGTCCTGGCAGCTTTTCTCTCACCTCAAACATGTATTGTACTTGTTTATAGCTGTGCCATCTTGCTTTTAATGCTTCTGCTGGTCAATTTGGAGATGCTCATTAGAAAGCAAAAAACTATAAGGATGGTGATAATATTTCAAACAGACAACATCTTCAGGACAAGAGAGAGAAAATAGAAGTTGATCTTTGTATTTTGCTACTTTTTTCCCCCTACGTCTCCTCTGAAGAAATTGCTACCTACCAGGTGACCATTCCACATGCATTATCAACTTGCTTGGTTCCTGTTGACAATGAGAGATCGAGCAAATTTGATCCTGTCCTCGCTGAGTGTGTGCATGGGATTGTCTGGGGAGCAGTTCACAAACACAAGCTGACTTTTTTTATCCGTTCCCAGCCCAGGAGCACTCAACAATTGTACCACAAAATCACCATCACAAAAGTACAATCAGGTTCAGCTTTTACAACATGTATCACGAGGTGCATCAATACAAACAATGAATATTACAATCATTTGCAGACATTCATTTTGAGCTGTACAGCCCGAGGGGCTCTACACAGTTCCCAGTCCCTCGGTGCACTGTGGCAGAAAGGTCTTAGGCAGTGACCCTTCCCCATTGCGCCTTTGCGGCAGCTGCCCCAAGCTTTAGTGCGTCCCTCAGCATGTAGTCCTGGACTTTGGAATGTGCCAGTCTACAACACTCGGTCGGGGACAACTCTTTGCACTGGAAGACCAACAAGTTTTGGGCAGACCAAAGAGCGTCTTTCACCGAGTTGATGATCCTCCAGCTGCAGTTGATGTCTGTCTCGGTGTGTGTCCCTGGGAACAGCCCGTAGAGCACAGAGCCCTATGTCACCGCGCTGCTCGGGATGAACCTCGACAGAAACCACTGCATCTCTCGCCAGACCTTCTTTGCAAAGGCACAATCTACAAGGAGGTGAACAACGGTCTCGTCCCCACCACACCACCTCGAGGGCAACGTGCCAAGACTCCTGGCGTGTAGGAAGGATCTGACGGGGAGGGCCTTTCTCACCACCAGCCAAGCTACGTCTTGGTGCTTGTTGGAAAGTTCTCGCGATGAGGCATTCTGCCAAATGACTTTGACAGTCTGCTCGGGGAACCATCCCACAGGATCCACCCTCTCCTTTTCCCGCAGGGCTCCTAAGACGTTACGTGCCGACCACTGCCTGATGGACTTATGGTCAAAGCTGTTTCTCTGCATAAATAACCGCTAACTCCTGACGAACTGACTAAGGCCCTTGAGTCCTTCGAGAAGAGTAAAACTCCCGGAAGTGACGGCTTGCCGGTGGAGTTGCATTCGGCTCTGTGGGACTGGATCGGCCCAGACCTGCTAGAAGTGTACGAGAGCATGCTCCTGGCCGGCAGTATGTCAGAATCCATGAGGAAAGGCATTATCACCCTCATCTACAAGCACAAGGGGGAAAGGGAGGAAATTAGAAATTGGCGACCCATTTCACTGTTGAATGTGGACTGTAAGATTCTGTCCAAGGTCATCGCCAATCGGGTCAAATCCACTCTGGAATTGGTGATCCACCCCGACCAGACCTGCACTGTGCCGGGCAGGAAGATCTCTGACAGCCTAGCGCTGCTCAGGGATATGATTGCCTATGTGCAGGACAGGGGTGTGGACACCTGCCTCATCAGCCTGGATCAGGAGAAGGCCTTTGACAGAATATCGCACACCTACATGGTGGATGTGCTCTCCAAAATGGGGTTTCGGGAGGGAATTCGTAATTGGATCCAACTGCTCTACACTAACGTCAGTAGCGCAGTCTCAATCAATGGGTGGGAATCAGATAGCTTTCCGATTAAACTGGAGTCAGGCAGGGCTGTCATCTCTCGCCTGTTCTTTTCGTGTGTTGCATAGAACCCTTTGCTGAGTCCATCAGGAAGGATCCGGGCATAAGAGGAGTGACGATCCCAGGCAATGGAGGCACTCAGATCAAAACTTCCCTGTACATGGACGATGTCGCCGTCTTCTGCTCGGATCTGCTGTCGATGCGCAGACTGATCCACATCTGCGACCAGTTCGAACTGGCCTCGGGACCCAAGGTAAATCGTGGGAAGAGTGAGGCCATGTTCTTTGGGAACTGGGCTGACCGATCCTTTGTCCCCTTCATCGTCAGGGCTGACGGTCTGAAGGTGCTGGGGATATGGTTTGGAGGGACCAGGGCATGCGTTAGAAACTGGAAGGAGCGAGTGTCTATGGTGAAAAGGAAACTGGGCATGTGGGAGCGATGCTCCCTCTCCATTGCGGGTAAGAACCTGGTCATCAGGTGTGAGGCACTCACGCTGTTGCTGTATGTGGCGCAGGTCTGGCCCATTCCACACTCCTGCGCGATGGCGATCACCCGAACCATCTTTCGCTTTATCTGGAGGTCGAAAATGGATCGTGTCCGCAGGGACACGATGTACAAGCCTCTAGATAAAGGGGGAAAAAACGTGCCCAACATTGCCCTCATACTGATGGCCACCTTTGTGTGTGGCTGCATCAAGCGGTGCGTAGACCCTCAGTACGCAAACACCAAGTGTCACTACATGCTGTGGTTCTACCTGTCCCCGGTGTTGCGAAGGATGGGTCTGGCCACACTGCCGCGGAACGCTCCAAGTAGTTGGACCGTGCCGTACCACCTGCTACATGTTTTTAACAATTGAGCCATTGCTGGAGCTATGCTTTACATTTTAACAAGCACGCCTATGAGAAAGCACTGACCACTCTAGCACATACACCTATAATTGCCACTACCTTCAAAGCAGAGCAATTTGTGATAGAAGGGAATGCAATAAATATTAAGAATGTAGCAAATATTCAACTTTCAGAAGTACGTATCATACAGTTACATTTTTTGAGCCCTGAAAGTGGTTTCTTACAATTAAGTAAATTAATGGTGACAGTGTTGTCATCGGTTGATGGCTTCTCTTTGGCTGCGTGAAAGAAGTTATTGGTTTTACAAGCCTGTTGGCATTATGACTGATCACTAGCCTGGAGCAATGTCAGTAGAGTAAATGGAGAATACACTGTGAAGACCTATAAAATAGGTCATTCCTTGTGTCACAAGTGATGCATATCCAATAACTCTTGAATATGTCTACTTAATGTCACGCCTGGCTAAGTTTGACAACATATTTCAAGAATACAGAGAGCAGGTGTCATTTGAGGATGTGCCTCCATCCTGGGGATGTCAGTTCAGTTCTGTTGCTGGGTTAAATATATTTGGTTTAATTAGCTTCAATTTAGTTAGAACAGAACTCAGTATCTGATCCAAGCCCAGTTTATCCATCTAACTGAAACAGTGATTAGCTTACATAATGGTTTTTACATTTTTCTTTCCAGATGTGTTTGTATGCTGCCTTAATTGGATGTTTGTAGCTTGAAGTAAATGTGAGAAGCATTGGATTTGAATACTTTGAGAGTTATTATCTGTCAAGAGGATTTGGGGATTTCCTTGATTTGTGGTTTCAGTATTTGGCATATACATTATCATAAAGCTTACAGGATGAGCTAAGATGGTTTCTGTTTGAAAATAATTACTGGAAGGTAAAAACATATTGTAAAGAAATAATATTTTCAAAACCAGAAATAAATATTTTGGATAATTAGTTTCCAAAAAAAGTCAAAAACAGCTTTCCTTAATTATTTTTGTTGCTTTTTAATTGCAAAATGTATGAAATATAATATCCACTATATAAA
Source organism: Cetorhinus maximus (assembly GCF_964194155.1). Lineage (NCBI taxonomy): Eukaryota > Metazoa > Chordata > Chondrichthyes > Lamniformes > Cetorhinidae > Cetorhinus > Cetorhinus maximus. The sequence goes on from NC_135889.1 coordinate 60,198,969, forward strand.
AAAAAAAATGAGAAGTGAAAAAAAATGATCTGAGACTTTTTAATTTACAAGAATAAACTTTCTCCTCACTTTTCTTTTGTATGGCTGATTTTAGTTTCAATAACCAGGAAAGGACACATATCTGGTTCTCTACCACACATTTTGTTTTATTGATCTTCATACTGCAAATATCAGCAGAAACAAGGTCTCAGTCAGACTATCAATTGTGGAAAAGGGAGTTTGAATTAATTAAAAAGACACTACCGTTTTGATAAGCCACTTATAGTTTAACTTGAAAATATTAAGTGTAATCCACATCCTAGTCTGTAGAAAGTCAGGATGAAATGGCCCAGATTTTGCAGTGAAGCTGTCAGCATTTGCCATCATTACTCCACTGAAACTGACAGCCACTTCTGGAGCCCGCACATGTGCAGAATACTACAGAAATCTCAGAGATCACGAGATGGTTGTGTGCAGCTTTATTCCAGGTCAGCATCAAATGCCATTGCTTCACTGCTCTCTGCAACATCCAGGCCAATAAATATCCTTCAGGATTTTTTTTCTTTCTTGTTCATGGGATGTGCTGGCTGGGCCAGCATTTATTGCCCATCTCTATTTACCCTTGAGAAGGTGGTGGTGAGCCGCTGCCTTGAACCGTGTGGTGTAGGTATACCCACAACTCTGTTAGGAAGGGGGTTCCAGGATTTTGACAGTGAAGGAACGGTGATATATTTCCAAGTCAGGATGGCAAGTGACTTGGAGGAGAACTTGCAGGTGGTGGTGTTCCCATGCATCTGCTGCTCTTAGCCTTCTGGTTGGTAGAGGTCGTGGGTTTGGAAGATGCTATCGAAGCAGCCTTGGTGAGTTCCTGCAGTGAACCCCGTAGATCGTACACACTGCTGCCAGTGTGTGTTGCTGGTGGAAGGAGTGGATGTTGGAGGTGGTGGATGGGGAGCCAGTCAAGTGGGTTGCTTTGTCCTGGATGGCGTTGAGCTTCTTGAGTTGTTGTGCTGTTGGGGCTGCACTCATCCAGGCAAATGGAGCATATTCCATCACATTCCTGACTTGTGCCTTGTAAATGGCAGGTTTTGGGAAGTCAGGAGGTGAGTTACTCTGTGCAAAATTCCCAGCCTATGACCGGCTCTTGTAGCCACAGTATTTATATGGCTAGTTCGCTTCAGCTTCTGGTCAATGGTGACCCCCAGATGTTGATGTTGATAGTGGGGGTTTGGCAATGGTAATGCCGTTGAATGCCAAGCAGGGATGGATAGATTCTCTCTTGTTGGAGATGGTCATTGCCTGGCACTTGTGTGATGCGAATGTTACTTGCTTAGTGGCAAGTATGCCCAAGCCTGCATAGTGTCCAGGTCTTGCTGCATAAGGATACGACGGCTTCAGTATCGAGGAGTCACGAATGGTATTGAACATTGTGCAATCATCAGCGAACATCCCCACTTCTGACCTTATGATGGAAGGAAGGTCATTGATGAAGCAGCTGGAGATGGTTGGGCTGAGGACACTACCTTGAGGAACTCCTACAGTGATGTCCTGGGACTGAGATGATTGACCTCCAACAACCACAACCATCTTCCTTTGTGATAGGCATGACTCCAACCAGTGGAAAGTTTTCCCCCAATTCCCATTGACTCCAGTTTTGATAGGGCTCCCTGATGTCAAACTCTGTCAAATGCTGTTTGGATGTTAAGGGCAGTCACACTCACCTCACCTCTGGAGTTCAGCTCTTTTGCCCATGTTTGGACCAAGGCTGTAATGTGGTCAGGAGCTGAGTAGCCCTGGCAGAACCCAAACCAATCATCAGTGAGCAGGTAATTGCTGAGTAAGTGCCACTTGATAGCATTGTTGATGACCCCTTCCATCACTTTGCTGATGATCGTGAGTCAACTGATGTGGCGGTACTTGGCTGGGTTGGATATGTCCTGCTTTTTGTGCACAGGACATATCTGGGCAATTTTCCACATTGCCGGGTAGATGCCAGTGTTGTAGCTGTATTGGAAAAGCTTGTCCAAGGGCGCAGCAAGTCCTGGAGCCTTAAGTACTATTGCCAGAAAGTTGTCAGGGCCTGTAGCCTTTGCAATATCCAGTGCCTTTAGCTGTTTCTTGATATCATGTGAATCGAACTGGCTGAAGGCTGGCATCTGTGATGCTGGGAAACTCAGGAGGAGGCCGAACTGGATCATCCACTCGGCACTTCTGATTAAAGGTGGCTGCAAATGCTTCTGCCTCATCTTTTCCAGTGATGTACTGGGTTTCCACATGAGAGAGGATGGGGACATTTGTGGACCCCCCTCCTCCTCCTCCTCCTCCTCCTGTTAGTTGTTTAATTGTCCACATTGTTCACAACTGGCTGTGGCATGACTGCAGAGCTTAGATCCGATCCATTGGTTATGGGCTCATTTAGCTCTGTCTATCACTTGCTGCTTCTGCTGTTTGGCATGCATGTTGCTCTGTGTTGTAGCTTCATCAGGTTGACACCTCATTTTTAGGTATGCCTGGTGCTGCTCCTGCTATGCCCTCCTACACTCTTCATTGAACCAAGATTGATTCCCCTGGTTTCATGGGAATGGTAGAGTGGGGGATATGCTGAACCATGAGGTTCTACTGTGGCTGATGGCCCACAGCGCCCATGGATGCCAGTTATGAGTTGCTTGATGTCTTCAAAATCTATCCCATTTAGTACGGTGGTAGTACCACAAGACACGCTGGAGGGTTTCCTCAATGTGAAGACAGGACTCTGTCTCCACAAGCACTGTGTGGTGGTCACTCCCACCAATACTGTCATGGACAGATGCATCTGTGACAGGTAGATTCATGAGAATGAGGTCAAATAAGTTTTTCCCTCCTGTTGGTTTTTCCCTCCCCTCGCCACTTGCTGGAGACCCAGTCTAACAGCTATGTCCTTTAGAACTCAGCCAGCTCAGACAGTCGTGGCACTACCCAGCCACTCTTGGGGATGGACATTGAAGTCCCCTGCCCAGAGTACATTCTGCGCCCTTGCCGCCCTCAGTGTTTCCTCCCAGTGCTGTTCAACATGGAGGAGCACTGACTCATCGGGTGAGGGGGAATGGAGGTTTCCTTGCCCATGTTTGACCTGATGCCATAAGACTTCATGGGGTCCAGAATCGATGTTGAGGACTCCCAGGGCATTTCTCTCCCGACTGTATAGCACTGTGCCATCACCTCTGGTGGGTCTGTCCTGTTGATGGGACAGGACATACCCAGGGATGATGATGGTGGTGTCTGGGATGTTTTCTCTAAAGTATGATCCTGTGAGTATGACTATTTCTGGCTGGTGCTTGACTAGTCTGTGGGACAGCTTGCCAGATGTTAGTAAGGAGGACTTTGCAGGATCGAAGGTTGTGCCAAAGACCTTTCCAGTGCCAAGGTTGATGCTGGGGTGGTCTATCTGGTTTCATTCCTTTTAGTCTTTGCAGTGGTTTGATATAACTGAGTGGCTTGCTAGGTCATTTAAAAGTTAACCACATTGCTGTGGGTTTGGAGTCACATGTAGGCCAGACCAGGTAAGGATGGCAGATTTCCTTCCTTAAATGACATTAGTGAACCAGATGGGTTTTTATGGCAATTTCCAATGGCTTCATGGTCATCATTTGACCAGCTTTTAATTCCAGATGTATTCATTGAACTTAAATTCCACCAGCTGCCATGGGGCTCTGGATTACTAGTCCAATGACATTACCACCATGCCACTGCCTCCTCCTGTATGTATTACTGATGCTGTTGTGGCAATCTACTTCTGGCTTCATATACGACTATGACTGTGTGATATTGCAAATTGATGGCCAAAATAAAGAAAGTGAGATGTCCATCACAAATTCAATGTGTTACATATATAAGCATCTACCATGGTGCTGTGTGGTGAAATGTTAAAATAAACTTTCAGTTTACACCTTTATAACCTGCCCCAGTTATACATTTATATCTTACAAAGACTTCCATTGAATTTTACAGCACAGAAATGGGCCAGTCAGCTGAATTGGTCTACGTCTGTGTTTAAGCTCCACACAAGCCTACTCCCACCTTACTTCATCTCAAACCATCAATATATCCTTCTATTCCCTTTTCCCTCGTGCTTACCTAGTTTTTCTTAAATGCATCTCTGCTATTCACCTTAACCACTTCATGTGGTAGCAAGTTCCAATTTCTAAATTCTACATTCTAAATCTGCGTGTAGGTAATGTAATATTCATGTACATGGTGAATTTGAGTGAAATGAGGAAATATTCCAGGTGAATGGGTGAGGGAAGGAAGATGAACAATCAATCACCTTTGGATCTGTAATAAACTTTGATTAAATATAGATTTCTCCCAATTTGGATCGCTTGTAACAATTAATTATATCTGATGCAAAAACCAAACTACATTTATTACTTTTGTAACGATGTTCGGTGAGTTGTGCTGTCATTTTGTTCCTGTTTTTACCACTTCCTGTAACAGAACTGTGGCACAAATCTTTTAATGGTAATTGTTGCTTATGCAGAATAATTCTGCAATTACAGGTATATATTGTGATAACTTTACATGTGGATTTCAACTTGGATTCTATTAACGAAACTAGTTACAGGGATTTTATTGGTGCAAGTTCTCGGTACAAATGATTCTGTCAATTTATACAACTTCACTTCCTATCTCTTTAATCAGAAACAACAATAGCTTACGATGGGGCACTTGGTAATTCATCATCAGTGACACAATGCAACTAAATTTAACATTATTTGCTTGTGAAAATATCTATGCTTTACAACTCTTTCCCTTCTCCTTTCCACCCCCTTCCACTTCCCATTCCCAATCACAGTAATTTGTTTATCCTACAGGTTTAATATTTAGAACAATGAGCATTATGACACCAAAAAACTCTTTAATAACTCGTTCTTAAAGTGTCAAATATTTTGTGCGTATATAAAATGTAGTTTATTGGGGGTAGGTTGTGCTTATATTGGTCTAACGGTGGGTATGTCATGAGGCAGGAAGTCAGTGGAGTGCTTGGCACATGATTTGTTTTAAAAGGAGGTGGATCATACTGGTGCAGGACTGATCGGCTCAATGCCTCCAGGTTCTGGCATAGGGGGCATGAAAGGCCATGGGGGTGGGTGGGGGCATGAGTTGGCATAAAAGGTATGAGGGGCTGGGGGAATGTGGGTGGGGTTTGAGAGGGTGAGGGCTGGAGGGTCATTTTTTGTTTTAATCAATTTTTAAATTGATTTCAACAAAGTGTTAGTGCACTGAGGCGGTCCTTCCGCCCAGACCGCCTCCCCACCCAGCAGCCTCCACAATCATTCCGGGTAGTGGGGGCCTGATTTCTAATCCAGCCCACCCTCCAAAAACAAAAGTAGGAACTGTGGGCCACCATTTTTAAAGGTGTGGTTCGCAGAGCTGGAAATTCTCCCGTCTCTGTACAATCAATGCAGGAGCAAAAATCTGAGCCTCTGTCTCCCTCGTGGGGGTTTCAGTTCTTCACTTCTGAAGATCTTTCCTCTGAATTCCCTCAAAAGCTGCTTTGACTTGAACTACCTCAATGACTGCTCACATTCCAATGGTTGAATCTCTTCTCCTGAGACTGCGTTCCATGGGATTCATAAGGCTGCACTCATGCCTCCAATTACCGACATAATCCCTGCTCTTTCGCAGACCTCTAGCTTCACTAAGTGGACACTGCCCCGGGTTTCTTAAAACTCCAGTCTCCTGACTGCACCGAGCTGTAAATGGTCACTGGGCTTCTCTGAGCCCCAATAGCCTAGAGCCTGTAAACAGCTTTCTGAGCTTCTCTGTGAGCTGCAAACCACACGAGAGCTAAACTGCACCCAACCACTTCTTCCAGCAAACACACAGATAAACTGAAACCAGAGGACCTTCTTAAGTTCCACCCATCTCCATGACACAATGTAGCCTTTCAGGGTTCACTGAATGCTTTTAAACTAATTTAGCTCTAACTCCCAAAACAAAATACCTCTCTGGACTGCACCTCTTTGCAAGCACTGTAGACATCACACCTCCAATTCCCTAGCTAAGTCTACCTGCTGTTTTATGGCTCCATCTCTTCTATTCTGACTCTATTAAACAAACATGGGTAACTTTCAGAACTGCCACTTTCTTTTAGTTGTTCTGGCAATCTCTAAAGCCCAGTATTTTAGTTACCTTCACAACAATAATCTCAGAACTAAACATTACCTCTAAAATATTAACATGAGCTAGGTATTTGTGTCTCAGTGCAGAGATGAGAGGCATTAGAATGGAGTGAAAGTGTGCAATGAAGATGAAGTGAAAGGATATTGTGGATTTTATTCTGTTTCATTACCCTTTTCTGTTCAGTTTTTCTCTCTTTTCTTCTGGCTATCCCTTTTTCACTTTCCTTTCAGATGATGACAGTGCATTGCATGATGTGATGGGAAGAATGCCATCGAGGGCTGGATATCACATTTTCTGATGGATGTGGGGAAAATACAACCTGCATTCTTGAACCCTTTTCATCATTGCTCGTTCTTCCCTCTCTTACCCTTTCCAAGGCCTGTACGCTGCTACCTTGTCTCCAATTGTAATGTTTACAGAAAATAGAAGGAATATGTCATTAAAACCTCCAATGCAAACATTTCCTGTAGCAATTCCAATGCTAAAGTGCCCACACTTGCATTTTACTTATAATGCCTCTTTTCCTTTACCATCAGCTCTAACTGGAATTGTAATGGTGACCTCATGATGGAGACCACCAGGTGGTGCTGTGGAGCTTGCAGGTTCCCAGCCACAGCTTCTTTTCCACGCCTGAGGTCTTTAATGTTTCTTCTTCTAAGGATAACAGCTGTGACTGGATTCAGCTCCTTTGCCCAGCCACTTTCTTCAGGCCCTGCTTGGCCCAACCAACTTTTCTACCCACTTTTTTGTTTATTCCTTCCCAGCCTGAAGTAAACCCCACAGGTGCTTACGCTCTGAACAGGCCCATAGTCTTGAGCTAAATGTCTCAGCCGTCACTTCCACTCTCAAAGGGTCCTGTTTTTGAGGATCCACACCACTGCCCAACTTGCTGATTGGTCTTGTTAGCTGCAGGATAAAAGAACCAACCACAGGTAAATGAAATAAATCGAACAGCTGAAACCAAGCCTCACAAGCAGCATGCCAGTGGCAAAAACTGATTAATTAAACATATCCTTAATAAATTGAATATTGTTCAACAATTTGAATTGCTTTCAGGCATAGTCCAACTGGTACAAATGTATTAAGTAAGTATTAAGTAAATGGGATCTGGATAAATAACATTGGGCTTCACCCCAGATCTCCTCTGCTATTCTGTGCCTCCCAATTTCCACATATCATCTGCTCTTAGCATTGCTCTGTATTCATCCCCTGCCCTAAATCTGCTACTTGTCATTTATGTTTATTTCAAACTAAAGACCTACACCCTATATCACAAATGACTCCATTACACCACAGATATCCACTGCTACCTCACATGACCATTTTCTGACCACTACTAATCTCCAAACTAATTACTTCCCTCTGCTACCCACTGATGTATAAAAGCTGCTTACCCACCACACAGACTTCACTTGCCCTCATATTCCCTCTGTCAACCATACTCTTCAAGTTCTCATTACACCTATACTCAATAACATTCCCCAACTTACTAACTGATCCCTCTGCAATTGCTCACTTCTCCAACTCAATTTTGATTATTGCACACATCTTGCCTTGACTATCTCTACATTTTAGGAACATTTATCCAGAAAGGGAAAGAATATATTTTTTTAATGTTGGGGTCTTAAAGCATGTATTCAGAGAAACTTTAAAAAAAATGACTGCAATGACAGGTAATTAAGATAATAATGAGCTAGCTTTGATTCACTATAATCAATTTCTCAAAAGCATCTTGACAATCAATAGACACCTCAGAACAGTGTGTTGGAAAAGCTTTACTGCTTTTTTTGGCTGTGGATAGAGAAATATGAGAGCCTGGGCAGAGAAGCTTTTTGAGACAGGATATTATTCAGGCAGTCATTTCTTTTGGGAGAAAGCTGAGAGAACTTTCACAGAGACCAGTCGATCAGAAGTGCTGGAGGAACAGCTAAGACTCATTTTGTGTAAGTCAAGCAAGATGGACCATTTGGTGTAAGGAAACAAGGCTTGTTCTTTATTTTGTATCATTATACAGATAAGCTGTAATATTTGAATTAAGTGAGTCTGAATTATATTGAAATACTGCAGATGATGGAAATCTGAATAAAAACAGAAAATGCTGGAAATACTCTGGCAGCATCTGTGGAACGAAAAACAGAATTCACATTTAAGGTCTGTGATGTTTCATCAGAACTGGAAAAAAAATCATTATTCTTTCCTCTGCCTATTGTTCATTACTCTCTCCAAACTGTCCACTACTCCACATTGTCCCTCACCTCCCCACTCCCCTGAACTACTCATGGACTATCTTCTGAATGATTACATGGCTAACATCCTTCACAAAAGCCACATCCTCTCACCAGCATTGCCAACACCACAGCTTCTCCGTTTCCAGATAACACACCATTTCCTCCAATTTCCCATCACCATTGGAATGGGACTGAGAGACGAGAATGGAAGTATTTGAAGTCCACATTAATTAAACACGGAAACTGTTTGTTGCATGGTATGTTACAAAATAATATGGCCATTTTGAGTGTCAGCCAACCTTTCAGATCTAATAGATCTGTAGTTCTAGTTACTTTACTGAACCACAAAATAATTACAATTCCTTCTGATGACGTGGTATGATGCTCATCAAGTGAGTAACAGCTGCACTTTTTCTCCTCTTCTCTTGCCTTGCAAAAACTAGGCAAATACAGATAAACCCTCGCTAAACAAATCTGAGCAGGGAGGAAGAAATGCTCTTTTGTCAGACATATGCAGCAGGCCAAAAAAGTTGAAGAAAACTGTTACCAATGATAGGAGTTCACCAGTCGTTAGTGGTAAGTTTGAAAAATTAAGAACCTCATTGCTCTAATTTAACTAATTATGTAAAAGGCCCTGATGCTTTGCTACACTAGAAAATTATGCAACAGCACTGGATATGTTGTTCAAAGTTTATGCCCCCAATATGAATTTACATGCAATATATAATCCATTTATATGCTGTAGAAATGCTTCCCACTATACAATTTGCACTTTGCAGCCATATGCTGTTTAAAATTCTAGTTAAATGTGTTTACTCTTTTTTTAAACCCTGCCACTGGGATTCAAAAAGGCCTTTTTTGTTGTTTTATGACCATAATTCTTTTTTGTCCAAATTGTTTCAAGGAAAGAACCCATTTAATTTACGCCAAGATGCACTCCTGTTCCAGAGGAAAATAAGTCTGGCATTCTGACACGAGAATACATTATTTGAGGCTAAGTTTTCCAGCTTTAATGAGTAGAAAATCTGGAACCTCACAAACCATTGGCTTCCATATCAAATTCTTCAATCTGCTCCCCTGGCAGATAAGACCCTGTGCTAGGAACTACACCTCATAATATATACCTTATATTACTGTATAATGGGATTGTTTACTGATTCTTTACAAATAATGTCAATTGTATTTCTTTTTAAACAGCACCTAAAGGACCTGGTGGAGGTGGTGGAGGTGGTGGAGGTGGTGGGGGCGGGGGTGGTGGAGGTGGAGGTGGAGGTGGAGGTGGACCTACTGGTTTAGGTGGATTATTTGCAGCAGGAATGCCAAAGCTTAGGTCTTCAGGAAGCCGAGAGAGTTCGGGTAAGTTATAATTCATTTTAATCTTGCCTAGTAATTTCCAAACATCCTTTTTATTATTTTTACATGCCTGTTACTTTCTATTTTCATAGAATGCAGCTTCCTTAATGGAATTACTCACCTGATTATGTTAACTGATATGGCTGAAAGCTACTGTGTACTTTTAATTACTTTTTTGCGTTTATTGCTTTGTGGTATGTGTAAGAAATGATAGCTACTTGCTGATTTTGATGAGGCTTAAGAGGTTTTTGGTTTACAAAGAAATACAGAGGTGTTGACAAAGTCAAAATTACTTCAAAGGAGGATTTCTATTAATATGTTGTAAACTATGACTCCATAGATGGAAGAAACATGAGGTCACAAATTCCCTGCAGTGCCTCCCTCCATCAGAAGTTCCCAGGCCCTTCAGACAGACCCAGCATTTGATCAATGTTGACATACCTGGTTAGATCAGTATACCTCTCTGGGGACTCTTGGCTTTGTGGCCTGGCTACAGTTGGGGCCTGGACTCCTGAACCACTGAAGAATGACATTTGTAAAAAAAAATGATCACTGTGGCCACTATTCAGAGGAGCACTTGAGGCACCCTTGTTATATTTATGGAGGAAGGATGGTACCACCGTGGTCCCCCTTGCTTCACCACCTCCCCCAGACTTTACATACTTAATATAATGTCAGGGACCCCTTCTTAGTTATGAAGGCACTGGCTAATGGCATGATAATTAAGAGGCCTCCACAAATTCCATTGCCTTTGGTGGGGCAGTGCTTGAGATCCTAATACTTAAACAAGGATACAACTCCACCCCACCCATTGCATATTAAAAGGGGCACTCTTGGGTGGTGATTAGAAATTCAAATTGTGTTCAGATTATGTATGCCAAGTGGTAAAGACCAGATTCGTTGGTGGACGTAGGAGCTGCAACATGTCAGAGCCTGCAGAAATCTGGTCTCCCACCTAACAATTGTTCACTTTTATTATAGGAAAACAATTATTTTTCAAAACAAACATTAGAAGCTAGTTCTATTCATTCTCCTTCCATCAGTTTATAATTTAAAATTGCTGTACTTAGAACAAAATGTGTGATTATTTTTCCCTAGTGTAATTTAATTGTATTCCTGGAGCCCCATGGCAAGTTACATTGCACACAGTCTGTGAATGTGGGTTTCAAGTACCTTGAGGAAAAAAAGATGCGTAAAAGAAATAGATGAGTGAGTGGGAAGTAACGGTTGCATTTGCTAGTCCACAATTCAGACAAATGAATTGTTGCAGAACAAAACTGTAAAGAAAAGCTTATGTTGCTGTTCTACGATATAATTGTTTGCAAATAAACTGTTAAACTATGTGTATTTTCTGTAAATCATACATTTATTACATTTCCATCCACAGATTCTGGTGGAAGCAGACCACCAATTATGCCGCCTGGTGGAAGATCAGCTGGTCCCCGACCATTTGCAATAAACAATGCTCCGACAAGGATGCCTGGGTCATCTCCTTTCCCAAGGGGTAATAACCCTGAGCTACCAAGAAATAAATTGCAGCCACCAAATCAACCAAAATTTCCAAGGCCAGATATAGGTTCAAAGCCTGATGCAGGACCACCACCTTTACCAAATGCACCACGACCATCAGCCTCAAGTATGCAGAACAGGGGTCCTCCACCTGTACCAGGAAATCGAACACCAAACGCAGGACCTTCGCTACCAAATCGCAGTCAAGGATCTTCTCGTCATTTCTCTCCAACTCTTTCACATAGCAGTGCAAATAGATCTTTCCTGCCTCCCACTCCAAGCAGAGTTGCTGAAGACAAACCTTCACCACCAGCTCCCAGTACAAACAGACCTCCACTGCCTCCTACTCCTGTTAGGATGACAGATGAAAGACCTCTACCACCTCCAATGACAAGTAGACCCTCAACTAATAGGGATGGCCCTCCACTTCCACCGCCACAACATCAGAAACCACCTGTCCCTCAAACACCTAGGCCAATTCCCTCTTTCCAAGCTCCTCCCCCACCACCACCTAATCGACCAGGACCACCTCCCACTCATCCAAGCACTGCTCCAGATGTTGAAATTCCAAAGCTCCCTCAACGGAATTTGTCTCTCCACAGCACTTCTTCATCAGCATCACCTGGACCAGTTCGAAGTGGTCCTCTTCCTCCCAGTGAAAGACCTCCACTACCTGTAAGAGACCCCCCAAGCAGATCGGGTAAGTTCATCTTCTACTTATCGCCCCACCATCCCCCCTCCCCACAGTGTAAAACCAAGATTAAAAGCAAAGTCTTCTGCTGATTGGTTGCTGTCAGTGTTAATCACAGCATCTTCCTGTTACATTAGAGCCTTGTATCCGTTTGTCATTCTTTTAGCTCCACCACTGATTTCTTCTTTTCCAACGTTCTGATGGCATAACTTGTCACCTTCTGCACCTGACATTGCAGTAGATGCACCAACCCATGCTCTGTGCTGCTGAAGTAACCTTGGTGTCTACCCCCTTTTCGTTCCTGCAACCTTCCCATTTGACAGTGTAAATGCCTTAGCTGAGGATTATGGCAGTGGGGCAAATGTTAGCAAATCAAATAGCAAAGAGTCGTTGGAAATGGGAGGGGGAAAAGGGAATGTAATAAAATGAGGATAGAGTGAAGGTGAAAGAACAAGGAGGAATGAGGGAGAGAAATATGAGGAAGGTAAATAGTGGAAGGCATGTAAAGGAGGAGAGGAAAGACAAAGAAAGATAACTGATTTCTGTTTCCCTTCCCTTTTAATCCCCCAAATAGGTGGTTGAAATTTGTGCATTGTTCATTTCTTTGATTTTTTTCCCCTCCTTTCATTTGTCTGGGCTGAATCAGAAATTGATGTCTAGTTTCAAAATGACAGAAAAACAGTCAATATGCTCCAATGTAGTAAACCTCAAATTGCAAAAATCTAAACAGAAAATGTAGATTGATAAAGGAACTTAACTATGTTAATAGTCTCTTCCTTATGTTTGAGAAATCAATAACATGGCAGTAAACTTCCTGTGTTATCTCTAAGCCAGAAGGTTGTAGGTACAGACCCTACTCCTATAATTTGAGCATATAATTTAGAATGACACTTTTTAGTGCAATATTTAGTGAGTTGGCAGGAATGCCATCCTTCTGATGAAATCAAGGCCCCATGTGCCTGTTTAGATGGGTGTACAAGATTCTATAGCAGTATTCAAAGAAGAGTTTGTCTTGTATCTTATGCAGCAGTTTGCCCTCAAACAACATCTTAACAGTTCCAACAACAGATTAATTGATCATTTATCTCACTACTGATTGTGCGACCCTGTTGTGCACTAATTAGCTATACATTTGCTTGCACAACAACAATGATTACAAAGTAAGTAATTAGCTTTGAACACTAGGGCTGACTGGATGTCAAAGATGATTTATCAATGAAAGTTATTTCTTTCTCTCAATTTAAGTTTGGGATTGTTTGGGTGTATAAGTGTAGTTTCTTTTCACAAATCTCAAGAATATACCATTCTTATGGTGTAACATGGCGTACATTGTGAATGGGAGCTAAGGGCACTATAAATTGGGGACCCAGTAAAAACAAGGAAATGGGAAAAAAGCAAAATTTTAGAAACACTCCACAGTGGCATGTTTCTGATCAAGTGGAATCTTAATTTGATTTAGCCTAAAGTTTATAAAAACTGATTTTGAAGATGGGTAAAAAGAAACTGACACTTTTTATTTTATAGGCTTCTGGCAATCAAACAATAATCCCCAATTTAAAGAATATTGTGAGCATAAATATGATTAATTTTGTGAGGATCAAAATAGAATGTTGATTTGAATTCCAGTGCCATTGTTTAAAAAGCTCTTTGCACACACTGCATTCATTTTCCAGAGGAATCTGACTTCTTGGAAATTACTTTATAAGACTACACACTAATTACTTTCTGAACTTCTTAAAACAGGACCTCTTCCACCACCACCTCCAGCTGGCAGAAATGGTAGTATCCAGAAAGCACCACCTGTCCCACAGCCCCCAAGTAGAATGGGTTCAGACACGAGGAGTGGCTTCAGACCCCCACTTCCTCCTGACCGAGGAAGTCCTGTTGCCCCACCGCCCCCACCAACGTCAATGAGGAATGGCTTTCAGGAGTCCTCGCAGTCAGTGTGTGAAGGTAAATATTATGCCTGTTTTCATCCACACACCCCACCCTTCCCCAAATTGTTTTGAGAATATACACACACAATTGTTGAGGAATAACGCTTACTGAAGTGTTAAGTTTAAATTAGTGGTAGCAGTCAGACGACTGAATTGTGAAGAAAATTTAATTGATTTAATTTATATCCATTTTTCATGTTTCAACCCTCATTTCTGTGTTACATCTCTCCTAATGGTAGCTAAGTATAGAGAACTGTATAGGATATTGAAGCCAAGAGCTCAGACCATACCACTCGGTGGAGCTGCTACACCAGATGGCAGTGCTGGGGACATTTCATGAAGCCCAGCATCAATTAATGGTTTCAATATTATGCATTTATTTTTGCTGTCTCCTAGAAATAAGTTACAAAAATTGCAATATATATCTTTTGAAATGTTAAAATTTAACACCCATATAAAATATAGATATGCTGATGTTCATGTATTGCAAAATTAATAATTCTTTTCTCTGACCACAGATGAGTGGGAAGGCAGATTTTCTTTCCATTCCATCTCTGAGTTTCCACCACCGGAACCGTATGTAAACTTCCCAAAAACTTATCCTAGTAAACAGAGCAAGACAGAGAGCAGAGGTGAGTAGCATAGCAACTTGTCAAAACCCCAGTTATGAAGTTTGAAACAATAAGAACTGAAAAAAACTCCTTCCTTCACTTTAAAAAGAAGTTTATAATTTTTAAATTTGTGATGCATATTAGCCAGGAATTGTATTGCATATTGCATTCTGCTTTACCTATGGGAATTTTATAGAACAATTCAGAAATATCCAATAATTAGAAATTGCGTTTATCCAATTAATAGCTGAGCCTTACTTCCTGGTTCAATTTTCTGAGGACAGAATAGGCTCACTGGTGATTACTATCAGGGAAAAGTAGCATGCCAATATTCAGTCACACTTGAATAATGGCTACATGGGTGAAGTACCAGAGGATAAACTGCATTTCTGAAACCAGAGCCTACTTTCAGAAGCAGAGGGCATAACATTGACAGAAGTAAAAAAAAAAAGGATACAAATACATTCAGTGTAAATGTACTTAAGAATTAAAAATATTACATAAATTACAGAGCATCATTTGGGTTAAAAAAAAAAGCTGAATTGTGTATTTTGTTAAGCGAGAGAGAAATTCAAGGGACTTCCCCTCATTACTCAAGCTTTCATTACTTAGGAAGGCAGGAAAGGTTATTGGGACAGAGAAGAATTTTTATTTTCTTCTTCAACTAGTTTACTAATTTCTCTTTCAGTTACCAGAAAACAATTAATATCTAAATCAGTGATGACAATCATCTCTTTCCAGAATTGTGTAACAATTAATTTTACAATTGTTCTCAGCATCACAATCATCTTCCATTCATACCTCAAACTATTAAAATTCCATTTAACTGGAAAAATTACACTTTATAACTATAGAGATTGTGCATTAATTATAATCTTTTACTGTAACAGATTCAGGCCGGAGAGAACGAGGTGCTCCACCCCTTCCACCAATTCCACCTATACCAAGGTGAAAACCGACCTGGCTATTGAAAGCTCATGGAAAGCCATTCTACTCTTAGATCACCTTGCATGCTTTAACTGCAAACTTGCTACAGGGATGTTGAATTTGCCTCTATCAGCATCAGTCATTTTCAGCTGTAGAAATGCTGGCTATCTGGCATTTTGTCGATGTGATGCTTACAGCATCTAGAAATTAAAAAGTAATTTCTCCTTTGCATTTTTTGACTGCTTTAATGTAAAACATGCTAACTTGTTTACAATATTATGGACCAGAATAAATACATGTATTTTGCAAGAATATTTCTTTAATCTAGTTCATTTTATACAGTAGGAGTATCAGTTGGGTGCTCAATGTATAATTGATGTCTTCTAATAAAAATAGGCACTTTGGCTTAAATATTGAATATCCTTAAAGTTATGTTATCAAATTGAATTTAAATAAAGAGCAGAATTGCATTTTTCAAGCTATCTGTTGTAACTTGTAAACCAAAAAGACCTGAAAAACAAAAAACTAGCTGCTGTGGATTATAGCAGCAGGATATAACCGTGTTAAGATTGTACAGCTGTTACTTCAGCATGGTGTTGATGTTCATGCTATGGATAAAGGAGATTTAGTACCTCTTCACAATGCCTGTTCCTATGGTCATTAAAAAGTTACAGCATGACCGACTCCTTAACTTCTGAGGAA
Organism: Cetorhinus maximus; assembly: GCF_964194155.1. Taxonomy (NCBI): domain Eukaryota; kingdom Metazoa; phylum Chordata; class Chondrichthyes; order Lamniformes; family Cetorhinidae; genus Cetorhinus; species Cetorhinus maximus. Next base: position 60,215,068 of record NC_135889.1, read on the forward strand.
CTTCCCAATCTTTTGAGGAAAAAATCCTGAGTAAAAAGGGTTGCCTGTTGTACTCATTAACTTTGGTAGTTACCCTTTATATAAAGGACATACTCGGCAATGAAAAATGCCAAATAACAAGTCACAAGTACTTGCATGAAGCTGTACTAATAAGCTGATTTGAGGTTGTCAAATTGGAAAGTTCAGTCTGAATAAAAGCTGCACATAACTAATCTATTTTAGGAATATACTGTACCAGTTTATATCTCTATATATATTTTAAAAAAGGACTATATTTACTTTAAATATATATAATTAATATAAATTAACATTATTTAAAATATTAGGAATAACCTGGTAAGATGCATAAGCATCAAGAAAATGGAAGACAATTATTTTGATGGAAAGGAAAATTGGGTGGCATGTAACTGGCTGTCGATTTCCTGTTGTCCATGTTGAATGACTGTCTAATGTTTTTAATCTTTCTAATAAGTCCCTAATAGAGATAATGATGATGAAAATGATTTTTTATCACTTTGATCAGTCAGAAACAGAATTACATTGAATATGCAACATAGAAACGGGTCGTAGTCTTCGCTGGTGTTTAGGTTCCATATGGGTCTCCTCCCATTCTATCTAACTCAGCATTTATTTCTATCCTTTTTTTCTCTTATGCTTATCTAGTTTCCTTTTGAAAGCATCTAATCTATTTGCCTCAGTTATTTCCTTGGTAACGAGTTCCACATTCTAACCACTCTGGATAAAGGAATTTCTCCTTATTTCCTTCTTGGATTTATTAGTAACTATCTGGTATTTATGACGCCTTGTTCTGAATTCTCCCACCAGTGGAAACATTCTCTCTGCATCTACCCTATCCAACTCATTCAGAAAAGCAACAGTGAGGCTTTTCAACCAATCAGATTAAAGAATTTTCACAGACATGCAGACGGCAAAGCAGGAAGTTTTTAAAAAAAAGAAAATACAAATTACATTTAAATTATTGTACAGGGAGTGATATAAAGATTGGGTTATACATGTGGGATTAAGGAAAAATTTAAGCAACACTTCAGGTCTCTACCTGAAGTGACACTTGCCATTGTCACATTTGAATAAAACTTCATTTTTTACAGCTGGTGTAACAGCTTCCTCTGGCAGAAGTTTGTCAGGGAGGACTTATGTGGACACACTGTTTTTCATCCTTTGAGGATTTCAAAATGATAAGATCAGGATGGGAGGCATTTTGGATGTTTTTGGCAGAACATCAGGAGAGAAAAGTCATAACCAAACAAAGCACCAATGATGTGTTGTGCTGAGATTAGCACTTGCACAGAAGGGAGCTGCACTGGAAGGGTGCCGAGCTTACAGGAAGCACTACCCACATCAAGATTTACAGAAATAGGGTCATGTTCCTTGACCTCTCAGATGAGCAGTGCTTCCACAGGTTGAGGTTGTCACATCAGAGAGTGGAAGACACCTGCAGACTCCTAGAGGATGATCTACTCCCTGCTGGTGGTCATGCATTGCTAGTGGCTGTGAAAGTGACATTAAACTTTTTCATCTTCAGATCCTTCTAGAGTGCTACCAAAGGTATATCTAGGGCCTCCCAGTCGGCTGCACATAAATGCATATTATCGCTGGACTATTAGCCAGGGCTGACAATTTCCCCGTTGATGTCAATAGCCAAAATGAGGGGCACTCGAATTCACCTCTCTGGCTGGATTTGCCAGGTACAAGCTGCCATTGAGTGCACAAACATGGCAATCTGAGTATCGCCATTGTAACCAGGAGTTTCTATAAACCAAAAGTCCCATAGATGTGCAGATGGTGTGCAACCACAAAAAGAGGTTCATGCAGGTCTGTACCAGATTCCATGGGAGATGTCCCGATGCCTTCTTACTGTCACTTTGCTCCAGGGAGTAGACATAAGGGCTGACTTGTAAGTATCAAGGATACCCACTTAAAACCTGGCTCATCACACTTATGAGGAACCCCCCCAATGAGATGCAGGAGCACTACAATGAGTGTCACATAACCACCAGGTATGATTATCAAGCAAGCCATTAGAACATTGAAGATGTGCTTCATGTCCTTCAGTTCTCGCCAGTAAGGAACTCCAGACAGCTACTGGTGGTCTGTACCCTGCATAACATTGCATGGCAAATAGCACTGCAAGTGGAAGAGGTTGACAGGACCAAGCACTCAAATTCGGATGAGGAGAACATAAAGGTGGAGGAGGATGAAGATTGAGCTGGGACACTTACATCCAGAGCATCCTCCTCTGCATCAGCGAGCTGGACTATTTGTGGCAGATCACCTCCAGTACTGTCCCTTTCTCTTGCATTTTACACTCTCTTCTACAAGGGGAAACTGAGTGAGTGAATGAAGGTGAGGTATTCAACCAATGGAGACACATGTATCACATTGTATAAGGATTGAGGTGAGTGTCAACAATCTTGGAGAAATCAGAGAGGTCATGGAGTTCAGAAAAAGTGAAATCTGGGTGCTGCTGAAAATTGAGTGGTTGCAAGGAGTGATATGAAGAACACTTAGCAAGGTATAGTGAAAGTGGGATGGGGGCTGCTTAAAGTGCAGAATGTACTCACTTTTCCTAAACTGGTTAGGTCATTAAACCTCTTCATACATTGCATCCACAACCTGTGCATAACACTGCTGTTGCTTACCTTTTCAACTATGTCCAACGAAGCCTTCTTGGTGGGAACAGCACGTTTCTCTCTGCCATTACCAAATTATGAACTGCTTCCTCCTGACTGCACCCAGCAGTAATTCCAGTGAGGCATGATTAAATCTTAGAGAAATCCTTGCTCCATGTCCATCATCCACCCTGAATATCTCCAATTTCTCTTTAAATACAAATGAAATCGCTTTTTTTTTTATTCATTCATGGGATGTGGGCTTTGCTGGTTGTGCCAGCATTTATTGACCATACCTAGCTGCCCTTGAGAAGGTGGCAGTGAGCTGCCTTCTTGAACTAATGCAGTCTATGTAGAGCCTGGTAGAGTCAAACAGAACCCAACATAGGCAAACAGAGGAAAACAGACCCTCGCAGAGCCATACCGAGCCAAACAGAGACTGGCAGATTCAAAGAGAGCCAAACAGCACAACAGAGCCAGGCAGAGCTTGGCAGATCCAAACTCACCAAACATAGCCAAACAGAGTCTAACAGAGCCTGGTGGACACAAAAAGTGCCAAAAAGAGCCTGGCAGAGCCAAACAGAACCTAACAGTCCCTTGCAGTGCCAAACAGAACCAAACTGAACCTGGTAGAGCCAAACAGAGCCTGGCCGAGCCAAAGAGAGACAAACAGAACCTAACAGAGCCAAGCAGCATCTGGCAGAGCCAAACAGAGCGAGATATATCCAAACAGATCCAAAGGGAGACCACTGAGCCAAACAGAGCCGAGCATTGGCAAACAGTGCCAAACAGAGCCTGGCATAGCCATACATAGCCCGGCAGAGCCAAACTGAGCCAAGATGTGCCAAACAGAGCCTATCAGATCCGAACAGAGCCTTGCAGAGCCAAACTGAGCCAACCAGAGTCTGGAAGAGCCAAAAGGAGCCAAACAGAGACAAAGAGAGCCTGTAAGGCCAAACAGAGCCAAGCAGAGCCAAAAGGAGTCTGGTACAGCCAAACTGAGCCAAATGTTGCTGAACAGAACCAAACAGACCCTGGCAGAGCCAAACCAAGCCAAACAGAGACTGGCAGAGTCAAACAGAGCCAAAGAGATCCAACCAGTGCCAAACAGATGCTGGTGGAGCCAATATGAGCCAAACAGATCCCAACAGAGCCAGACAAAGATTGGCAGAACCAAACAGAGCCAAACATAGCAAAACAGAGCCTAACAGAGCCTGGCAGATACAAAAAGTGCCAAACAGAACCTGGCAAAGAGAAACAGAGCCAAAAATGCCTGGTAGAGACAATCAGACACAAAGAGAGCCAAACATAGCCAGACAGAGCCAAACAGAACCTGGCAGCGCCAATAAGAGCTAAATAGAGCTAAACAGAGCCTGGCAGATCCAAACAGAGCCAAAGAGTGCCTGGCACATCCAAACAGAGCCAAACTGGTCCTGGCAGATGCAAACAGAGAATGGCAGAGCCACGCAGATTCAAACAGAGACTGGCAGAGCCAAACAGAACCAAACAAAGCCTGGCGAAGCGTAACAGAGCCAAGCGGATCCAAACTGAGCCAAACAGGGCCAAATATAGCAAAGCAGAGCCAAACAGAGCCTGGCAGCGCCAAACAGAGCCAAGCAGCATCTGACAGAGACAAACAGAGACAGATATAGCCAAACAGAGCCAAAGGGAGGCAAACAGATCCAGGCAGTGGCAAACAGTGCCAAACAGAACTAAGGAAAAATAGAAAAGGGGTGAAATATAAGCTGGTTTAAGTCGGGGGGTGGGTGGGGGGTTGGGACAAGAGAGCTGGATAGAGGGCCAGTGATAGGTGGAGACAACCAAAAGATGTCACAGACAAAAGGACAGAGAGGTGTTGAAGGTGGTGATATTATCTAAAGGAATATGCTAATTAAGGGTAGAAAGCAGCACAGGCAAGGTACAGATAGCCCTAGTGGGGGTGGGGTGGGGTGAAGGAATCGAAAAAGGCTAAAAGGTAGAGATGAAACAATGGATGGAAATACATTTAAAAATAATGGAAATAGGTGGGAAAAGAAAAATCTATATAAATTATTGGAAAAAACAAAAAGGAGGTGGAAAAATCAGAAAGGGGGTGGGGATGGAGGAGAGAGTTCATGATCTAAAATTGTTGAACTCAATATTCAGTCCGAAAGGCTGTAAAGTGCCGAGTCGGAAGATGAGCTGCTGTTCCTCCAGTTTGCGTTGAGCTTCACTGGAACAATGCTGCAAGCCAAGGACGGACATGTGGGCATGAGAGCAGGGTGGAGTGGGTAATGCTTGCGGACAGAATGAAGGTGTTCTGCAAAGCGGTCACCCAGTCTGTGTTTGGTCTCTCCAATGTAGAGGAAACCGCATTGGGAGCAACGAATGCAGTAGACTAAGTTGAGGGAAGTACTGGTGAAATGCTGCTTCACTTGAAATGAGTGTTTGGCCCCTTGGACAGTGAGGAGAGGGGAAGTAAAGGGACAGGTGTTGCATCTTCTGCGGTTGCATGGGAAGGTGCGGTGGGAGGGGGTTGAGGTGTAGGGGGTGATGGAGGAGTGGACCAGTGTGTCACGGAGGGAACGATCCCTACTGAAGGAGGCGGGGGGGGGGGGATGAAGGGAAGATGTGTTTGGTGGTGACATCATGCTGGAGTTGGCGGAAATAGCGGAGGATGATCCTTTGAATGCGGAGGCTGGTGGGGTGATAAGTGAGGACAAGGGGGACCCTATCATGTTTCTGGGAGGGAGACGAAGGTGTGAGGGCGGATGCGCGGGAGATGAGCCGGACACGGTTCAGGGCCCTGTCAACCACCGTGGGTGGAAAACCTCGGTTAAGGAAGAAGGAGGACATGTCAGAGGAACTGTTTTTGAAAGTGGCATCATCAGAACAGATGCGATGGAGGCGAAGGAACTGAGAGAATGGGATGGCGTCCTTACAGGAAGCGGTGTGTAAGGAGCTGTAGTCGAGGTAGCTGTGGGAGTCAGTAGGCTTGTAATGGATATTGGTGGACAGTCTATCATCAGAAATTGAGACAGAGAGGTCAAGGAAGGGAAGGGAAGTGTCAGAGATAGACCATGTGAAAATGATGGAGGGGTGGAAATTGGAAGCAAAATTAATAAAATTTTCCAGGTCCAGATGAGAGCATGAAGCAGCACCGAAGTAATCATCGATGTACCGGAGAAAGAGTTGTGGGAGGGGGCCGGAGTAGGAGTGGAACAAGCAATGTTCCACATACCCCATAAAGAGACAGGCATAGCTGGGGCCCATGCGGGTACCCATAGCCACACCTTTTATTTGGAGGAAGTGAGAGGAGTTTAAGGAGAAATTGTTCAGTGTGAGAACAAGTTCAGCCAGACGGAGGAGAGTAGTGGTGGATGGGGATTGTTCGGGCCTCTGTTCGAGGAAGAAGCGGAGAGCCATCAGACCATCCAGGTGGGGGGTGGAGGTGTAGAGGGATTGGACATCCATGGTAAAGAGGAAGCGGTTGGGTCCAGGGAACTCTCTCCTCCATCCCCACCCCCTTTCTGATTTTTCCCCCTCCTTTTTGTTTTTTCCAATAATTTATATAGATTTTTCTTATCCCACCTATTTCCATTATTTTTAAATGTATTTCCATCCACTGTTTCATCTCTACCTTTTAGCCTTTTTCGATTCCTTCACCCCACCCCACCCCCACTAGGGCTATCTGTACCTTGCTTGTCCTGCTTTCTACCCTTAATTAGCACATTCCTTTAGATAATATCACCACCTTCAACACCTCTTTGCCCTTTTGTCTGTGACATCTTTTGGTTGTCTCCACCTATCACTGGCCCTCTATCCAGCTCTCTTGTCCCAACCCCCACCTTAAACCAGCTTATATTTCACCCCTTTTCTATTTTTCCTTAGTTCTGTTGAAGAGTCATGTGGACTCGAAACGTTAACTGTGCTCCCTTCCACAGATGCTGCCAGACCTGCTGAGCTTTTCCAGGTATTTTTGTTTTTGTTTTCGATTTCCAGCATCCGCAATTTTTTGCTTTTATCTTAGTGCCAAACAGAGCCTGCCATAGCCATACAAAGACAAACAGAGCTTGGCAGAGCCAAACAGAGTAATGAAGTGACAAACAGAACTCATCAGAGCCAAACAGAGCCTGGCAGAGCCGAAAGGAGCCAAACTGACACAAAGAAAGCCTGGCAAAGCCAAGCACAGCCAAACGAAGCCAAACAGAGTCTGGCAGAGCCTAAAAGAACCTAACAGAGTGAACCAGATCATGGAAGAGCTAAAAGGAGCCAAACAGAGACAGAGAGTCTGGCGAAGCCAAACACAGCCAAACAAAGACCAACAGAGCCAAATTGAGCCAAAAATAGCTAAACAGAGCCAACCAGAGCCTGGAAGAGCCAAACGTAGCCAAACTGAGACAAAGAGAGCCTGGCAAAGCCAAACGCTGCCAAACAAAACCCAGCAGAGCCAAACTTAGCCAAACAGAGCCAAACAAAACCTTGCAGAGCAATACAGAGCCAAACAAAGCCTGGCAGAGCCAAACAGAGCAAAAGAGAGCCATCCAGAATCAAAATGACCCTGGCAGAGCCAAACAGAGCCAAACAGTGCCCGACAGAGCCTGGTAGAGCCAAAAATGTCCAGGCAGAGCCAAACAGAGCAAAGCAGATCCCGGCAGAGCCAAACAGAGCCTGGCTCTGTCTATCTATGTTTGGCTCTGTTTGGCTCTGCCAGCCGCTATTTGGCTCTGTTTGGCTCTGTTTGTCTCTGCTGGGCTCTGTTTCGCTCTGTTTGGCTCTGCCAGGCACAGTTTTGCTCTGTGTGGCTTTGCCCAACTCTCTTTGTCGCTGTTTGTCTCTGCTTGGCTCCATTTGCCTCTGCCAGGCTATATTTGGCTCTGCTGGGCTCTGTTTGGCTCTGCTGAGCTCTGTTTGGCTCTCTTTGCCACTGCCCGGCTCTGTTTGTTTCCCGTTGGCTCTGTTTGGCTCTCTTTGGCTCTGTTTTGGCACTGCCAGGCTCTCTTTGGCTCTGTCTGGCTTTGTCAGGCTCTGTTTGACTTTGCCAGGCTCAGTTTGGATATGGTAGTCTCTGTTGGGCTCTGCCAGGTGCTGCTTGGCTCTGTTTGGCACTGCCAGCCTCTGCTTTGCTCTGTTTGGCTCTGCATTGCGTAGTTTGGCACTATTTCGCTCTGCATGGTTCTGCGAGGCTCTCTTTGGCTCTGTTAGGCTCCATCAGGCATTGTTTGGCTCTGGTATGCTCTGTCTGTCTCTGTTTGGCTCTGATTGGCCCTGCCAGGCTCTGTTGGGCTCTGCCAGGCCCATTTGGCTTTGGTTGGCTCTGCCAGGCACTCTTTGGATCTGTTCAGCTCTGTTTGACTCTGACAGGCTCTGCTTGCCTCTATTTGGCTCTTATTGGCTCCGCCCGGTTCTGGTTGGCTCTGCCAGGTTCTGTTTGGCTCCGTTTGGCCCTGTTTGGCACAGCCACGTTCTGATCAGCTCTGTTTGGCTCTCTTTGGATCTGTTTGGCTCTAGCAGACTCTGTTTGGCTCTGTGTGGCTCTGTTTGGCTCTGTTTCACTCTGCCAGGGTCTGTTTGGCACTGCTTGGCTCTCTTTGGCTCTGTTTGGCTCTGCCAGAATCTTTTTGGCTCGGTTTGGCTCTGCCAGGTTCTGTTCGGCACTGTTTGGCCCTGTTTGGTTCTGTTGGGCTCTGCAAGGCTCTCTTTGTGTCTGTTTGGGCCTGCCAGGCTCTGTTTGGCTCGGCCAGGCACTGTTTGGCTCTGCCAGGCACTGTTTCGCTCGGTTCGGCTCGGCCAGGAATTGTTTGGCTCTGTTAGGATAAGTTTGGCTCTGCTTCGGTCTGTCAAGCTCCGTTTGGCTCTGTTTGGATCTGCCAGGCTCTGTTTGGCTCTGCTTGGCCCTTTTATGCTCCACCAGGCCCTGTTTGGGTCTGTTTGGGTCTGCCAGGCTCTGTTTGGCTCCGTTTGGATCTACCAGGTTCTGTTTGGGTCTGTTTGGCTCTGCCAGGCTCTGTTTGGCTCTGCCAGGCACTGTTTCACTCTGTTTGGCTTGGCCAGGCTTTATTTGGCTCTGTTGGTCTTTGTTTGGCTCTGCCAGACTCTTTATGGCTCTGACAGGCTCTATTTGGCTCTGTTTCGCTCTGTTTGGCTCTGCTTGACTCTGCCAGGATCTGTTTGGCTCTGTTAGGATCTGTTTGGCGGTTTGGTTCTTTCAGGCACGGTTTGGCTCTGTTTGGCTCTGCCAGGCACTGTTTGGTTCTGCCATGCTCTGTTTGGCTCTGCATGGCCCTATTATGCTCTGCCAGACTGTTTGGATCTCTTTTGGGTCTGCCAGGCTCTCTTTGTGCTTGCCAGGCTCTGTTTGGCTCTGTTAGTCTCTGTTTTGCTCTGCCAGGCTCAGTTTGGCTCTGCCAGACACTGTTTGGTTCTGTTAGGCTCTGCAAGTCTCTCTTTATGTCTGCTTGGGTTTGTCAGGCTCTGTTTGGATCTGTTTGGCTCTTCCAGGCTATATTTGGCTCTGCCAGGCTCTGTTTGGTTCTCACAGTCTCTGTTTAGCTCTGCTTGGCTTTTTTACACTCTGTTCGGGTCTGCTTAGGTTTGTCAGGCTCTGTTATGCTCTGTTTGGCTTTGGCAGGCTCGCTTTGGCTCTGCCAAGCTCAGTGTGGCTTTGTTTGGCTCTGAATGACTCTGCCAGGTTCTGTCTGGCTCTGCTGGGATCAACTAGGATCTGCTTGGCTCTGTTTGGCTCTGTCCGGCTGTGTTTGGCTTTGCCGGGCTATGTTTGGTTCCATTTGGCTCTGTTTGTCTCTGGTTGGCTCTGTCGATCTATGATTGGCTCTGCCAGGCTCTGTAGGGCTCTGTTTGGCTCAAATTGGCCCTGCCAGGCTCTGATTGGCTCTGTTTGGCTCGAACGGAAACTGCTTTGCTCTGTTTGGCTCTGCTTGGCTCTGTTTGGCTATGTTTGGCGCTATTTCTCTCTCATTGGCTCTGTTTAGATCCAATTAGCTCTGTTTAGCTCCGTTTGACACTGCCAGATTCTGTTTGGCTCTGCACGAATCAGTTTGGGTCTGTTTGGCTTTGCTTGACTTTGCCAGGCTCTGTTTGGCTAGGCAGGGGTCAGTTTGGCTCTGCTTGGACCTGTTTGGCTCTGCCAGACTCTGTTTGGGTTCATTTGCCTCTGTTTGGCTCTGGTTGGCTCTGTTAGGCTATGATTGGCTCTGTCAGGCTCTGTTTGGTTCTGCCAGGCACTGTTAGGCTCTGAATGGCTCTACAAGGCTCTGTATGGGTCTGTTTGCATTTGCCAGGCTCTGCCAAGATCTCTTTGGCTCTGCCAGGTTCTGTCTGGCTCTGCCAGGCTCAGTTTGGCTCTGTTAGGCTTTGCAAGGCACTCTATGGGTCTGTTTGGGTCTGCCAGGCTCTGTTTGAATCTGCTTGGTTCTGTGCGGCTCTGGTTGGCTCTGTTTGGTTATGCCAGGCTCTGTTTGGTTCTGCCAGGCTCTGTTTGGCTCTGCTTGGCTCTGTTACACTCTGCCAGGTTCTGTTTGGGTCTGTTTGGCTTGGCCAGGCTCTGTTTATCTCTGCCAGGCTCCATTTGGCTCTGTTAGTCTCTGTTTGTCTCTGTCAGTCTCTGTATGGCTCTGTGTGGCTCTGTTTGACTCTGCCAAGTGCTCTTTCGCTCTGCAGGAACCTGGTTGGCTCTGTTTAGCTCTTCCACTTTCTGTTTGGCTCTGCAAGGTTCTGTCTGCCTCCATTTGGCTCTGTTTGGCTCTGCCAGGCTCTGTCAGGCTATGATTGGCTGTGCCAGGCTCTTTTGCTTCTGCCAGGCTCCGTTTGATTCTGCCAGGCTCTGTTTGGCTCTGCTTATCTCTGTTACGCTTTGCTAGGCTCTGTTGCGCTCTGCCAGGATCTGTTTGGCTTTGCCAGGCTCTGTTTGAAACTGCCATGCTCTCTTTGGCTCTGCCATACTCTTTTTGGCTATGTTTGGCTCCGTTTGTCTGCTGTTGGCTCTGATTAACTCTGTTTGGCTCTGTTTGGCTCTGCCAGATTCTGTTTGGCTCTGATTTGCTCTGTTTGGCTCTCTTTGGCTCTGTTTGGCTCTCTTTGGCTCCGTTTGACTCTGACAGGCTCTGTTTGGCTCTGCAGGGTTCTGCATGGCTCTGTTTGGCTCTGCCAGGCTCTGTATGGCTCTGTCAGGCTCTATTTGGTTCACACTAGGCACTGTTTTGCTCTGTTAGGCTCTGCAATCCTCTGTTTCCGTCTGCTTGGAGCTGCGAGGCTCTGTTTGAACCTGTTTGGTTCTGTGCGGCTCTGTTTGGCTCTGCTTGGCTCTGTTTGGTTCTGCCACGATCTGTTTGGCTCTGCTTGGCTCTGTTACGCTCTGCCAAGCTCTGTTTGGGTCTGTTTGGCTCGGCCAGGCTCTGTTTGGCTCTGATTGCCTTGTTTGGCTCTGTTTGGTTTTGCAAAGCTCTGTTTGAAACTGCCAGGCTTTGCTTGGCTCTGCCAGGCTCTTTATGGCTATGTTTGGCTCTCTTTGACTCTGTTTGGCTCCTTTTGGCTCCGTTTGGCTCTGCGAGCCTCTGTTTGGATCTGTTTGGCTCTGCCAGATTCTGTTTGCTCTGCTTTGCTCTGGCTCTTTTTGACTCTGCCAGGCTCTGTTTGGCTATGCAGGGTTTCTGCCTGGCTCTGTTTGGCACTGCCAGGCTCTGTATGGCTCTGTCAGGCTTTATATGGTTCTGCTAGGCACTGTCTGGCTCTGTTAGGCTCTGCAAGACTCTGTTTCCATCTGCTTGGATCCGCGAGGCTCTGTTTGGCACTGTTTGGCTCTGCCAGGCTCTGTTTGGCTCTGCCAGGCTATGTTTGGTTCTGCCAGGCTCTGTTTGGCTCTGCTTGGCTCTGTTTTGCTCTGCCAGGCTCTGTTTGGTTCTGTTTGTGTCTGCCACGCTCTGTTTCACTCTGTTTGACTTTGCCAGGCTCTGTTTGGCTCTGCCAGGCTCTGTTTGTCTCTGTTTGTCTCTGTTTGTCTCTGTTTGGTTCTGACAGTCTCTGTGGCTCTGTGTGGATCTATTTGACACAGCCAGGCTCTCTTTGGCTCTGCAGGGATCTGTTTGGCTCCATTTGTCTCTGTTTATCTCTGGTTGGCTCTGTTGGGCTATAATTGTCTTTGCCAGGCTCTTTTGCTCCTGCCCAGCTCTGTTTGCCTCTGCTTGGCTCTGTTACACTCTGCTTGGCTCTGTAACGCTCTGCCAGTCTCTGTTTGGCTCTGCCAAGCTCTGTTTGGCTGTATTTGGCGCTGACAGGCTCTGATTGGCTCTGTTTGGCTCGGTCGGGCTCTGCTTTGCTCTGTTTGGCTCTGCTTGACTCTGTTCGGATCTCTTTGGCTCTGTTTGGCTCTGCTTGGCTCTGCCAGATCCTGTTTGGTGCTGATTGGCTCTGATTGGCACCGCCAGCCTTTGTTTGGCCACGCCAGGGTCTGTTTGGCTCTATTTGACTCTGCCAAGATCTGTTTGGCTCTGTAAGGATATGTTTGGCTCTGCTTTGGTCTGTCAAGCTCGGTTTGGCTCTGTTTGGCTCTGCCAGCCGCTGTTTGGCTCTGCCAGGCTCAGTTCGGTTCTGCCAGGCTCCGTTTGGATCTGCTTGGCCCTATTACGCTCTACCAGGCCCTGATTGGGTGTGTTTGTGTCAGCCAGGCTCTGTTTGGCTCTGCCAGGCTCTGTTTGGCTCTTTTGGTCTTTCCCTGGCTCTGCCAGACGCTTTATGGCTCTGACAGGCTCTATTTAGCTCTGTTTCGCTCTGTTTGGCTTTGTCTGACTCTGCCAGGATCTGTTTGGCTCTGTTAGGATCTGTTTGGCGGTTTGGTTCTGTCAGGCACGGTTTGGCTCTGTTTGGCTCTGCCAGTTTCTGTTTGGTTCTGCCATGCTCTGTTTGGCTCTGCATGGCCCTATTATGCTCTGCCAGGCTCTGTTTGGATCTGCACGAATCAGTTTGGGTCTGTTTGGCTTTGCTTGACTGTGCCAGGCTCTGTTTGGCTCGGCAGGGATCAGTTTGGCTCTGCTTGGACCTGTTTGGCTCTGCCAGACTCTGTTTGGGTTCATTTGCCTCTGTTTGGCTCTGTTAGGCTATTATTGGCTCTGTTGGGCTCTGTTTGGTTCTACCAGGCACCGTTAGGCTCTGAATGACACGGCAAGGCTCTGTTTGCATCTGTTTGCATTTGCCAGGCTCTGCAAAGATCTGATTGGCTCTGCCAGGTTCTGTGTGGCTCTGCCAGGCTCTGTTTGGCTCTGTTTGACTCTGCCAGGATCTGTTTGGCTATGTTAGGATCTGTTTGGCGGTTTGGTTCTGTCAGGCACGGTTTGGCTCTGAATGGCTCCACAAGGCTCTGTTTGCGTTTGTTGGCATTTGCCAGGCTCTGCCAGATCTGTTTGGCTCTGCCAGGTACTGTATGGCTCTGCAAGGCTCTGTTTGTCTCTGCCAGTCTCTGATTGGCTCTGCCAGTCTCTGTTTGGCTCTGTTAGGCTTTGCAAGGCTCTCTATTGGTCTGTTTGGGTCTGCCGGGCTCTGTTTGAATCTGCTTGGTTCTGTGCGGCTCTGGTTGGCTCTGCCAGGCTCTGTCTGGTTCTGCCAGGCTCTGTCTGGTTCTGCCAGGCTCTGTTTGGCTCTGCCAGGCTATGTTTGGTTCTGCCAGGCTCTGTTTGGCTCTGCTTGGCTCTGTTTTGCTCTGCCAGGCTCTGTTTGGTTCTGTTTGTGTCTGCCACGCTCTGTTTCACTCTGTTTGACTTTGCCAGGCTCTGTTTGGCTCTGCCAGGCTCTGTTTGTCTCTGTTTGGCTCTGACAGTCTCTGTGGCTCTGTGTGGATCTATTTGACACAGCCAGGCCCTCTTTGGCTCTGCAGGGATCTGTTTGGCTCCATTTGTCTCTGTTTATCTCTGGTTGGCTCTGTTGGGCTATGATTGTCTTTGCCAGGCTCTTTTGCTCCTGCCCAGCTCTGTTTGCCTCTGCTTGGCTCTGTTACACTCTGCTTGGCTCTGTTACGCTCTGCCAGTCTCTGTTTGGCTCTACCAGGCTCTGTTTTGCTGTATTTGGCGCTGACAGGCTCTGATTGGCTCTGTTTGGCTCGGTCGGGCTCTGCTTTGCTCTGCTTGACTCTGTTCGGATCTCTTTGGCTCTGTTTGGCTCTGCTTGGCTCTGCCAGCCACTGTTTGGCTCTGCCAGGCTCAGTTCGGTTCTGCCAGGCTCCGTTTGGATCTGCTTGGCCCTATTACGCTCTACCAGGCCCTGATTGGGTGTGTTTGTGTCAGCCAGGCTCTGTTTGGCTCTGCCAGGCTCTGTTTGGCTCTTTTGGTCTTTCCCTGGCTCTGCCAGACGCTTTATGGCTCTGACAGGCTCTAATTGGCTCTGTTTCGCTCTGTTTGGCTCTGTTTGACTCTGCCAGGATCTGTTTGGCTCTGTTAGGATCTGTTTGGCGTTTTGGTTCTGTCAGGCACGGTTTGGTTCTGTTTGGCTCTGCCAGTTTCTGTTTGGTTCTGCAATGCTCTGTTTGGCTCTGCATGGACCTATTATGCTCTGCCAGACTCTGTTTGGATCTGCACGCATCAGTTTGGGTCTGTTTGGCTTTGCTTGACTCTGCCAGGCTCTGTATGGCTCGGCAGGGATCAGTTTGGCTCTGCTTGGACCTGTTTGGCTCTGCCAGTCTCTGTATGGGTTCATTTGCCTCTGTTTGGCTCTGGTTGGCTCTGTTAGGCTATGATTGGCTCTGTCAGGCTCTGTTTGGTTCTGCCAGGCACTGTTAGGCTCTGAATGGCTCTACAAGGCTCTGTTTGCATTTGTTGGCATTTGCCAGGCTCTGCCAGATCTGTTTGGCTCTGCCAGGTACTGTATGGCTCTGCAAGGCTCTGTTTGTCTCTGCCAGTCTCTGATTGGCTCTGCCAGTCTCTGTTTGGCTCTGTTAGGCTTTGCAAGGCTCTCTATTGGTCTGTTTGGGTCTGCCAGGCTCTGTTTGAATCTGCTTGGTTCTGTGCGGCTCTGGTTGGCTCTGCCAGGCTCTGTCTGGTTCTGCCAGGCTCAGTTTGGCTCTGCTTGGCTCTGTTATGCTCTGCCAGGTTCTGTTTGGGTCTGTTTGGCTTGGCCAGGCTCTCGTTCTCTCTGCCAGGCTCCATTTGGCTCTGTTAGTCTCTTTTTGTCTCTGTCAGTCTCTGTATGGCTCTGTGTCACTCTGTTTGAATCTGCCAAGTGCTCTTTCGCTCTGCAGGAACCTGGTTGGCTCTGTTGAGTTCTGCCACTTTCTGTTTGGCTCTGCAAGGTTCTGTCTGCCTCCATTTGGCTCTGTTTGGCTCTGCCAGGCTCTGTCAGGCTATGATTGGCTGTGCCAGGCTCTTATGCTTCTGCCAGGCTCTTTTGCTTCTGCCAGGCTCTGTTTGAAACTGCCAGGCTCTCTTTGGCTCTGCCATACTCTTTTTGGCTACGTTTGGGTCCCTTTGTCTCTGTTTGGCTGCGTTTGTCTCCTTTTGGCTCTGATTGACTCTGTTGGGCTCTGTTTGACTCTGCCAGTTTCTGTTTGGCTCTGATTTGCTCTGTTTGGCTCTCTTTGGCTCTGTTTGGCTCTCTTTGGCTCTGTTTGACTCTGACAGGCTCTGTTTGGGTCTGTTTGGCTCTGCGTGGCACTGTTTTGCTCTGCCAGGGTCTGTTTGGTTCTTTTTGGGTCTGCCACACTCTGTTTCACTCTGTTTGACTTTGCCAGGCTCTGTTTGGCTCTGACAGGCTCCATTTGGCTCTGTTTGCCTCTGACAGTCTCTATTGTTCTGTGTGGCTCGGTTTGACTCTGCCAGGCTCTCTTTGGCTCTGCAGGGACCGGTTTTGCTCCATTTGGCTCTGGTTGGCTCTGTCAGGCTATGATTGTCTTTGCCAGGCTCTTTTCCTTCTGCCAAACTCGGTTTGATTCTGCCCGGCTCTGTTTCCTCTGCTTGGCTCTGTTACGATCTGCTCGGCTCAGTTACGCTCTGCTAGGCTCTGTTTGGCTCGGCCAGGCACTGTTACACTCTCTTTCTCTTGGCCAGGCTCCATTTGGCTCTGTTAGTCACTGTTTGCCTCTGCCAGGCTCTGGAAGGCTCCGTGCAGCTCTGATAGACTCTGCCAGGCTCTGTTTGACTCTGCAGGGATGTGTTTGGCTCTCGTTGGCTCTTTGTGGTTCTGCCAGGTTCTGCTTGGCTCTGTTTGGAGCCATTTGGCTCTGTTTAGCTCTGTCAGGCTATGATTGGCTGTGCCAGGCTCTTTTGGTTCTGCCAGGCACTGTTTGGTTCTGTTAGGTTATGCAAGGCTCTGTTTGTGTCCGTTTGGGTCTGCCAGAATCTCTTTGGCTCTGTTTGGCTATTCCAAGCTCTGTTTGGCTCTGTTACGCTCTGCCAGGATCTGTTTGGGTCTGTGTGGGTCTGCGAGAGTCTGCTTGGGTCTGTTTGGCTCTGGCAAGCTCTGTTTGGCTCTGCTTGGCCTTGTTACGCTCTGCCAGGCTCTGTTTGGGTCTGTTTAGGTCTATCAGGCTCTGTTTGGCTCTGTTTAGCTTTGCCAGGCTCTGTTTGGCTCTGCATGGCTCTGCCAGGCTCTGTTTGTCTCTGTCAGGCTCTGTTTGGCTCTGCCAGTCTCTGCTTGGCTCTGTTAGGCTTTGCAAGGCTCTCTATGCGACGGTTTGGTTCTGCCAGGCTCTGTTTGAATCTGTGTGGCTCTGTTACGCTACGCCAATCTCTGTTTGGGTCTGTTTGTCTCGGCCAGGGTCTGTTTGGCTCTGCCAGGCTCCACTTGGCTCTGTTAGTCTCTGTTTGTCTCTGTCAGTCTCTGTATGGCTCTGTGTGGCTCTGTTTGACTCTGCCAAGCTCTCTTTGGCTCTGCGGGAACCTGGTTGGCTCTGTTTGGCTCTGCTACTTTCTGTTTGCCTCTGCAAGGCTCTATCAGGCTATGATTGGCTTTGCCAGGCTCTTTTGCTTCTGTCAGGCTCTGTTTGATTGTGCCAGGCTCTGTTTGGCTCTGCTCGTCTCTGTTACGCTCTTCTTGGCTCTGTTACACTCTGCCAGGATCTGTTTGGCTCTGCCAGGCTCTTTATGGCTATGTCTGGCTCTCTTTTTCTCTGTTTGGCTCCTTTTGGCTCTGCGAGCCTCTGTTTGGCTCTGTTTGGCTCTGTCAGATTCGGTTTGGCTCTGATTTGCTCTGTTTGGCTCTGTAAGGCTGTCTTTGGTTCTTTTTGACTCTGCCAGGTTCTCTTTGGCTCTGCAGGGTTCTGCTTGGCTCTGTTTGGATCCATTTGGCTCTGTTTGGCTCTGTCAGGCTATTATTGGCTCTGCCAGGCTCGTATGGATTTGCCAGGCACTGTTTGGTTCCGTTATGGTATACAAGGCTCTGTTTGGTTCTGTTTGGGTCTGCCACGGTCTGTTTGGTTCTGTTTGGCAGTGCCAAGCTCTGTATGGTTCTGCTTGGCTCTGTTATGCTCTGCCACGCTTTGTTTAGGTCTGTTTGGGTCTGCCATGGTCTGCTTGGCGCTGTTTGGCTCTGTTTGGTTCTGTTACACTCTGTCAGACTCCGTTTGGGTCTGTTTGGCTCTGCCTGGCACTGTTTTGCTCTGCCAGGGTCTGTTTGGTTCTTTTTGGGTCTGGCACGCACTGTTTCACTCTGTTTGACTTTGCGAGGCTCTGTTTGGCTCTGACAGGCTCCATCTGGCTCTGTTTGTCTCTGTTTGGCTCTGACAGTCTCTATTGTTCTGTGTGGCTCGGTTTGACTCTGCCAGGCTCTCTTTGGCTCTGCAGGGACCTGTTTTGCTCCATTTGGCTCTGGTTGGCTCTGTCAGGCTATGATTGTCTTTGCCAGGTTCTTTTGCTTCTGCCAAACTCAGTTTGATTCTGCCCAGCTCTGTTTCCTCTGCTTGGCTCTGTTACGATCTGCTTGGCTCAGTTACGCTCTGCCAGGCTCTGTTTGGCTCGGCCAGGCACTGTTACGCTCCCTTTCTCTTGGCCAGGCTCCATTTGGCTCTGTTAGTCACTGTTTGCCTCTGCCAGGCTCTGGAAGGCTCCGTGCAGCTCTGATAGACTCTGCCAGGCTCTGTTTGACTCTGCAGGGATGTGTTTGGCTCTCGTTGGCTCTTTGTGGCTCTGCCAGGTTCTGCTTGGCTCTGCATGGCTCTGTTTGGAGCCATTTGTCTCTGTTTAGCTCTGTCAGGCTATGATTGGCTGTGCCAGGCACTTTTGGTTCTGCCAGGCACTGTTTGGTTCTGTTAGGTTATGCAAGGCTCTGTTTGGGTCTGTTTGGGTCTGCCAGAGTCACATTGGCTCTGTTTGGCTCTGCCAAGCTCTGTTTGGTTCTGTTTGGCTCTGTTACGCTCTGCCAGGATCTGTTTGGGTCTGTGTGGGTCTGTGAGCGTCTGCTTGGGTCTGTTTGGCTCTGGCAAGCTCTGTTTGGCTCTGCTTGGCCTTGTTACGCTCTGCCAGGCTCTGTTTGGGTCTGTTTGGGTCTATGAGGCTCTGTCTGGCTCTGTTTAGCTTTGCCAGGCTCTGTTTGGCTCTGCCAGGCTCTGTTTGGCTCTATTAGGCCCTGACAGGCTCTGATTGGCTCTGTTTTGCTTGGGCGCGCTCTGCTTTGTTCTGTTTGACTCCGCTTGTCTCTGTTTGGCTCTGATTGGCTCAGTTCGGCTCTCTTTGGCTCTGCCAGATTCTGATTGGCATGGTGTGGCTCTGACTGGCTCCACCAGCCTCTATTTGGCTCCACCAGGCTATGTATGGCTCTGTTAGGATATGTTTAGATCTGCTTGGGACTGTCAAGCTATGTTTGGCTCTGTTTGGCTCTGCCAGCTTCTGTTTGGCTCTGCCAGGCTGTGTTTGGTTCTGCCAGGCTCTGTTTGGCCCTATTACACTCTACCAGGCTCTGTTTGGCTCTGCAATGCTCTGTTAGGCTCTGTTTGGCACTGCCAGGCTCTGTTTGGCTCTGCCAGGCACTGTTAGGATCTACAAGGCTCTGTATGCGTCTGTTTGCATCTCCCAGGCTCTGCCAAGCTTTGTCTGGCTCTGCCAGGCTCTGTTTGTCTCTGCCAGGCTCTGTTTGGCTCTGCCAGTCTCTGTTTGGCTCTGTTAGGCTTTGCAAGGCTCTCTATGCGACGGTTTGGTTCTGCCAGGCTCTGTTTGAATCTGTGTGGCTCTGCTATGCTATGCCAATTTGTGTTTGGGTCTGTTTGTCTCGGCCAGGGTCTGTTTGGCTCTGCCAGGCTCCATTTGGCTCTGTTAGTCTCTGTTTGTCTCTGTCAGTCTCTGAATGGCTCTGTGTGGCTCTGTTTGACTCTGCCAAGCTCTCTTTGGCTCTGCGGGAACCTGGTTGGCTCTGTTTGGCTCTGCTACTTTCTGTTTGGCTTTGCAAGGCTCTGTCAGGCTATGATTGGCTGTGCCAGGCTCTTTTCCTTCTGTCAGGCTCTGTTTGATCATGCCAGGCTCTGTTTGGCTCTGCATGACTCTGTTACGCTCTTCTTGGCTCTGTTACACTCTACCAGGATCTGATTGGCTCTGCCAGGCTCTTTATGGCTATATCTGGCTCTGCCGAAGGGTCATGAAGACTTGAAACATTAACTGATTTCTTCTCCACCGATGCTGCCAGACCTGCTGAGTTTTTCCAGGTAATTCTGTTTTTGTTTTGTCTCTTTTTCTCTGTTTGGCTCCGTTTGTCTCTGCGAGCCTCTGTTTGGCTCTGTTTGGCTCTGTAAGGCTGTCTTTGGTTCTTTTTGACTCTGCCAGGTTCTCTTTGGCTCTGCAGGGTTCTGCTTGGCTCTGTTTGGCTCTGCCAGGCTCTGCATGGCTCTGCCGGGCTCTATTTGGTTCTGCTAGGCACTGTTTAGCTCTGAAAGCCTCTGTTTCCGTCTGCTTGGATCTGCGAGGCTCTGTTTGGCTCTGCCAGCCTCTGATTGGCTCTGTCAGGCTATGTTTGGTTCTGCCAGGCTCTGTTTGGCTTTGCCAGGCTCTGTGTGAAACTGACAGGCTCTGTTTGGCTCTGCCAGGCTCTTTATGGCTATGTCTGGCTCTCTTTTTCTCTGTTTGGCTCCTTTTGGCTCCGTTTGGTTCTGCGAGCCTCTGTTTGGCTCTGTCAGATTCGGTTTGGCTCTGATTTGCTCTGTTTGGCTCTGTTTGGCTCTCTATGGCTGTCTTTGGTTCTTTTTGACTCTGCCAGGTTCTCTTTGGCTCTGCAGGGATCAGCTAGGCTCTGCTTGGCTCCGTCAGGCTCTGTTTGGCTCTGCGGGGATGTCTTTGGCTCGCTTTGCCTCTGTATGGTTCTGCTAGTTTCTGTTTGGCTCTGCATGGCTCTGTTTGTATCCATTTGGCACTGTTTGGCTCTGCCAGCCACTGTTTGGCTCTGTCAGGATATGTTTGGTTCTGCCAGGCTCTGTTTGGCTCTGCTTGGCTCTGTTTTGCTCTGCCAGGCTCTGTTTGGTTCTGTTTGGCTCTGCCATGCTCTGTTCCACTCTGTTTGACTTTGCCAGGCTCTGTTTGGCTCTGCCAGATTCTGTTTGGCTCGGCAGGGATCAGTTTGTCTCTGTTTGCCTTTGCTTGACTCTGCAAGGCTCTGTTTGGCTCGGCAGGGATCGGTTTGGCTCTGCTTGGATCTGTTTAGCTCTGGTTGGCTCTGTCAGGCTATGATTGGTTCTGTCAGGTTCTGTTTGGTTTTGCCAGGCACTGTTAAGCTCTGTTTGGCTCTGCAAGGCTCTGTTTGCGTCTATTTGCATCTGCCAGGCTCTGCCAAGCTTTGTTTAGCTCTTCCAGGCTCTGTTTGGCTCTGCCAGGCTCTGTTTGGCTCTGCCGGGCTCTGTTTGTCTCTGCTGGGCTCTGCTTGGCTCTGCCACGCTCTGTTTGGCTCTGTTAGGCTTTGCAAGGCTCTCTATGGGTCTGTTTGGGTCTGCGAGGCTCTGTTTGAATCTGTTTGTTTTTGTGCGGCCCTGTTTGTCTTTGCCAGGCTCTGTTTGGTTCTGTCAGGCTCTGTTTGGCTCTGTTACACTCTGCCAGGCTCTGTTTGGGTCTCTTTGGATCGGCCAGTCTCTGTTTGTCTCTGCTGGGCTCTGTTTGGCTCTGCCACGCTCTGTTTGGCTCTGTTAGGCTTTGCAAGGCTCTCTATGGGTCTGTTTGGGTCTGCGAGGCTCTGGTTGAATCTGTTTGTTTCTGTGTGGCCCTGTTTGTCTCTGCCAGGCTCTGTTTGGTTCTGTCAGGCTCTGTTTGGCTCTGTTACACTCTGCCAGGATCTGTTTGGCACTGCTAGGATCTGTTTTGCTCTGTTTGGTTCTGTAAGTGTATGCAAGACTCTGTTCGGGTCTGTTTGGGTCTGCCAGGGTCTGTTTGGCTTTGATAGACTCTGTAGGGCTCTGTTTGGCTCCATTTGGCCCTGCCAGGCTCTGATTGGCTCTGTTTGGCTCAATCGGGAACTGCTTTGCTCTGCTTGTCTCTGTTTGGCTATGTTTGGCTCTATTTCTGTCTGATTGGCTCCATTTGGATCCGATTAGCTCTGTTTGGCTCTCTTTGGCTCTGCCAGATTCTGTTTGGCTCGGCAGGGACGGGTTTGGGTCTGTTTGGCTTTTCTTGACTTTGTCAGGCTCTGTTTGGCTTGGCACGCATCAGTTTGGCTCTGCTTGGACCTGTTTGGCTCTGGTTGGCTCTGTCAGGCTATGATTGGCTCTGTCAGACTCTATTTGGTTCTGCCAGGCACTGTTAGGCTCTGATTGGCTCTGCAAGGCTCTGTTTGCGTCTGTTTGCAACTGCCAGTATCTGCCAAGCTCTGTTTGGCTCTGCCAAGCTCGTTTAGTCTCTGCCAGGCTCTGTTAGGCTCTGTTTGGCACTGCCTGGCTCTGATTGGCTCCACCAGCCTCTATTTGGCACCTCCAAGCTATGTTTAGCACTGTTAGGATATGTTTGGTTCTGCTTGGGACTGTGAGGTTCTGTTTGGCTCTGTTTGGCTCTGCCAGCATCTGTTTGGCTCTGCCAGGCTGTTTGGTTCTGCCAGGCTCTGTTTGGCCCAATTATATTCCACCAGGCTCTGTTTGGCTTTGCCAGGCTCTGTTTGGCTCTGCGAGGCTCTGTTAGGCTCTGTGTGGCACTGCCAGGCTTCGTTTGGATCTGCCAGGCACTCTTTCATTCAGTTTGGCTCTGCAAGGCTCTCTTTTGCTCTGTTTGGGTCTGCCAGGTTCTGTTTGGCTCTGCATGGCTCTGGTTGGATCCATTTGGCTCTGTTTGGCTCTGTCAGGCTCTATGTGTCTCTGTTTGTCCTCATTACACTCTACCAGGCTTTGTTTGGCTTTGCCAGGCTCTGTTTGGCTCTGCAAGGTTCTATTTGGCTCTGTTTGGCTCTGCCAGGCTCTCTTTGGCTCTGCCAGGCACTCTTTCATTCAGTTTGGCTCTGCAAGGCTCATTTTTGCTCTGTTTGGGTCTGCCAGGCTCTGCTTGTCTCTGCATGGCTCTGGTTGGATCCATTTGGCTCTATTTGTCTCTGCTTGTCCGCATTACACTCTACCAGGCTTTGTTTGGCCTTGCCAGGCTCTGTTTAGCTCTGCAAGGTTCTGTTTGGCTCTGCATGGCTCTGTTTGGATCCATTTGGCTCTGTTTGGCTCTGTCAGGCTATTATTGGCTCTGCCAGGCTCGTATGGTTCTGCCAGGCACTGTTTGGTTCCGTTATGGTATACAAGGCTCTGTTTGGTTCTGTTTGGGTCTGCCACGGTCTGTTTGGTTCTGTTTGGCAGTGCCAAGCTCTGTATGGTTCTGCTTGGCTCTGTTATGCTCTGCCACGCTCTGTTTAGATCTGTTTGGGTCAGTCATGGTCTGCTTGGCACTGTTTGGCTCTGCCAACCTCTGTTTGGCTCTGCTTGGCTCTGTTACACTCTGTCAGACTCTGTTTGGGTCTGTTTGGCTCTGCCTGGCACTGTTTTGCTCTGCCAGGGTCTGTTTGGTTCTTTTTGGGTCTGCCACACTCTGTTTCACTCTGTTTGACTTTGCCAGGCTCTGTTTGGCTCTGACAGGCTCCATTTGGCTCTGTTTGTCTCTGTTTGGCTCTGACAGTCTCTATTGTTCTGTGTGGCTCGGTTTGACTCTGCCAGGCTCTCTTTGGCTCTGCAGGGACCTGTTTTGCTCCATTTGGCTCTGGTTGGCTCTGTCAGGCTATGATTGTCTTTGCCAGGCTCTTTTCCTTCTGCCAAACTCTGCTTGATTCTGCCCGGCTCTGTTTCCTCTGCTTGGCTCTGTTACGATCTGCTTGGCTCAGTTACGCTCTGCCAGCCTCTGTTTGGCTCGGCCAGGCACTGTTATGCTCTCTTCTCTTGGCCAGGCTCCATTTGGCTCTGTTAGTCACTGTTTGCCTCTGCCAGGCTCTGGAAGGCTCCGTGCAGCTCTGATAGACTCTGCCAGGCTCTGTCTGACTCTGCAGGGATGTGTTTGGCTCTCGTTGGATCTTTGTGGCTCTGCCAGGTTCTGCTTGGCTCTGCATGGCTCTGTTTGGAGCCATTTGGCTCTGTTTAGCTCTGTCAGGCTATGATTGGCTGTGCCAGGCTCTGTTTGGTTCTGCCAGGCACTGTTTGGTTCTGTTAGGTTATGCAAGGCTCTGTTTGGTTCTGTTTGGGTCTTCCAGAGTCTCTTTGGCTCTGTTTGGCTCTTCCAAGCTCTGTTTGGCTTTGTTACGCTCTGCCAGGATCTGTTTGGGTCTGCGAGGGTCTGCTTGGGTCTGTTTGGCTCTGGCAAGCTCTGTTTGGCTCTGCTTGGACTTGTTATGCTCTGGCAGGCTCTGTTTGGGTCTGTTTAGGTCTATCAGGCTCTGTTTGGCTCTGTTTAGCTTTGCCAGGCTCTGTTTGGCTCTGCCAGGCTCTGTTTGGCTCTGTCAGTCTCTGCTTGGCTCTGTTAGGCTTTGCAAGGCTCTCTATGCAACGGTTTGGTTCTGCTAGGCTCTGTTTGAATCTGTGTGGCTCTGTTACGCTACGCCAGCCTCTGTTTGGGTCTGTTTTTCTCGGCCAGGGTCTGTTTGGCTCTGCCAGACTCCACTTGGCTCTGTTAGTCTCTGTTTGTCTCTGTCAGTCTCTGTATGGCTCTGTGTGGCTCTGTTTGAGTCTGCCAAGTTCTCTTTGGCTCTGCGGGAACCTGGTTGGCTCTGTTTGGCTCTGCTACTTTCTGTTTGGCTCTGCAAGGCTCTGTCAGGCTATGATTGGCTGTGCCAGGCTCTTTTGCTTCTGTCAGGCTCCGTTTGATTGTTCCAGGCTCTGTCAGGCTCTGCTTGTCTCTGTTATGCTCTTCTTGGCTCTGTTACACTCTGCCAGGATCTGTTTGGCTCTGCCAGGCTCTTTATGGCTATGTCTGGCTCTCTTTTTCTCTGTTTGGCTCCTTTTGGCTCCGTTTGGTTCTGCGAGCCTCTGTTTGGCTCTGTCAGATTCGGTTTGGCTCTGATTTGCTCTGTTTGGCTCTGTTTGGCTCTCTATGGCTGTCTTTGGTTCTTTTTGACTCTGCCAGGTTCTCTTTGGCTCTGCAGGGATCAGCTAGGCTCTGCTTGGCTCCGTCAGGCTCTGTTTGGCTCTGCGGGGATGTCTTTGGCTCGCTTTGCCTCTGTATGGTTCTGCTAGTTTCTGTTTGGCTCTGCATGGCTCTGTTTGTATCCATTTGGCACTGTTTGGCTCTGCCAGCCACTGTTTGGCTCTGTCAGGATATGTTTGGTTCTGCCAGGCTCTGTTTGGCTCTGCTTGGCTCTGTTTTGCTCTGCCAGGCTCTGTTTGGTTCTGTTTGGCTCTGCCATGCTCTGTTCCACTCTGTTTGACTTTGCCAGGCTCTGTTTGGCTCTGCCAGATTCTGTTTGGCTCGGCAGGGATCAGTTTGTCTCTGTTTGCCTTTGCTTGACTCTGCAAGGCTCTGTTTGGCTCGGCAGGGATCGGTTTGGCTCTGCTTGGATCTGTTTAGCTCTGGTTGGCTCTGTCAGGCTATGATTGGTTCTGTCAGGTTCTGTTTGGTTTTGCCAGGCACTGTTAAGCTCTGTTTGGCTCTGCAAGGCTCTGTTTGCGTCTATTTGCATCTGCCAGGCTCTGCCAAGCTTTGTTTAGCTCTTCCAGGCTCTGTTTGGCTCTGCCAGGCTCTGTTTGGCTCTGCCGGGCTCTGTTTGTCTCTGCTGGGCTCTGCTTGGCTCTGCCACGCTCTGTTTGGCTCTGTTAGGCTTTGCAAGGCTCTCTATGGGTCTGTTTGGGTCTGCGAGGCTCTGTTTGAATCTGTTTGTTTTTGTGCGGCCCTGTTTGTCTTTGCCAGGCTCTGTTTGGTTCTGTCAGGCTCTGTTTGGCTCTGTTACACTCTGCCAGGCTCTGTTTGGGTCTCTTTGGATCGGCCAGTCTCTGTTTGTCTCTGCTGGGCTCTGTTTGGCTCTGCCACGCTCTGTTTGGCTCTGTTAGGCTTTGCAAGGCTCTCTATGGGTCTGTTTGGGTCTGCGAGGCTCTGGTTGAATCTGTTTGTTTCTGTGTGGCCCTGTTTGTCTCTGCCAGGCTCTGTTTGGTTCTGTCAGGCTCTGTTTGGCTCTGTTACACTCTGCCAGGATCTGTTTGGCACTGCTAGGATCTGTTTTGCTCTGTTTGGTTCTGTAAGTGTATGCAAGACTCTGTTCGGGTCTGTTTGGGTCTGCCAGGGTCTGTTTGGCTCTGTTTGGCTTTGATAGACTCTGTAGGGCTCTGTTTGGCTCCATTTGGCCCTGCCAGGCTCTGATTGGCTCTGTTTGGCTCAATCGGGAACTGCTTTGCTCTGCTTGTCTCTGTTTGGCTATGTTTGGCTCTATTTCTGTCTGATTGGCTCCATTTGGATCCGATTAGCTCTGTTTGGCTCTCTTTGGCTCTGCCAGATTCTGTTTGGCTCGGCAGGGACGGGTTTGGGTCTGTTTGGCTTTTCTTGACTTTGTCAGGCTCTGTTTGGCTTGGCACGCATCAGTTTGGCTCTGCTTGGACCTGTTTGGCTCTGGTTGGCTCTGTCAGGCTATGATTGGCTCTGTCAGACTCTATTTGGTTCTGCCAGGCACTGTTAGGCTCTGATTGGCTCTGCAAGGCTCTGTTTGCGTCTGTTTGCAACTGCCAGTATCTGCCAAGCTCTGTTTGGCTCTGCCAAGCTCGTTTAGTCTCTGCCAGGCTCTGTTAGGCTCTGTTTGGCACTGCCTGGCTCTGATTGGCTCCACCAGCCTCTATTTGGCACCTCCAAGCTATGTTTAGCACTGTTAGGATATGTTTGGTTCTGCTTGGGACTGTGAGGTTCTGTTTGGCTCTGTTTGGCTCTGCCAGCATCTGTTTGGCTCTGCCAGGCTGTTTGGTTCTGCCAGGCTCTGTTTGGCCCAATTATATTCCACCAGGCTCTGTTTGGCTTTGCCAGGCTCTGTTTGGCTCTGCGAGGCTCTGTTAGGCTCTGTGTGGCACTGCCAGGCTTCGTTTGGATCTGCCAGGCACTCTTTCATTCAGTTTGGCTCTGCAAGGCTCTCTTTTGCTCTGTTTGGGTCTGCCAGGTTCTGTTTGGCTCTGCATGGCTCTGGTTGGATCCATTTGGCTCTGTTTGGCTCTGTCAGGCTCTATGTGTCTCTGTTTGTCCTCATTACACTCTACCAGGCTTTGTTTGGCTTTGCCAGGCTCTGTTTGGCTCTGCAAGGTTCTATTTGGCTCTGTTTGGCTCTGCCAGGCTCTCTTTGGCTCTGCCAGGCACTCTTTCATTCAGTTTGGCTCTGCAAGGCTCATTTTTGCTCTGTTTGGGTCTGCCAGGCTCTGCTTGTCTCTGCATGGCTCTGGTTGGATCCATTTGGCTCTATTTGTCTCTGCTTGTCCGCATTACACTCTACCAGGCTTTGTTTGGCCTTGCCAGGCTCTGTTTAGCTCTGCAAGGTTCTGTTTGGCTCTGCATGGCTCTGTTTGGATCCATTTGGCTCTGTTTGGCTCTGTCAGGCTATTATTGGCTCTGCCAGGCTCGTATGGTTCTGCCAGGCACTGTTTGGTTCCGTTATGGTATACAAGGCTCTGTTTGGTTCTGTTTGGGTCTGCCACGGTCTGTTTGGTTCTGTTTGGCAGTGCCAAGCTCTGTATGGTTCTGCTTGGCTCTGTTATGCTCTGCCACGCTCTGTTTAGATCTGTTTGGGTCAGTCATGGTCTGCTTGGCACTGTTTGGCTCTGCCAACCTCTGTTTGGCTCTGCTTGGCTCTGTTACACTCTGTCAGACTCTGTTTGGGTCTGTTTGGCTCTGCCTGGCACTGTTTTGCTCTGCCAGGGTCTGTTTGGTTCTTTTTGGGTCTGCCACACTCTGTTTCACTCTGTTTGACTTTGCCAGGCTCTGTTTGGCTCTGACAGGCTCCATTTGGCTCTGTTTGTCTCTGTTTGGCTCTGACAGTCTCTATTGTTCTGTGTGGCTCGGTTTGACTCTGCCAGGCTCTCTTTGGCTCTGCAGGGACCTGTTTTGCTCCATTTGGCTCTGGTTGGCTCTGTCAGGCTATGATTGTCTTTGCCAGGCTCTTTTCCTTCTGCCAAACTCTGCTTGATTCTGCCCGGCTCTGTTTCCTCTGCTTGGCTCTGTTACGATCTGCTTGGCTCAGTTACGCTCTGCCAGCCTCTGTTTGGCTCGGCCAGGCACTGTTATGCTCTCTTCTCTTGGCCAGGCTCCATTTGGCTCTGTTAGTCACTGTTTGCCTCTGCCAGGCTCTGGAAGGCTCCGTGCAGCTCTGATAGACTCTGCCAGGCTCTGTCTGACTCTGCAGGGATGTGTTTGGCTCTCGTTGGATCTTTGTGGCTCTGCCAGGTTCTGCTTGGCTCTGCATGGCTCTGTTTGGAGCCATTTGGCTCTGTTTAGCTCTGTCAGGCTATGATTGGCTGTGCCAGGCTCTGTTTGGTTCTGCCAGGCACTGTTTGGTTCTGTTAGGTTATGCAAGGCTCTGTTTGGTTCTGTTTGGGTCTTCCAGAGTCTCTTTGGCTCTGTTTGGCTCTTCCAAGCTCTGTTTGGCTTTGTTACGCTCTGCCAGGATCTGTTTGGGTCTGCGAGGGTCTGCTTGGGTCTGTTTGGCTCTGGCAAGCTCTGTTTGGCTCTGCTTGGACTTGTTATGCTCTGGCAGGCTCTGTTTGGGTCTGTTTAGGTCTATCAGGCTCTGTTTGGCTCTGTTTAGCTTTGCCAGGCTCTGTTTGGCTCTGCCAGGCTCTGTTTGGCTCTGTCAGTCTCTGCTTGGCTCTGTTAGGCTTTGCAAGGCTCTCTATGCAACGGTTTGGTTCTGCTAGGCTCTGTTTGAATCTGTGTGGCTCTGTTACGCTACGCCAGCCTCTGTTTGGGTCTGTTTTTCTCGGCCAGGGTCTGTTTGGCTCTGCCAGACTCCACTTGGCTCTGTTAGTCTCTGTTTGTCTCTGTCAGTCTCTGTATGGCTCTGTGTGGCTCTGTTTGAGTCTGCCAAGTTCTCTTTGGCTCTGCGGGAACCTGGTTGGCTCTGTTTGGCTCTGCTACTTTCTGTTTGGCTCTGCAAGGCTCTGTCAGGCTATGATTGGCTGTGCCAGGCTCTTTTGCTTCTGTCAGGCTCCGTTTGATTGTTCCAGGCTCTGTCAGGCTCTGCTTGTCTCTGTTATGCTCTTCTTGGCTCTGTTACACTCTGCCAGGATCTGTTTGGCTCTGCCAGGCTCTGTATGCTATGTCTGGCTCTCTTTTTCTCTGTTTGGCTCCTTTTGGCTCCGTTTGGCTCTGCGAGCCTCTGTTTGGCTCTGTCAGATTCGGTTTGGCTCTGATTTGCTCTGTTTGACTCTGTAAGGCTCCCTTTGGTTCTTTTTGACTCTGCCAGGTTCTCTTTGGCTCTGCAGGGTTCTGATTGGCTCTGTTTGGCTCTGCCAGGCTCTGTATGGCTCTGTCGGGCTCTATTTGGTTCTGCTAGGCACTGTTTAGCTCTGAAAGCCTCTGCTTCCGTATGCTTGGATCTGCGAGGCTCTGTTTGGCTCTGCCAGCCTCTGTTTGGCTCTGTCAGGCTATGTTTGGTTCTGCCAGGCTCTGTTTGCCTCTGCTTGGCTCTGTATTGCTCTGCCAGGCTCTGTTTGGTTCTGTTTGGCTCTGCCATGCTCTGTTTCACTCTGCTTGACTTTGCCAGGCTCTGTTTGGCTCTGCCAGATTCTGTTTGGCTCGGCAGGGATCAGTTTGGTTCTGGTTGGCTTTGCTTGACTCTGCCAGGCTCCGTTTGGCTCTGCAAGGGTCTGTTTGCAACTGTTAGCATCTGCCAGGCTCTGCCAAGCTTTGTTTGGCTCTTCCAGGCTCTGTTTGGCTTTGCCAGGCTCTATTTGTCTCTGCCAGGCTCTGTTTGTCTCTGCCAGGCTCTGTTTGGCTCTGTTAGGCTTTGCAAGGCTCTCTATGGGTCTGTTTCGCTCTGCCAGGCTCTGTTTGGTTCTGTCAGGCTCTGTCTGGCTCTGTTACACTCTGCCAGGCGCTGTTTGGGTCTTTTTGGATCGGCCAGTCTCTGTTTGTCTCTGCCAGGCTCCATTTGGCTCTGTTTGTCTCTGTTTGTCTCTGTCAGTCTCTGTATGTCTTTGTGTGGCTCTGTTTGAGTCTGCCAGGCTCTCTTTGGCTCTGCGGGAACCTGGTTGGCTCTGTTTGGCTCTGCTACTTTCTGTTTTGCTCTGCAAGGCTCTGTCAGGCTATGATTGGCTGTGCTAGGCTCTTTTGCTTCTGTCAGGCTCTGTTTGATTGCGCCAGGCTCTGTTTGGCTCTGCCAGGCTCTGTTACGCTCTTCTTGGCTCTGTTACACTCTGCCAGGACATGTTTGGCTCTGTCAGGCTCTGTTTGGCTCTCTTTGGCTTTGCCAGGCTCTGTGTGAAACTGACAGGATCTGTTTGGCTCTGCCAGGCTCTTTATGGCTATGTCTGGCTCTCTTTTTCTCTGTTTGGTTCCTTTTGGCTCCGTTTGGCTCTGCGAGCCTCTGTTTGGCTCTGTCAGATGCGGTTTGGCTCTGATTTGCTCTGTTTGGCTCTGTAAGGCTCCCTTGGTTCTTTTTGACTCTGCCAGGTTCTCTTTGGCTTTGCAGGGTTCTGATTGGCTCTGCTTGGCTCTGCCAGGATCTGTATGGCTCTGTCGGGCTCTATTTGGTTCTGCTAGGCACTGTTTAGCTCTGAAAGCCTCTGCTTCCGTATGCTTGGATCTGCGAGGCTCTGTTTGGCTCTGCCAGCCTCTGTTTGGCTCTGTCAGGCTATGTTTGGTTCTGCCAGGCTCTGTTTGCCTCTGCTTGGCTCTGTATTGCTCTGCCAGGCTCTGTTTGGTTCTGTTTGGCTCTGCCATGCTCTGTTTCACTCTGCTTGACTTTGCCAGGCTCTGTTTGGCTCTGCCAGATTCTGTTTGGCTCGGCAGGGATCAGTTTGGTTCTGGTTGGCTTTGCTTGACTCTGCCAGGCTCTGTTTGGCTCTGCAAGGGTCTGTTTGCAACTGTTAGCATCTGCCAGGCTCTGCCAAGCTTTGTTTGGCTCTTCCAGGCTCTGTTTGGCTTTGCCAGGCTCTATTTGTCTCTGCCAGGCTCTGTTTGTCTCTGCCAGGCTCTGTTTGGCTCTGTTAGGCTTTGCAAGGCTCTCTATGGGTCTGTTTCGCTCTGCCAGGCTCTGTTTGGTTCTGTCAGGCTCTGTCTGGCTCTGTTACACTCTGCCAGGCGCTGTTTGGGTCTTTTTGGATCGGCCAGTCTCTGTTTGTCTCTGCCAGGCTCCATTTGGCTCTGTTTGTCTCTGTCAGTCTCTGTATGTCTTTGTGTGGCTCTGTTTGAATCTGCCAGGCTCTCTTTGGCTCTGCGGGAACCTGGTTGGCTCTGTTTGGCTCTGCTACTTTCTGTTTTGCTCTGCAAGGCTCTGTCAGGCTATGATTGGCTGTGCCAGGCTCTTTTGCTTCTGTCAGGCTCTGTTTGATTGTGCCAGGCTCTGTTTGGCTCTGCCAGGCTCTGTTACGCTCTTCTTGGCTCTGTTACACTCTGCCAGGACATGTTTGGCTCTGTCAGGCTCTGTTTGGCTCTCTTTGGCTTTGCCAGGCTCTGTGTGAAACTGACAGGCTCTGTTTGGCTCTGCCAGGCTCTTTATGGCTATGTCTGGCTCTCTTTTTCTCTGTTTGGTTCCTTTTGGCTCCGTTTGGCTCTGCGGGCCTCTGTTTGGCTCTGTCAGATCTGGTTTGGCTCTGATTTGCTCTGTTTGGCTCTGTATGGCTGTCTTTGGTTCTTTTTGACTCTGCCAGGTTCTCTTTGGCTCTGCAGGGTTCTGCTTGGCTCTGCCAGGCTCTGTATGGCTCTGTCGGGCTCTATTTGGTTCTGCTAGGCACTGTTTAGCTCTGAAAGCCTCGGTTTCCGTCTGCTTGGATCTGCGAGGCTCTGTTTGGCACTGTCTGGCTCTGCCAGCCACTGTTTGGCTCTGTCAGGCTATGTTTGGTTCTGCCAGGCTCTGTTTGGCTCTGCTTGGCTCTGTTTTGCTCTGCCAGGCTCTGTTTGGTTCTGTTTGGCTCTGCCATGCTCTGTTTCGCTCTGTTTGACTTTGCCAGGCTCTGTTTGGCTCTGCCAGATTCTGTTTGGCTCGGCAGGGATCAGTTTGTCTCTGTTTGGCTTTGCTTGACTCTGCCAGGCTCTGTTTGGCTCGGCAGGGATCGGTTTGGCTCTGCTTGGACCTGTTTAGCTCTGGTTGGCTCTGTCAGGCTATGATTGACTCTGTTTGGCACTGTTTGGTTTACAGGTACTGTTATGCTCTGTTTGGCCATGTTTGGCTCTGTTTAGCTCTGTTTGGATCTGTTTTGCTCTATTTGGCTCTGTTCTGCTCTGTTTCAATCTGTTTTGGTCTGTTTGCTCTCCAGATTTGGCTCTGTTTGTCTCTGTTTGGGTCTGACACTCAATGGCTCTGTTTGGCCCTGTTTGGCTCTGTTTGGATCGTTGGTCTGTGTTTTGCTCTGCAGGGACCTGTTTGGCTCTGTTTGGCTCTGTTTGGCTCTGTTTGGCTCTTTGTGGCTCTGTTGTGCTCTGTTTCGCACTGTCTGGCTCTGTTCGGCTCTGTTTGGCTCTGTTGTGCTCTGTTTGGCTCTGCTTGGCACATTCCGCTCTGTCTGGCTCTGTTTAGCTCTGTTTGGCTGTGTGTTTCTCTGTTTCACTCTGTTTGGCTCTGTTTGGCTCTGTGTTGCGCTGTTGTGCCTTGTTTGGCTCTGCTTGGCTCCGTTTGGCTCTGTCTTGCTCTGTTTGACTCTGTCATGCACTGTTTGGCTCGGTTTTGCTCTGTATGGCTCTGTTTGGATCTGGTTGGCTCTGTTGTGCTCTGTTGAGCTCTGTTTGTCTCTGTTTGGCTCTGTTTTGCTCTGTTTGGCTCTGTTTGGCTCTGTTTTCCTTTTGTTGGCTCTGCTTTGCTCTGTTTTACTATGTCTGGCTCTGTTTGGCCTTGTTTGGCTCTGTTTAGCTTTGTTTGGCTCTGTTTAGCTCTGTTTGGCTCTGTTTTGCTCTGTTTGGCTCTGTTCGGCTCTGTTTGGCTCTGTCTGGCTCTGTGCTGCTCTGTTTCAATCTGTTTTGCTCTGTTTGGCTCTGTATGGCCATGTTTGTCTCTGTTTAGCTCTGTTTGGCTCTGTTTAGCTCTGTTTGGCTCTGTTTTGCTCTGTTTGGCTCTGTTCGGCTCTGCTTGGCTCTGTTTTGCTCTGTTTGGTTCTGCTTGGGTCTATTTGGCTCTGTTGTGCTCTGTTTGGCTCTGTTTGGCACATTCCGCTCTGTCTGGCTCTGTTTAGCTCTGTTTGGCTGTGTGTGTCTCTGTTTCACTCTGTTTGGCTCTGTTTTGCTCTGTTTGGCTCTGTTTGGCTCTGTTTTCCTTTTGTTGGCTCTGCTTTGCTCTGTTTTACTATGTCTGGCTCTGTTTGGCCTTGTTTGGCTCTGTTTAGCTTTTTTTTGGCTCTGTTTAGCTCTGTTTGGCTCTGTTTTGCTCGGTTTGGCTCTGTTCGGCTCTGTTTGGCTCTGTTTGGCTCTGTGCTGCTCTGTTTCAATCTGTTTTGCTCTGTTTGGCTCTGTTTGGCTCTGTTTTGCTCTGTTTTGCTCTGTTTGACTCTGTATGGCTCTGACTGGCTCTGTTTGGCTCTACGTTCCTCTGTTAGGCCCTGTTTCGCTCTGTTTGTCTCTGATTGGCTTTGTTTGGCTCTGTTTGACTCTGTTTGGCTTTGTTTGGCTCTGTTTTGCTCTGTTTGACTCTGTTTGGCACTGTTTGGCTCCGTTTTGCTCTGTTTATCCTTGTTTGGCTGTGCTTAGCTCTGTCTGGCTCTGTTTGGCTCTGTTAGGCTCTGTTTGGCTCTGTTTGGCTCTGTTCTGCTCTGTCTCAATCTGTTTTGGTCTGTTGGGCTCTGTTTGGCTGTGTTTTGCTCTGTTTATCCTTGTTTGGCTGTGTTTAGCTCTGTCTGGCTCTGTTTTGCTCTGTTTTGCTCTGGTTTGCTCTGTTTGACACTCTATGGCTCTGATTGCTGTTTTGGCTCTGTTTGACTCTGTTTGGCTTTGTTCGGCTCTGTTTGGCTCTGTTTGGCTCTGTTGTGCTGTGTTTCAATCTGTTTTGGTCTGTTTGGCTCTGTTTGGCTGTGTTTTGCTCTGTATCACTCTCTATGGCTCTGATTGGCTCTGTTTGGCTCTATTCTGCTCTGTTTGACTCTGTTTGGCTCTGTTGGGCTCTGTTTGGCTTTGTTTTGCTCTGTTTGAGTCTGTTTGGCTGTGCCTGGCACTGTTTCGCTCTGTTTGGCTCTGTTTGGCTCTGTTGTGCTTTGCTTGGCTCTGATCTGCTCTGTTTGGCTCTGTTTGACTCTGACTGGCTCTGTTTGGCTCTGTTAGGCTCTGTTTTGCTCTGTTGTGCTCTGTTTGGCTCTGTCTGGCTCTGTTTGGCCCTGTTTGTCTCCCTTTTGATCTGCTGGGCTCTGTATCGCTCTGTTTAGCTCTGTTTGGCTCTGTTTGGCTCTGACCTGCTCTGTTTGGCTCTGTTTGGATATGTTTGGCTCTGTTTTGCTCTGATTGACTCTGTTTGGCACTGTTTGGCTCTGTTTTGCTCTGTTTATCCTTCTTTGGCTGTGTTTAGCTCTGTCTGGCTCTGTTTTGCTCTGTTTGGCTCTGATTGGCTCTGTTTGGCTCTGTTAGGCTCAGTTTGGCTCTGTTTGGCTTTGTGTGGCTCTGTTTTGCTCTGTTTGACTCTGTTTGGCACTGTTTGGCTATGTTATGCTCTGTTTGGACATGTTTGGCTCTGTTTAGCTCTGTTTGGATCTGTTTTGCTCTGTTTGGCTCTGTTCTGCTCTGTTTCAATCTGTTTTGGTCTGTTTTGCTCTGTTTTGCTCTGTGTTGCTCTGTTTGACACTCAATGGCTCTGTTTGGCCCTGTTTGGCTCTGTTTGGATCAGTTGGTCTGTGTTTTGCTCTGTTTGGCTCTGTTTGGCTCTGTTTGTCTCTGTTTGGCTCATTGTGGCTCTGTTGTGCTCTGTTTCGCACTGTCTGGCTCTGTTCGGCTCTGTTTGGCTCTGTTGTGCTCTGTTTGGCTCTGCTTGGCTCTGTTTGGATCTATTTGGCTCTGTTGTGCTCTGTTT